>NC_143145.1:39710000-40020000 GCF_059928025.1 Delphinapterus leucas
ATATTAGGGAAGTTTTCAACTATAATCTCTTCAAATATTTTCTCAGTCCCTTTCTTTTTCTCTTCTTCTTCTGGAACCCCTATAATTCGAATGTTGGTGTGTTTAATGTCCCAGAGGTCTCTGAGACTGTCCTCAGTTCCTTTCATTCTTTTTTCTTTATTCTGCTCTGCAGTAGTTATTTCCACTATTGTATCTTCTAGGTCACTTATCCATTCTTCTGCCTCAGTTGTTCTGCTATTGATCCCCACCTAGAGTATTTTTAATTTCATTTATTGTGTTGTTCATCGTTGCTTGTTTCATCTTTAGTTCTTCTAGGTCCTTGTTAAATGTTTCTTGCATTTTGTCTATTCTATTTCCAAGATTTTGGATCATCTTTACTATCATTATTCTGAATTCTTTTTCAGGTAGACTGCCTATTTCCTCTTCATTTGTTAGGTCTGGTGGGTTTTTATCTTGCTCCTTCATCTGCTGTGTGTTTTTGTGTCTTCTCATTTTGCTTATCTTACTGTGTTTGAGGTCTCCTTTTTGCAGGCTGCAGGTTCGTAGTTCCTGTTGTTTTTGGTGCCTGTCCCCAGTGGCTAAGGTTGGTTCAGTGGGCTGTGTAGGCTTCCTGGTGGAGGGTACTAGTGCCTGTGTTCTGGTGGATGAGGCTGGATCTTGTCTTTCTGGTGGGCAGGTCCACCTCTGGTGGTGTGTTTTGGGGTGTCTGTGGACTTATTATGATTTTAGGTAGCCTCTCTGCTAATGGGTGGGGCTGTGTTCCTGTCTTGCTAGTTGTTTGGCATAGGATGTCCAGCACTGTAGCTTGCTAGTCGTTGAATGAAGCTGGGTGCTGGTGCTGAGATGGAGATCTCTGGGAGATTTTTGCCGTTTGATATTATGTGGAGGTGGGAGGTCTCTTGTGGACCAGTGTCCTTAAGTTGGCTCTCCCACCTCAGAGGCACAGCACTGACTCCTGGCTGCAGCACCAAGAGTCTTTCATCCACACGGCTCAGAATAAAAGGGAGAAAACGTAGAAAGAAAGAATTAGTAAAAGTAGAAAGAAAGAAAAAAAGAAAGGAGGGAGGGAGGAAGGAAGGAAGGAAAAAAGAAAGAAGATAAGTAAAATAAAATAAAGATAAAATATAATAAAGTTATTAAAATAAAAAAATAATTATTAAGAGAAAAAAAAGGAAAAAAAAATGGACGGATAGAACCCTAGGACAAATGGTGGAAGCAAAGCTATACAGACAAAATCTCACACAGCAGCATACACATACACACTCACAAGAAGAGGAAAAGGGGAAACAATCATAAATCTTCCTCTCAAAATCCACCTCCTTAATTTGGGATGATTCGTTATCTATTCATGTATTCCACAGATGCAGGTACATTAAGTTGATTGTGGAGCTTTAATCCACTGCTTCTGAGGCTGCTGGGGGAGATTTCCCTTTCTCTTCTTTGTTCTCACAGCTCCCAGGTGCTCAGCTTTGGATTTGGCCCCGCCTCTGAGTGTAGGTCGCTGGAGGGCGTCTGCTCTTCACTCAGACAGGACAGGGTTAAAGGAGCAGCTGCTTCCGGGACTCTGGGTACTCAGGCCGGGGGTGGGGGCGGGGGGTGGCACGGAGTGCGGGCGAGCCTGCTGCGGCAGAGGCCGGCGTGACGTTGCACCAGCCTGAGGCGCGCCCTCCGTTCTTCCGGGGTAAGTTGTCCCTGGATCCCGGGACCCTGGCAGTGGCGGGCTGCACAGGCTCCCCAGAAGTGGGTTGTGGCTAGTGACCTGTGCTCGCACACAGGCTTCTTGGTGGCGGCAGCAGCAGCCTTAGCGTCGCATGCCCGTCTCTGGGGTCTGCGCTTTTAGCCGCGGCTCGCGCCCGTCTCTGGAGCTCCTTTAAGCAGCGCTTTTAATCCCCTCTCCTCGCGCACCGGGAAACAAAGAGGGAAGAAAAAGTCTCTTGCCTCTTCGGCAGCTCCAGACCTTTTCCCGGACTTCCTCCCGGCTAGCCGTGGCGCACTAACCCCTGCAGGCTGTGTTCACGCCGCCAACCCCAGTCCTCTCCTGGCACTCCGACCGAAGCCCGAGCCTCAGCTCCCAGCCCTGCCCGCCCCGGCGGGTGAGCAGACAAGCCTCTCGGCCTGGTGAGTGCCTCAGCACCAATCTTCTGTGTGGGAATCTCTCTGCTTTGCCCTCTGCACCCCTGTTGCTGTACTCTCCTCCGTGGCCCCGAAACTTTCCCCCTCCGCCACCCGCAGTCTCCGCCCGCGAAGGGGCGTCCTAGTGTGTGGAAACTTTTCCTCCTTCACAGCTCCCTCCCACTGGTGCAGGTCCCGTCCCTATCCTTTTGTCTCTGTTTATTCTTTTTTCTTTTGCCCTACCCAGGTACTTGGGGGGGTTTCTTGCCTTTTGGGAGGTCTGAGGTCTTCTGCCAGGGTTCAGTAGGTGTTCTGTAGGAGTTTTTCCATGTGTAGGTGTATTTCTGGTGTATCTGTGGGGAGGAAGGTGATCTCCGTGTCTTACTCTTCCGCCATCTTCCCGGAAGCCCCCCAAGGTGTTGGTCTTTTCCCATTAAAACGTGTGTATTAAAAGTATCAGGGCTTCCCTGGTGGTGCAGTGGTTGAGAGTCCGCCTGCCAATGCAGGGGACACGGGTTCGTGGCCCGGTCCGGGAAGATCCCATATGCCGCGGAGCGGCTGGGCCCGTGAGCCATGGCCGCTGGGCCTGCGCGTCCGCAGCCTGTGCTCCACAGCGGGAGAGGCCACAGCGCTGAGGGGCCCGCGTACCACAGGCTGTTGAATTGCCATGATCACTTAGTCAAGCACTTACGAGGTGCTTAATGAGAGCTCAGTCTCCACACCTGTCTTTGTAACTTATTCCCCACTCATCCATTCATTTATTCACTCAGCAGACATTCACTGAGTGCCAGGCACCATGTGGGGACCATCAGACTGGAGGAGCCCTGGCGACAGCCCTGTCTCCACCAGGAGCTGACTAGCAACTCCTGCCTGTGCATCTTCGTGTTCATAGCTGATGGGTTTACTGTGCAGGAGGATCTTGGTGGGCTTCCCTAGCAGTCTTGGGAATGAGATAGTGAGCAGGCAAACCTTGGCAAGTTTGACTATAGCTTTGGGACCATAAGTACTGTGAGATACCAAGAAAAGAACGTCGCCAACTACAGTTCATCCTCAGCTTACATGCAGTTGTGAGAAGTGAAAAGCAAATCATTCTTCGGGTTAACTCCACAGCTCCTGTCCTCGTCGCTTCCCTCTGTCTACCCCCAGTGAACTATGCGTAGCTCCCTGAACTTGTCTGCTTCTCTTTGGCTTCTAGGCCCTTTTGTGGTCTATTTAGGTTTGCTTGAATCATCCTTCCCACTACAACAGCTGCCCCTACTCCAATGAAGTTTCATCTTCGTCATCACCTTCTGTAAACCTGCCCAAATCTTTTCCTTTGTGGCCACGAGAGCCCACGGTACCTGCCCCACTGTAGCATTTATTACACAGTATTGAAGTTACTTATTCAGTTATATGTCTTTGTCACTAGATTGTGAGCTGCTGGAGGCAGGATTGTGCTCTGCTTACCACACAGCAGGTGCTAATAAATATTTGTTGAATAATTGAAGGGGAGAATAAAATAACATTTCCCTAAAACGATAGTAAACATATGTTCCATGATTTTTGAGGTCAGCTGACATATTATTCTGGTTTGAGAATTATATTCAAAATATTGATTACTACTGAACTAGATCATCAGTTGGAATAGACCCTGGCCCGGTGGGGCTGGATTAAGGTGCTGGAGCCCCAGCTGTGCCAGATGTTAAACTTTTAGTTGCTGGATCCTGGGGAGGTGAGGAGACCCAAGGAAAGAGCCTGATGTCGGAGTGGGGGGAGGGGCATGATGGAAAGATGTTTATTTGCCCATTGATACTGAAGTATTTTAATATTTTAATCACTGTCATGGTCATCCAGGTGCATTTGGGTCACATTTCAGCCCTGGTCAGATTCATTTTCTCATTAAAATGGATGCTGTAGAGTTTGTAGCAGGGAGAGAAAGGCTGCATTTTAAATCACCCCAGTTTCCCCTGGTGGGATGCTCTGTGTAATCTTATCAGATACGTTCATGCATGGGGAGGACTCTTTATTCGGTTTCCATGGCAGAGCAGAGAAACTAATGGTGGAGTTAGTAAGCCCCGTGCTTTGACAGAAGGCGGAATGGGGTGGGGAAGCCGTGGTGGGAATGTTGGCAGCCATGCAGTATTGGGGCCTGCTATGCCCTCGGGAGCTTTCCAGAAGATGCCGACCTTTAAATCAGAGTTTTGAAAACAGACAAACAACCCCCGAGCTGATTTTTTTCAGAGCCTGAAAGTGCCAAAGTAAAGTGTGAAATCATTAAGAAATGAAGACACTTGGATATATTTGAAATCTCTTTGTGTTTCCAAAGACTTTAAAATCTGCCTTCATTTAATTTAGCCATAGGGAGATGGCTGGTAAAATCTCTCAGCCTATTTTACTCAAGCGCTGAATATAGAAAGGTGTTTAACTACAACTTGGATGCTAATGAGTGCAAATTTCAGCAACTCTGCCACATTCCCCAGTGAAACTCTGATTTAAAAGAATTATACAAAGCCATACTTTCTAAGCATAAGGGATTTCCCAGGGAAAGAGGTAGAGTTCAGAAAGTGCAGGTTTGTGTTATAAAGCCTGTTTTCTACCCATTTCAATATACGCTTTGAAAACGCAGGAGTATTAGAAGCAGAGGAGAATGTAAGATCCAAGTTAAGTACTGAAAGATCCTGGGGAATAGCTTCTAAGGTATAATAGGATGTAAAATGGTAAGAGATTGCATCAGCTCTGAGAGCACTGTCCCTGATTAAGAGCTCAAATCTGACAGCCGGGACAACTGAAACAGCTGAATGAAAATAGAATCCCCAGAAGAATCTTTGAAAAGAAAATAGGACAGAAACCCAGAGGCATATACAGAAATTGCTAAAGGCACCATGTAAAGAAAGGTCACAAAGAATAAATGAACATGGACTAGGGCTTCCCTGGTGGCATAGTAGTTAAGAATAAGCTTGCCAATGCAGGGGGTACTGAAGCCTGTGTGCCTAGAGCCCGTGCTCCGCAACAAGAGAAGCCACTGCAATGAGAAGCCTGCGCACTGTAATGAAGAGTAGCCCCCGCTCACTGCAACTAGAGGAAGCCCGCACACAGCAACGAAGACCCAACACAGCCAAAGATAAAAACAAATAAATTAATTAATTAAAAAAAAAAAAGAACATGGAATAGTGAAAGGAAGGGGAAGACCAGAAAGGAGCATCTCATTAAAATTTAGTGTGAAAGGGACTTCCCTGGTGGCGCAGTGGTTAAGAATCTGCCTGCCAACGCAGGGGACAGAGGTTTGAGCCCCGGTCCGGGAAGATCCCACATGTCGCGGAGCGGCTGGGCCCGTGAGCCATGGCCGCTGAGCCTGCGTGTCTGGAGCCTGTGCTCCGCAACGGGAGAGGCCACAACAGTGAGAGGCCCGCGTACTGCAAAAAAAAAAAAAAGTCAACAATAAGAGAATGATTAAACAAAGGCCAGCAGGTCTGTAAGATACACTGTAGCATACAGCCAGAAAAAAATGTTCTTTGGAAGTTTTTACTGAAGTGAAAATATTTGTGGCATCCACACAGCTTAATCTCACCCATGTAAACAAACAAAGAATTTTTTTTTTTTTTTTTGCTGCAGGTCAGTTCACTGAAATAGTTTGTTTTTCTCCCTATAATTTTTCCTTCTCCCCACTTTTAATTAGAAGCCAGATTTTGTCATTCTTGGCCTCAGAGATCTGAGCAGCAAGCAGAAATAGTCTGAAGTCAATTACCTTTCAAAATATTACTTTTATAATCAGAAAATGGCATAAATGTTATTTAAAAATACTACTAACAAACAGTCCCACTTTAAACATCAGGGGAAAAAATTATGCAATGCCATTTGGCAAAATGGTGCATGCAGCCTGCTCCAAAGTAGCCACCTGGGCTGCTGACCCCGGCTGGCCTGGGGCAGCTGCTGCTGCTACGTTTGCAGAGGACAGGAAGGCTGCACGAGGCCTCTGAACCCTGGGGAAAGGATGAGGCTTCCTCATTCTTTCACAGTGGTTGCTAAACAGCACCTCAACTTCTATTAAGAGTGACTTTGATCTTGTAATAAACTATAATGGAAAAGAATTGAAAAAGAGAAATATAGATATATACATGTATATGTATAACCAAATCACTTTGCGGTACACCTGAAACTAACCCAATATTGTAAATTAACTATACTTCAATAAAAAAAAAAATAAAAAAGATAGACTTGGAGCATTTATTATGTGTACATATAACGTATTGGGAGAGCCAAGAGTGATAAATGCTGTTACCATCCTTCTATTTTTTTTTTTAACTTTTAAATTTTATTTATTTATCTATTTATTTATTTATTTTTGGCTGAGTTGGGTCTTTTGTTGCTGCGCGCTGGCTTTCTCTAGTTGCGGTGAGCGGGGGCTACTCTTCGTTGTGGTGCGCGGGCTTCTCATTGTGGTGGCTTCTCGTTGCGGAGCATGGGCTCTAGGCGCGTGGGCTTCAGTAGTTGTGGCACGTGGGCACAGTAGTCGTGGCTCGCAGACTCTACAGCCCAGGCTCAGTAGTTGTGGTGCACGGGCTTAGTTGCTCCGCGGCATGTGGGATCTTCCCAGAGCAGGGCTCGAACCCGTGTCCCCTGCATTGGCAGGCGGATTCTTAACCACTGCGCCACCAGGGAAGCCCACCATCCTTCTATTAACCACCACTTCCATGATAAGACCTTGCGGTACTTCCTGAATCATCTACATTGGCTCAGTACAGGTTTAGGGTGAAGTACATTTTGTTGTAATCCAATTCTTTCAACATTGGTAATTTAGGTAGGGTCTGAGGCACGACTATTAACTAGAATAGTGGTTTCCAAACTTTCTTTTCAACAGAGCAACAGTACATTCTTCAAATCCAAGGTTATGTGAAGTTTAATAAAAGTTGAGTTGCTCTGGTAAAGTGGTGATGAAGAGCCCCCAGGATCCCCAGCTCAGCCATACTTCTTTTCCTACAAGTTATCTCCTCCTCTTCACCCAGGAGGGCCTGCAGAACCCCCAGTGCTCTGTGAGCACAATTAGAAAACCACAGAACCTCAGTATTTTCATGAGAATGGGCTTTGTTCTAACCATACACAGAAGAAGGAGATCCTACAGCTATGGATGGTCTAAGCTTATTACACATTACTGTGGCTTGTGGGGAGGTAGGGGAAAGAGAAAGAAAGGGGTATCTCTTTTAACTGGGAAAGGTTTAGCAGTCCCCGGACCCTTTCCCTCCCCTAAACCTCATCATTTATGCTTTTCTTTGGACTCTGAAATCTGAGAGTGAGATAATACTGCTTTATGGAAAGCAATGTAAAATTAAATGAACCCCCAAATTTTCATGTATTCCAGGGTCAACCGTACATTTGAAACACGAGAAAGAAAAATGCTCTAACAATGTTGCATCAGAAAGCCTTTGAGTTTTTGTTTTTAGTTTTAATTTTTTAAACATCTTTATTGGAGTCTAACTGCTTTGCAGTGGTGTGTTAGTTTCTGTATAACAAAGCGAATCCGCTATATGTGTACATATATCCCCATATCCCCTCGCTCTTGCGTCTCCCTCCCACCCTCCCTATCCCACCCCTCTAGGTGGACACAAAGCACCGAGCTGATCTCCCTGTGCTATGCGGCTGCTTCCCACTAGCTATCTGTTTGACATTTGGTAGTGTATATATGTCCATGCCACTCTCTCACTTCGTCCCAGCTTACCCTTCCCCCTCCCCATGTCCTCAAGTCCATTCTCTGTGTTGTCTGCGTCTAGTTTTAAGATTCATTTGGCATGACAAATTTCCCCTTTCCTCTTTCCCCAATTAAAGGCAGATTTTCCAGGGTTCCTCCAAGCTCATTTACTAACTACATGGCTTCAGTGGAGAACAGTGGAGGGTCCTGGTGGACAGCCTAGCCTGGGTTCTGGTGCGGACAGAGTGGAGTCTGCATCCTGCCCCTCACTTAGGAGCTTGGTGTCGGGGAGTAAGCTGTAGGAGCTTCAGTTTCTCCTTGTGGAGGGGGAGAGTAAAAACTTATTTCAGAGGGCGGTTGTAAGGACTGAATGAGGTGATGCATTAAATACCTATCACAGTGCCTGGCATATTGGAAGTGCCCAATAAATATTTATTATTATTGTGATTTTTGTTTGTGAGCCTCTAAAACAGTAATGAAAAAAAATACCACGGCTGCCCATTAGAATCACTAGGAGTGCTTTAAAAACTGTAAATTACTGATAGCCCAGACCAATTCAATCGAAGCTTTTGGGCTGGGGCCCAGGCATTGCTAATTCAAAAAATTACCTCAGTAATTCTAATGTTGACAACCACTGGGCTGAAATACACATCAGGTGAGAACACCTGATGGTGGAAGAGAGCGGATTTGGGAGCAGGAAGGAGCCTATGGGGGACCCACAGAGATGCTCGGCCTCCTCTGATCTGGCATGTGTGTGTGTGTGTGTGTGTGTGTCTGTCTGTCTGTGTGTGTGTGTGTGTGTGTGTGTGTGTCTGCAGGGCGACTGGTGACTGCGAGGGAGGGAAGAACTGATTTCAGAGAGATGCTTGGAGGCAATGGAACCAGTCGCCGGATCTTAAGTGTGCATGGCCCTTTACCATTTTCAAAGTGTTTCCCCGTAATTAAGCCATTCAGTCCTTTCAGTAACCCCGTGAAGTACACAGGGCACACGTTATGCCCAGTTAAAGAAAGGGGAATTGAGTTACAAACAATTAGGTCCTGTAATTTCAGCCAAACAGTGCTTGACACAGTCAGGAGGAATTCAGTTTTGGACTTTGTGTCAATAACAAACCTTAGTGCTACTTTTGGGCCCGAACTCCCGGAAGGTGAATAAAGTTTGTGAATGGGAGACAAATACATTGCAGGATGGGTTTCAAACGACTTGTGTTGAACATTCCAGGAAAAGTTGACCTGAGTATACATGGTGCTCTCAGTGTCCCATGTAACTTCTTAGAAGAACCTGTTCCAAAGGCAGCTGTGGTCTGGAGAACAGCAAAATGCTTACACACATATGTACCCACCCACTTCCCCCAGGGACAATATCCCAGAATTGGATCCAGCTCTTAGGTACTCTGTGGCCCACTACTTTTCTGATCCAGCCCTGTTTATTAGTCCAGCATAAACTATCTAATTTCCCTATCCTTGGGGATCTGTTGCAACTTTAAATGTTGTAAGTAGACAATGGGTTTACGGGAATCGCCTAACCAGGCATTGCATCTTGATTTGTGGTCTTACAATTGGTTTTGGAGTTGATCTGCATTCAAAGAAGTGAATGACCACAGAATCAGGATGTGGGTTGGTCTTAAAAATTAGGGTGGATGTTCATTCAGTTACAGCCTTCTGGGAACTAGCTTATTTTGTATCATGAAAGAGAGCATCAAGGTGTTTTTTTGTTTGGTTTTATTTTGTTTTTAATGAGACTTGGTTTAGTAATTTATTTGGAGACTTCAAGCTACATGTGAGATCCCCCAGGACCTGAAGGTATGAAGGGAAAACTATTTAAAATCATGTTTCAGTCAATGCTAGTGAGAGAAATATTATTCAGAAAACCTCTGTGTTTCATCCTTAGGGAGTTTTTTTCTCATGAGGATCTCAGAAACATAGTCAGAGAAATGTCAGGTTTATATCTTACTCTCTGGATTCTGAGCAAGGTAACCATTATCACAGTTTTGATGAGCTGTCAGGAGAAAAGATCATCACACACAGATAAGCTGAGAAGAAGTGTGACCGTGGGGTAATGTCACCTGCCTTCTTTCTGCTCCCCCAATATCACCCTCCTTCCTACTATAGGACTTTTTTTTTTTTTTTTAGAAGGATTTAGCACTTGACTGTTTTATTTCCTCAATAGAGGGGAGGTGGGGCTCCAGCTCAGCACCACGTGGGCAGCTCCCCTCCCCCTGTTCCTGCCACCACCTTCTCTGCTGCCTCCACTGAGAGCCCACGAGGCAGCGGAATTGCTGGCCTCTGGGATGTCACCCTATGCACCACCTGGGTTGGAGGAAGAAACCCTATACTGGTCAAAGCAGAGTCAGAACCACCAGGCTGGGCACTGCTGGTGGCTGGGTGTCACCCGAGCTTCCTGTGTCCCGCCAAGCCTCAGTGGGTCTTCCCCCGGCCCTCAGAGATGACATCCTCGGGCTACTATAGGACTTTTGACAGGCTCTCACCTGTGCCTCTCTTGTTGTCTCCTAGTTAGCTTCTAACCAACTGTTAAGGGTTGAATTGTGTCCCCCAAATAGGTATGTTGAAGTTCTGATCTCCAGTACCTCTGAATGTGATCTTATTTGGAAATAGGGTCATTGTAGATGTAACTATTTAAGATGAGGTCATACTGAAGTAGGGTGGGCCCTTGGTCCAATATGACTGGTGTCCATAAAAGAAGGTCTTGAGAGACACACAGGGAGAAATACCATGTGCCAATAGAGGCAGATACTGGAGTGAGGCAGCTGCAAGCCCAGGTACACCAAGGATTCATCAATCTGGCCACCAGCAGAAGCTAGGAAGAATCTCAGAGGGAACAGGGCCATGCCGACACCTTAATTTTGGACTTCTAGCCTCCAAAACTGTGAAAGAATAAACTTCTATTGCTTTAAGCCACCTGGTTTGTGGAGTTTGGTTATGACAGCCGCAGGAAACTAATACACCATCCTGATCTGGGTTCAAATGTCACCCTTTGGAGAAGCCTTCCAGATCCTTCCATGGCTTAGAATACTTTCTGCTGCTTTATGGTCCATTGCCACCTCTAGTTTTCCTTCTTAGCACTTATCACATTTGGCAATTACTGCAAGGTTTATCTCTTCTCTTACACTGTAAGTGCTCTGAGGGCAGAGGTGATGTTTCTGGGACTCATCATTGCATTTCCAGCAACTAGGCTTGTACCTACCATTAGCATGCATGCTTGAAATATTTGTTTAACAAACCAAAGAATAGTGAGTAAATTCTAGTGAAAAATTCCATTTCTAGCTTTTCAAAATTATCAGGATGCTAACACTTTAAAAACAGAGATTTTCTCGTTAAATTCATTTTATCTGAGAGAAGGGATTGCTTTTTTGGAAGCTTGAAACCCAGCCTTTTCATACTTATAATATTTTTCTTCAAAGTACTGAAAATATATTTAGGCTTTCTTTTTTTTTGCATATATATATATATATATAAACATCTTTATCAGAGTATAATCGCTTTACAATGTTATGTTAGTTTCTGCTGTACAACAAAGTGAATCAGCTATATGTGTACATATATCCCCATATCCCCTCCTTCTTGCGGCTCCCTCCCACCCTCTCTATCCCACCCCTCTAGGTGGTCACAAAGCACTGAGCTGATCTCCCTGTGCTATGCAGCTGCTTCCCACTAGCTATCTATTTTACATTTGGTAGTGTATATATGTCAATGCTACTCTCTCATTTTGTCCCAGCTTACCCTTCCCCCTCCCCATGTCCTCAAGTCCATTCTCTACGTCTGCATCTTTTTTCCTGTCCTGCCCCTAAGTTTGTCATAACCATTTTTTTTTAAGATTCCATATATATACGTTAGCATACGGTATTTGTTTTTTGACTTACTTCACTCTGTATGACAGACTCTAGGTCTATCTACCTCACTACAAACAACTCAATTTCGTTTCTTTTTATGGCTGAGTAATATTCCATTGTATATATATGTGCCACATCTTCTTTATCCACTCATCTGTCAGTGGACACTTAGGTTGCTTCCATGTCCTTGCTCTTGTAAATAGTGCTGCAGTGAACATTGTGGTACACGACTGTTTTTGTTTTTTTTATTTAATTTTTTATACAGCAGGTTCTTATTAGTCATCCATTTTATACACATCAGTGTATACATGTCAATCCCAATCACCCAATTCAGCACACCACCACCACAACCCCCCCTCCACCCGCTGCCACCGCTTTCCCCCTTTGGTGTCCATACGTTTGTTCTCTACATCTGTGTCTCCATTTCTGCCCTGCAAACCGGTTCATCTGTACCATTTTTCTAGGTTCCACATATATGCATTAATATACGATGTTTGTTTTTCTCTTTCTGACTTACTTCACCCTGTATGACAGTCTCTAGATCCATCCACGTCTCAACAAATGACCCAATTTCGTTCCTTTTTATGGCTAATATTCCACTGTATATATGTGTCACATCTTCTTTACCCATTCATCTGTCAGTGGGCACTTAGGTTGCTTCCACGTCCTGGCTATTGTAAATACAGCTGCAATGAACATTGTGGTACATGACTCTTTTTGAATTATGGTTTTCTCAGGGTATATGCCCAGTAGTGGGATTGTTGGGTCATATGGTAGATCTATTTTTAGTTTTTTGAGGAACCTCCATACTGTTCTCCATAGTGGCTGTATCAATTTACATTCCCACCAACAGTGCAAGAGGGTCCTCTTTTCTCTACACCCTCTCCAGCGTTTACTGTTTGTAGATTTTTTGATGATGGCCATTCTGACTGGTGTGAGGTGATACCTCATTGTAGTTTTGATTTGCACTTAGGCTTTCTTTTATATAAATAGTTTTTAACATGGAAACAGTGTGAAAAAGCACTTGCTTAAATTGAAGTCTCCCTCCTCCATAAAATGCCATTTAGAATATATTTTGAACATCCTTTTCTTGAAGGATTCAACACTTAAGGGAGTAACAGGGCCATTCACTGAATATGAAATGAGTCAACAAGTTGAAATTATTTTCCTTGCCTTTTCCTCAATGCCTTTTCCCTTCCTCCTAAGCTGCTGTGAAAGATTATAAAGTATCTTTCCAAAGCTTCATATTCCCTTTAGACCACGTGTAAAAGTTACAGGGAGCACTTAGAAGAATGAAAATAGGAGGTTCAACTATAAAGCAGTAATTGAAATAAGTGTGTCTCTTCACCTTCAGGTATTTAATCCTGAATTTTTAAAAAACATTGTTCTTTTATTTTGGAAGAGTTTCTAGAACTTTCAAGAAAACTGGTCTTATTACTATATTGTAATGTCTGGTTTTGGAAGAAAAAAATAGATATCCTCTTTATTTACTTGTGTGATCTTTATCTGATTTTTGACCATTTCCAAGGATGGAAATTTGTCCATGATGGGGAAATTTGAAGGGCAGGATCCTGGTAGAGGAGGATGAGAGAGTTCAGCAGTGTCAGCTGTGGTGTCTGAGGAAGTGCTGGGGGTGCAGGGTCAGCATGGATGAACTTGAACTCCCGTTGTTGATGTTGAGCTAGTCCTTAACTCACTTGAGTCTCAGTTTCTTCACTTACAAAACGAAAATAAAATTGCTAAGAAGATGACTTTTGACAATACATATGAAAATGCTTGACCACATATTAAGTGCTCTGAGGATATGAATTGAAACTGAAGTTAATCAGATATAATTATACTGCACACTTTTGTAACACCACTTACAAATACTTTTGGACACCTTCTATTATTTGAGATTTAAAATAGTCTGCTAAGCCAGCTGAGCTAGGCATTAACCCACATGATAAACAAGATAAAGTTTCTAGTGTCATGGAGATTATGGCCTAGTAGGAGAGAAAGACAAATAAATGGATAATTTCAACAGTAAGTGCAGTGATAAAGACATGGATGAAGAGTAATCACAGCTGACAGACATTTAGTGAGTGTTAGTAGGTGTCACATACTTTACCTTGTACTTTATGTGTGTTATCCCATTAAATCCTTATAATCAACCCATGAAGCAGTAATAAGTATCTAGGGGACTTGCCCACAGTTACACAGCTGGTAAAGGATGATCCTGGTACTGAAATCTAAGTGTATCTGCTGAGTCTAAGGCTTGATTACTGTACTTGGCAGTGACCTCATAGGTGTTCTGGTTTTATTACTGTGTAACTTACCATTTCAATCTTAGTGACATAAAACAACAATGATTTTATTATGCTCATGGATTTTTGTGAGTCAGGAGTCTGTAAAAGGGTACAGCAGCAATAGCTCACCTTTGCTCCATGGTGTCTGGGCCTCAAGTGGACAGACTGAAAGGCTGGGAAAACTCAATAGCTGGGGGCTAGAAGGCTAACTTACATGTCCCGTGGTTGATGTTGGCTGTCTGCTGGGACCTCAGCTGGGGCTCTTAGCCAAAACACCTACATGTGGCCTCTCCAAGTGACTGCTTGAATTTCCTCAGAGCGTGGTGTCTCGGTTTCAAGAGCAACCATCCCAAAGAGAATCAGGCTGCAGCTGCACAGCTTTTTATAACCTAGCTTTGGAAGTCACACAGTGTCATTTATAAGCTCCACTCCGACCCTATATTTAAGGGGAGGGAACATACCACCATTCTCAATGGGAGGGGTATCAAAGTCATATTGTAAGAACATGTGGGATTAGAAAATATAGTCTGCCACAATCCACCCTCTGACCACAATAGTTCACATTCCTCCCACGTGCAAAATGCACTCATCCCCTTCTCCAAGAATTCCAGGTCTCATCCCAATGTGGCATCAGCTTGAAGTCCAGGATCTCATTATTTAAATCAGATCCAGTGTGGATGAAGCTCTTTTGTTCAGTGCCTCTGGTGGCGTTTCTCAGAAGGCCAGAGAGAAGTTATCGACCCTCCTCCTTCCCATCCAATACACATTTGTGGGACAAGAATAAGCTAGCTGTTACAGCACTCCCATTTGAAAAAGGGAAAATGTGTAGCACAGAGCCGTTACTGGTCCTTAGCAATTGTGAAATTTACCTGGCACTTGTTGTCAGTTCCTTGACCATCTGAGTTATCCTTCCTTTTCTATAAGAAACTGCTGGTGTTTGTCGCTGAGTAGTTCTTCTAGCTGATTTGCCACCAATAGTAGGTCAAAAATCAAAGGCCTCCTGTCTCTGTCCTCTGAAGTCAAATCTGATATACTTCTTTAAAAGATTTTGCAAGTTTCCTGTGTCTCTATTTACTCTATTAGACAAAAGCCATACCCATGAAACTCTTTGAGATAAGCCACGCCCCCCTCAGGCTCCCCTGGAGGCTAATGTGGGACCATGTCCTTATGGTTCTTAGGAGCCATATTGTTTAACAGAGAGAATCTGTGAAGTATGTCTTTAAGATCCTTAGAAGTCCTGTTGCCTGTTTGAAATATTCTATGAGGTCTGAACAAAGGATTTTAGAGTCTCACCCTGGATTTGATGTTTGGCCTGAGGTCCTTTCTTAATTTAAGTGCTGTTTGCTGCTGGAGAGGCTGGGAATGAGAAACATTTTATATTTGAACCTAGTAAGTCTTGCTTCTTTATATTTAACATTTCATTCTTATTTTCTCACATTTTGTCATTGGAAGCATGAAGAATCCAAGTGCCATTTTCAATAGTCTGCCTAGATAACATAAACCACAACAATATCTTTTTTGATCCGTCTCCTAGGGTAATGGAAATAAAGACAAAAATAAACAAATGGGACCTAATTAAACTCAAAAGCTTTTGCACAGCAAAGAAAGCCATAAACCAAATGAAAAGATAACTCACAGAATGGGAGTTGCAAATGATACGACTGAAAAGAGATTAATCTCCAAAATTTACAAACAGCTCATGTGGCTCAATATCAAAAAAACAAATAACCCAATCAAGAAATGGGGAGAAGACCTAGATAGACATTTCTCCAAAGAAGACATACAGATGGCCAAGAGATACATAAAAAGATGCTCAACATCTTTAATTATCAAAGAAATGCAAATCAAAACTACAATAAGATATCAGGTCACACCAGTCAGAATAGTCATCATCAAAAAGTCTACAAACAATAAATGTTGGAGAGGGTGTAGAGAAAATGGAACCCTCTTACACTGTTGGTAGGAATGTAAATTGGTACAGCCACTATGGAGGACAGTATGGAGGTTACTTAAGAAACTAAAAATAGAGCTACCATATGATCCAGCAATCCCACGCCTGGGCATAAATCTGGAGAAAACCATGGATCAAAAGGATACATGTACCTCAATATTTATTGCAGCACTGTTTACAATAGCCAAGACATGGAAGCAACCTAAATGTCCATCGACAGATGAATGGATAAAAAACATGTAGTACATATATGCAATGGAATATTACTCAGCCATTAAAAAGAATGCAATAATGCCATTTGCAGCAACATGGATGGACTTAGAGACTGTCATACTGAATGAAGTAAGTCAGGCAGAGAAAGACAAATATCATATGATATTGCTTATATGTGGAATCTAAAAAAAATGATACAAATGAACTTATCTACAAAACAGAAACAGTCTCACAGACTTAGAGAATGAACTTATGTTACCAGGGGAAAAGTGGCGGGGAGAGGGATAGGTTGGGAATTTGGTATTGACATGTATGCACTGCTATATTTAAAATAGATAACTAATAGGACCTACTGTATAGCACAAGGAACTCTTACTCAGTACTCTGTAATGGCCTATATGAGTAAAGAATCTAAAAAAAAGTGGATATATGTTTATGTATAACAGATTCACTTTGCTGTACTCCTGAAACTAATACCATGTTGTAACTTAACTATACTCCAATAAAAATTAAAAAAAAACCTGATGGTGTTTTCTCAGTTGTCATATGAAGCTAATTATCCCTGCCTACTAGTAGAGTTGAAAAGGCTAGTAAAATATATATAAAAGTATTCAGAAAAATTTGGCCCCCAGTAAATATTTAATTAGTAATTATTAGTAATATTGAAAATATTATTTACTGTTAATATTGCTATTATATTTTCACATTAATCTTAATGGTGTATATTTGAATGCATTTATACTTATCATGTTGATGCACCTAGGTGCTTGCTGTTTTTATGTCAGTCCTTAGTATATTGAAGACATGTTCTGGCAGGATGGGTGTTCTAAGTAATATCTCTGGTGTATACTTAGAAGGAGGAAAGTTATACCATTTTTCTTGCTCTGAAAATTTCTCTCTCTTTGTTGTAATAAACAAAACCACTCATTTGAAAAAAAAAAAAGATAACCAACAAGGACCTACTGCACAGCACAGGAAACTCTGCTCAATACTCTGTGGTAACCTAAATGGGAAAAGAATTTGAAAAAGAATAGATACATGTACATGTATAACTGAATCACTTTTCTGTATACCTGAAACTAACACAGCATTGTTAATCAACTCTACTCCAAAATAAAATAAAAATTAAAAAAAATTCTGCCTAGAAACCTCCTAACCCTGATCGTTGAGTTCATTAGATATATTTCCCAGTTTCCACATTACTATAAGTGACAATGTTGCTAAACTTTCTATCTGTATAAGAAGGGTCCCCTTTCTTCCAGTTTCCAGTAACATTTTTTAAAACGGTTCCTTTAATCCCTCACCAATAACCTCCTCAAAGCCTTATAGGTTTTCACCAACCAACCAGTGCCGAAGTCAATGTTATACGTTTTAGGTTTTATTTTGGCAGCACCCCACATCCAGGTATCAAAATCTATTTCAGATACTATTGCTACACTACAAATCATCCTAAACTGAGTGGCATAAAGCAGCAAACATTTTGTTAGGTGGGTCAGGAATTCTGAGCAGGCGTAGATCTCTTGTCTCAGTTTCATGAAAGTTTGGAACTGAGACAGTAAATGTCACTTGGCACGTCTTGACGGCTGAGGGTAGCATCGTCTGAAGGCTCATTCACTCGTATGTCTAGTAGTTGATGCTGGCTGTTGTCTGGGATCTTAGCTGGGCTTGTCAGCTGCCCACCTACACATGGCCTTTCCCTGTGACTGCTTGGGCGTCATGGCTACGCTCCAAGAGTAAATTCTAAAGAGAATCAAGAAGAAACTGTCACATTTTAAAGATTTAGCTCCGTGAGTCACATAACATCTCTTCTACTCTAGTCACAAGCCTTCTCAGATTCAGGGAGAAGGAATATGGACCATTTCTTGATGGAAGAAATGTCAAAGTTATTGAAGAATATAGCATGTGGACGGGAGATACTGTTGCAACCATTTTTGGAAAATATACTCTGCTGTGATTGAGAACTATGGGATTATAAAGAATGAACACCTGAGGATTCCAGAAAAACTGTCAGAGGGAGATCACTTCTGATCTAAGTTTTAAAGGGTGAACTTGGCAAGAGTCAGCATCGTCCTGTTCCTAACTTGATGGCAAAGCAAATGGAGTTATATGAGCATAACCTCCTAAATTTTTATGGGTATAACCTCCTGAAGTGACTGCTTTGAAACAAAAACACATTTATTTACACAAGTTATATTGCATTAAGGATGTCCACTTTTGGGCTTCCCTGGTGGCGCAGTGGTTGAGAGTCCGCCTGTCGATGCAGGGGACGCGGGTTTGTGCCCCGGTCCGGAGGGATCCCACATGCCGCGGAGCGGCTGGGCCCGTGAGCCATGGCCACTGAGCCTGCGCGTCCAGAGCCTGTTGCTCCGCAACGGGAGAGGCCCGCGTACCGCAAAAAAAAGAATGTCCACTTTATAGGCAAAGTCCACACTAAATAGACGTTTAACAATAATCTGTAAATGGTAAAAACAATCACTGCTTCAAGAGATATAATTCAAATGCATTGGTAACAAGGAGCTATAAGGAACTGATAAAAAATAAAAAGAAAATTCAAACAGGAACATCAGCAAAAAGAATACTATAGGAGGAAGAAAGAGAACTGAGAATCTGCCACAGCACGATGGAGAGGTATTCAAGGCTGCAGATTAAATGGCTCTACAGTTTGGGGATAAATACAGCCAGGACTGGTCAACATCTAGTACAGAGGGATGACATCGAATCTCCCTTTAACAGCTCTAGGTCACTGTCCCCTCAGCACTGTTCTAGATGGGGTTGTCTATGTGATACATCTTCTTGTTCAAATAATAGTCTGATAGTGGGTGGAGGGCCCTTTGGATTTCTAAGTGCCCTTCTAATCTTCTGCCCTTTCAATGGAGCTTTGTAGTCAAGACTTCTCAAAGCCTTATCTCATCTTTCTGCCCTATCTTCCACCCTACCTTGGGCAAATATTTATTTATTTCTCTTTAAATTTAATTTTATGAATAGCTTTAACATTCACATTATTCAAAAAATCAGAAAGTATCAATGGATTTGCCATGAAATTCTGCCCCCCCATTCTTGTCCCTGGTCCACTTCCTCATGGGTAACCACTGTCCTTGGTTTCTCGTGTATGGTTCTAGAGTTTCCTCATGAATAGATAAGCAAATACATACACAGACTTTTATTTTCTTCCTACCTACCTTTGCTCCACTGCCTTTTTTAAACACCAAAGATATGTATATGCATATGTATCTTATGTAATCTGTTCTGCATTTTGCTTTTTTCATTTAACTACATTTCTTGGAGATTTTTCCCCTCATATAATTATATGGTGAGTTTGTCTGTCTGTATATATTACAGACAGTAAGAAAATTCTTTTTTTAATTTTTTTTTTGCAGTACACGGGCCTCTCACTGTTGTGGCCTCTCCCGTTGCGGAGCACAGGCTCCGGATGCGCAGGCTCAGCGGCCATGGCTCACGGGCCCAGCCGCCCCGCGGCATGTGGGATCTTCCCGGACCGGGGCACGAACCCGTGTCCCCTGCATCGGCAGGCGGACTCTCAATCACTGCGCCACCAGGGAAGCCCTTTTTTTTTTTTATTTTTTAAGCAGAGGTCTTCTTAGAAGCCCATATGATTTAAATTTATTTATTTATGGCTGTGTTGGGTCTTCGTTTCTGCGTGAGGGCTTTCTCTAGTTGTGGCAAGCGGGGGCCACTCTTCATCGCGGTGCGCGGGCCTCTCATTATCGCGGCCTCTCTTGTTGCGGAGCACAGGCTGCAGACGCACAGGCTCAGTAATTGTGGCTCACGGGCCCAGTTGCTCCGTGGCATGTGGGATCTTCCCAGACCAGGGCTGGAACCCGTGTCCCCTACATTGACAGGCAGATTCTCAACGACTGCGCCACCAGGGAAACCCAGAATTCTTAAACCTCATTTCATTGGAGTTATTGAATAGAATATAGATTATTGGGATTAGGACCAATGTGAGTTTGAACCTAACCTTTTCAGTTTAAAAAATTTTGATTCAGATTAAAAATTCAGTGTAATATTGGGCAAGTTCCTTGATCTTTTAGAGTCAGTTTCCTTCTCTGAAAGTGGTGACAATAATACCTTGCAGCCTTGTGGTGATGCCATCAATAAAAGGCTAGATACAGATGGCTCAGAACATAGTAGATGCTCAACAAAAACTGCCTATCATTGTTATTTCATCACCTGAGTTTGGAATGACACTGATTGTTCTTCAGGTCTCCAATAATCATCCTGATCTGGTTCTGGAGGGACTTAATGATTCCCTCCTAAACAAGTTCCATCTCTATTCTGCCAGGCACTTTGTAAATCAAGTTCTATAAGCCCTTGAAGGCTTCATGATCTCTGATGTGCATCAACAATGCTGTGCAGGTATTTGGTGGTACTCAAAGGGAACAATGAAAGATATCAGATCTTAAATTGAAACTTGTGTTATGGCTCAGATGAGCTGGCCATTGTGACTTTTTAGCCCTACTTCTTCACCTTTTCCTGTATCCATGCCATTTGACATGTGACTTTGAAGTTCCCCTACTAAAGGAATGGAGCACATTTCCCTGTCATTTGATTTTGCGTTGGGCCACGTGATTTGATTTGATCAATAGAAAAAGGTGGAAGTGATGGTGTGTCACTTCTTTTTAAAGAGGCCTTGTGTATTTCCACTCTCCCTTTTGTATTCTACCATTGTTGTGAGGAGAACACGTCTAAATTAGCCCTCTGGCCCTAGAAGGATGACAGAAGACATGTGCAGCAGAGCCAACTCAGATGAACCATCCCAGTCAGAAAGCCTTGCTGGGCCCAGACAACCCACAGATGTGTAAGTTGAACAAATGGTTAATGGTAAACACTAAGATATTGTGGTTATTTGTTACACAGCAATAGCAAGCCAATACAATTGCACTTCACCAAATGCTAGGAAAATGTTGAAAAATAATAGGAAATTCAGAAGCCACAATTATTTGAGGACTGATTCATCATGCATGGACAGGGTAGGGGTCAGGGAGATTAAGAAATGGAACAGTTAGGTATGTTACAGTGCAGCTAAACAGGGATGAGGAGGGAGTATATAAACTGTCTGCAAGCATTTGAAACACAAATAGCAGGGCTGGGCTAAACAGTCTACTGAGCTCCAAGAGGAAAGATTTAGGAAAAAATGCACTAATGCTGAGCCAACAAAAACTTAAGTTGGGCCCGGAAAAAGTCTTCCCGATAAGATCTGCATCACTTTTGCTCCTGAGGAAGGATTAGGGGCCCCCTTCCTTTCATAGTTTTAAATTTAACTGAAGAAGAAAGAAAAATATTGTGGAAATAACCTCTGGCCAACTGGATGGGGGCTAGAATCCACAGTTCAGTAAAGCTGAGCATCCAAATCTCATTACACAGATGGGCAGCTATCCTGTCCCCAGTGATCTTCCTGCTGTCTAATTACATCAGTCTGTGAATTTTAGACAACTTAGAAGAGGAAATATTAGAAATCATCTCTTGACCCAGAACAACCTCTCCTTTAAAACTAGATGTAAGGCACAAACAGACCTGACAAGGAGTCCAGGTTAATGGGCTTTGGGTCAGAAAGGAATTGGACTAAAGTCAGGTTGGCCTTTTAAAAGCTGGCATACAGCCTGGGACTATGGTTGGAGCACTGACGGCCAATACAGGCTGAGGCCTCATTGCTATCATTGCTAAAAATGCTCGGACAGGCTAGTAAATACTGGGCTGAGAGGGTTTTCTTTCTCTCTTTTTTTAAAAAAATGTAACAGCAAGATTGTACATTTTGGGGGAAAGTAATTCTACAAGAAGTTCCTGTTCCTTGGATAAATACAGACTTTCAATGCTCCAAATGGCCATTCCAATTTCTTCTTCAGGAAACACATTTTATTCCAAAAGACCCATTTAGAAGTCTCTCTTGCAATCTGGAGAGTCGAATAGTCTGTTGGTTATACAGAAATGGATTTTATGGGAGTGTTGACAGGGCTCTCTTGGTGGGAAGGAATTCACAGGAGGACAGGATGACATAATGTACCTTCTTGTCATTAGCCAAGAAGGAAGTGCTCTGTCTTTGGCTTTATCAGGAGCTGGGTCTGTGTGAATAGCTTCTCCTGGTATTTGTAATAATCTACCTCATAATGCTTTAAAAATAATTTGGATTGACTTCTGTTGGCTTCTCACAAATGAATTCCTTCCAGCGTCTGGAAATAGGTAGGTGGGAGAGTTGGCACACTCTCCTTCCTAATGTTGATTTAATTAAAACAGTGTGATTCCCTCTGGTTGTTTTCTCTGATCTTCTTCAGGATTAATTTTCTTGACTTTCATGAATTAATACAAAGAAATAGAACATTTAGAAAGTAGTTAGAGCAGTGTAATTCCTAGGGGTTAAATATTTTAGTAACAGCAGGGAAAGACTAGATTCTAGGCCAATTGGTAATGATTCTGGAATGCAGATTTACACATGTGTGGGAGAGCCTTTGCTATGTGAGTGATAGAACATGCGCCTATATTTGTATATGTTGGAAATACTTTAATCTTCTGTTCTCATTTTTTAAACTGAAGTACAGTTGATTTACAAAATTGTGAACAAGTGGAGACAATCTCTACGCTTTAAACAGTGACTAATTCAAAGTCACACAGTAGGTGAAAGAATTGGAGGTTTCTGGAATTAGAAAAAATGTTCTTATCACAAATGGGATACACTTTTATCATAGAATCAGATGAGCAAAAAGAAGGACGCTTAAATCATCCATAATCTCCCCGCCCAATGAGTGATGAAATCCACACGTGGCAGGGAAGACTTCCCCTCCCGGTGGTCTCCACCTCTATAGGCAAGAGGGAAGCAGGATCCCGAGAACTCTGTAAACACCCCTTCCACTTCCTTCCCTGCAACTCTCACAGCGTTAGCACCTCTCCCTGCCTTGAGACCAGCAGGATGACTACTCCTGGGGTTACTTATCTCAGCTCATCCCTCATTCCCCAGGACATTAATGCCTGTAAGGCTCTGTGCACCCCCTTCTCTGACCTCAACTCCCTACTCTCGCTCCCCAAATTTGCAAATCCGCTTTACTGTGCCCTCTGGAACTCAAGGTCAGTCATCAACCTTCTTTCTCAATCCTCTTCTCTGAAGTTTCCCTTTGCCATCTTGCTCTCACAACTGAACTCTGGCTCCCCTGCCTCCCTCTCATGTGGTGGCTGCTTTCTTTGGTATACTCTTCACACCACGGAGCCTGGAGATGGGTTCCATCTCCTCCTGATGCTTCTCGCCATGTCCAGATCATTCTCCTTATCTTCTCCCTGAAATTCCTAGCTTTGCATTTCAATCAGTTTGTAATCGCTGTTTCTCCCGGGACAGACATCTTCCAACCCTACCTCCCTCTGTTCCTCATTCCTTAAAGCATGTTCAATGTCATGCTTTCTCTGAGGACTAGAAGCATTCACTATGTCTTGGGGTTTTCAACATCTGCATAAATAAGTATTCCAGGACCCTCACCTCTCAGTTCGTTGGCTTCCTCTCCTCCAATGATCTTGTCCTCCACCCTGTCTCGGCCTCTACATCCTGGCCACACCCTAGACCTCACCATTACCAATGACTGGCATGTCTACATGCCAGTTTTTTTTTTTTTTGCGGTACGCGGGCCTCTCACTGCTGTGGCCTCTCCCCTTGCGGAGCACAGGCTCCGGACGCGCAGGCTCACGGGCCCAGCTGCTCCGCGGCATGTGGGATCTTCCCGGACTGGGGCACGAACCCGCCTTCCCTGCATTGGCAGGCAGACTCTCAACCACTGCGCCACCAGGGAAGCCCTACATGTCAGCTTTAAGCAAACCACTCTGATGTTCTCTCTGCAGTTCACTCCCTCTGGTATCCCAGCGACACAACTTCTTCAGCATCACTGGCACCAACAGTCCATCGATCCTCCCAGTTTTCACCGTCTCTCACAGCCTCTTCATGTCCTCACCTCCCCCCTTACCGTACTTGGATTTCATGGTCCAAATGACTCCCTCATATCTACTCTCTTTTTTTTTTTTTTTTTTTTGTCTCGGGCCTCTCACCGCCGTGGCCTCTCCCGTTGCGGAGCACAGGCTCCAGATGCGCAGGCTCAGTGGCCATGGCTTACGGGCCCAGCCGCTCCGCGGCATGTGGGATCTTCCTGGCCCGGGGCACGAACCCGCCTCTCCTGCATCGGCAGGCGGACTCTCAACCACTGCGCCACCAGGGAAGCCCCCTCATATCTACTCTTAATTTCCTTTCTTTTTCTCCCTTCATCATATTCTCTTGGCAAAACCCTGTTTAAATCCAAGTCTCCACTGATTCTGTGTCTGTTCAACTGAGCATGGCTGGTAAAGCTCATGATTATGCTGACTGGAGCCCTTTCCAATTTATGGCCACTAACCTCAAGTGGGTCTCTGTTGCTGCCTGCCAGTCTCACTACATTTCCTAGCTCATTTATACTCCTGCTCCCTGAGTGAGCTATTTCATATCTTTTTTTTTTCTAGTTTGAAATATTTATTGCTGAATAACATACTAAGTGAAGGGGGGGTTTGTTGATGATAATGGAAGGCACTTTATGAATTTTCCCAGTTAATCTTCTTTTTTTTTTAAATTAGCATCTTTATTACAGTATAATTGCTTTAAAATGGTGTGTCAGTTTCTGCTTTATAACAAAGTGAATCAGTTATACATATACATATATCCCCATATCTCTTCCCTCTCGCATCTCCCTCCCTCCCACCCTCTGTATCCCACCCCTCTAGGTGGTCACAAAGCACCGAGCTGATCTCCCTGTGCTATGCGGCTGCTTCCCACTAGCTATCTATTTTACCTTTGGTAGTGTATATATGTCCATGCCACTCTCTCACTTTGTCCCAGCTTACCCTTCCCCCTCCCCATATCCTCAAGTCCATTGTCTAGTACGTCTGCATCGTTATTCCCGTCTTGCCCCTAGGTTCTTCTGACCATTTTCTTTCTTTCTTTTTCTTTTACATTCCATATATATGTGTTAGCTTACGGTATTTGTTTTTCTCTTTCTGACTTACTTCACTCTGTATGACGGACTCTAGGTCCATCCACCTCACTACAAATAACTCAGTGTCATTTCTTTATATGGCTGAGTAATATTCCATTGTATATATGTGCCATATCTTCTTTATCCACTCATCTGTCGATGGACACTTAGGTTGTTTCCATGTCCTGGCTATTGTAAATAGAGCTGCAATGAACATTGTGGTACATGACTCTTTTTGAATTATGGTTTTCTCAGGGTAGATGCCCAGTAGTGGGATTGCTGGGTCGTATGGTAGTTCTATTTGTAGTTTCTTAAGGAACCTCCATACTGTTCTCCATAGTGGCTGTATCAATCTACATTCCCACCAGCAGTGCAAGAGTGTTCCCTTTTCTCCACACCCGCTCCAACATTTATTGTTTCTAGATTTTTTGGTGATGGCCATTCTGACCGGTGTGAGATGATATCTTATTGTAGTTTTGATCTGCGTTTCTCTAATGATTAATGATGTTGAGCATTCTTTCATGTATTTGTTGGCAATCTGTATATCTTCTTTGGAGAAATGTCTATTTAGGTCTTCTGCCCATTTTTGGATTGGGTTGTTTGTTCTTTAGTTATTGAGCTGCATGAGCTGCTTGTAAATTTTGGAGATTAATCCTTTGTCAGTTGCTTCATTTGCAAATATTTTCTCCCATTCTGAGGGTTTTCTTTTTGTCTTGTTTATGGTTTCGTTTGCTGTGCAGAAGCTTTTAAGTTTCATTAGGTCCCATTTGTTTATTTTTGTTTTTATTTCCATTTCTCTAGGAGGTGGGTCAAGAAGGATCTTGCTGTAAGTTATGTCATAGAGTGTTCTGCCTGTGTTTTCCTCTAAGAGTTTGATAGTTTCTGGAATTCCAAGGATGGAATTTAGGTCTTTAATCCATTTAGGTCTTCAGTCCATTTTGAGCTTATTTTTGTGTATGGTGTTAGGGAGTGTTCTAATCTCATACTTTTACATGAACCTGTCCAGTTTCCTTAGCACCACTTATTGAAGAGGCTGTCTTTTCTCCACTGTATATTCTTGCCTCCTTTATCAAAGATACGGTGACCATATGTGCGTGGGTTTATCTCTGGGCTTTCTATCCTGTTCCACTGATCTATCTTTCTGTTTTTGTGCCAGTACCATACTGTCTTGATTACTGTAGCTTTGTAGTATAGTTTGAAGTCAGGGAGCCTGATTCCTCCAGCTCCATTTTTCGTTCTCAAGATTGCTTTGGCTATTCGGGGTCTTTTGTGTTTCCATACAGATTGTGAAATTTTTTGTTGTAGTTCTGTGAAAAATGCCAGTGGTAGTTTGATAGGGATTGCATTGAATCTGTAGATTGCTTTGGGTAGTAGAGTCATTTTCACAATGTTGATTCTTCCAATCCAAGAACATGGTATATCTCTCCATCTATTTGTATCATCTTTAATTTCTTTCATCAGTGTCTTCTAATTTTCTGCATACAGGTCTTTTGTCTCCTTTGGTAGGTTTATTCCTAGGAAGGACTTTTAAAGCAGTCTGCCGAACAGGCAATAGCTTTTGCACTCCAAAGGATGGGCAGGAAATGAATCAGAGATTTGTCCCACTTCCTTTTCGCTGTCTTATTTCCCAACAGGCGTTTTGCCCTGGTAAAAGTAAGTTTTGCCACTAATTTCTCTTTCTTTTTCTGGATTCTTTCCCCACTCTTTGATTTCTTTTTTTTTCTTCTAGTTTTATTGAGATATAATTGGCATACAGCACTGTGTAAGTTAAGGTGTGCAGCATAATGAGTTGACTTACATACATCATGAAATGATTATCACAGTAAGTTTAGGGAACATCCATCATCTCATATAGATACAATATTAAATAAATAGAAAAAAATTTTTCCTTGTGATGAGAACTCTTAGGATTTACTCTCAACAAATTTCATATATAACATACAGTAGTGTTCATTATATTGATCATGTTGTACATTATATTCCTAGTTTGTCTTATAACTGGGAGTCTGTACCTTTTGACTGTCTTCCTCCAATTCCCTTCCCCCCACCCCCTCCTCTGATAACCACAAATCTGATCTCTTTTTCTGTGAGTTTGTTTGTTTGTTTTCGAAGTATAATTGACCTACAACACTATGTTAGTTCTTGTCACACAACATAGTGATTCAATATTTCTATACATTTCAAAATGATCACCATGCTAAGTCTAGTTACAATATGTCACCATACAAAGATATTACATAGTTATTGACTATATTTCCCATACTGTACATTTCATACCAGTGACTCATTATTTTACAACTGGAAGTTTGTACCTCTTAATCTCCCTCACCTATGTCTTTCCTTCCCACCCCCCTCCCCTCTGGAAACCACCTATTTGTTCTCTGTATCTGTAACTCTGTTTCTGTTTTGTTATCTTTATTCATTTGTTTTTTAGATTCCACATATAAGTGATAACAGAGAGTATTTGTCTTTCTCTGTCTGACTTATTTCACTTAGCATAATACCTTCTAGGCCCATCCATGTTGTTGCAAATGGTAAGATTTCATTCTTTTTGATAGCCTAGTAATATTCCATTGTATACATACACCCTATCTTCTTTATCTGTTCATCTATGGATGGGCACTTAGGTTGCTTCCATATCTTGGTATTGTAAATAATGCTGTAATGGACATAGAGGTGCATATATCTTTTCTAATTAGTGTTTTTATTTTCTTTGGATAAATACCCAGAAACAGAATTGCTGGATCATATAGTAGTTCTCATTTTCATTTTTTTGAGGAATCTCCATGCTGTTTTCCATAGCAGCTGCACCAATTTACAATCCCACCAACAGTGCATGAGGATTCCTTTTTCTCCACATCCTCACTAACATTTGTCATTTGTGGTCTTTTTGATGATAGCCATTCTGACAGGTGTGCTTTCCATTTCCATTTCCCTGATGATTAGTGATGTTGAACACCTTTTCATGTGCCTGTTGGCTATCTGTACATCTATTTTGGAAAAATGTCTATTCAGGATCTCTGCCCATTTCAAAAATTGGGTTGTTTATTTTTTGATGTTGAATTGTATGAATTCTTTGCATATTTTGGGTATTAACCCCATATTGGATATATCGTTTGCAAATATCTTTTCTCTTTCAGTAGGCGGCCTTTTCATTTTGTTGATGGTTTCCTTCACTGTGCAGAGCTTTGTAGTCTGATAATCCCGTTTGCTTAGTTTTGCTTTTGTTTCTCTTGCCCATGGCAACATATCTAAAAATACATTACTAAGACTGATGTCAAAGAGCTTACTGTCTATGTTTTCTTTTCTTTTCTTTTTTTTTTTTTTCAGTATGCGGGCCTCTCACTGTGTGGCCTCTCCCGTTGCGGAGCACAGGCTCCAGACGCGCAGGCTCAGCAGCCATGGCTCACGGGCCCAGCCGCTCCGTGGCATGTGGGATCTTCCCAGACCGGGGCACGAACCCGTGTCCCCTGTATCGGCAGGCGGACTCTCAACCA
The DNA here is from genome assembly GCF_059928025.1 of Delphinapterus leucas. NCBI lineage: Eukaryota > Metazoa > Chordata > Mammalia > Artiodactyla > Monodontidae > Delphinapterus > Delphinapterus leucas. Next base: position 39,738,565 of record NC_143145.1, read on the forward strand.
CTGCGCCACCAGGGAAGCCCCTGCCTATGTTTTCTTCTAGAAGTTTTATGGTTTTAGGTCTTACATTTAAGTCTTTAATTCATTTTGAGTTTATTTTTGTGCATGGTATGAGAGAGTAATCCAGTTCCATTCTTTTGCATGTAGCTGTCCAGTCTGATTTCTTTTCTTTCCTCTTGCATTGCTCTCTTTTCTTCTTTTTTTAAAATTTATTTATTTATTTATTTTTGGCTGCATTGTGTCTTCGTTGCTGCGCATGGGCTTTCTCTAGTTGCACCAAGCGGGGGCTATTCTTCGTTGTGGTGCACGTGCTTCTCATTGCAGTGGCTTCTCTTGTTGCGGAGCACCGGCTCTAGGTGCGTGGGCTTCAGTAGCTGTGGCACGTGGGCTTAGTTGCTCTGCGTTATGTGGGATCTTCCCGGACCAGGGCTCGAACCTGCGTCCCCTGCATTGGCAGGTGGATTCTTAACCACTGCGCCACCAGGGAAGTCCCTTGCATTGCTTTCTGAATTGTCTTAGGCTTATACCCACAAAGGGCTGATGGATTGACTTGCACCTCACATCTGTATTGAATCTTACGGGCTTGCTCCAGGTAAAGAGGGTCTTTCTCACAATAACCATATACCTCCCACCACAAACTGATAAGACCATAGCTCTTGATTCTAATTCTTTGAGCTGCATCGGGTCAGAGAGGCCTCATAAGTGTGGCATGAGCTGTTGCTTTGACCAAGAACTTTCACGTTTGATCGGTCCCGGTTTTCCTGTACTGTCTGTACTGACGGGAAACAGCCTGGACTACATTTTCAGGCTTCTCGAAGTGAGGAAATGGACCTAAACTAACAAGATGAAATTGAACAGGGATGTATGTATATGAAGGGGATTGGAATATGGCATCCCAAAATATGCCACTTTGGCATAAGGATTACTATGAGATGAAGGCAATTAAGAAACAGCAGAGGCAGGAGGAATTTTCTGCCCCTCTCTGTCTAAAAGCAGGGCATAAATTTCCCTTTCATAAAGTTAACATAAATTTCCATTTGTAAAGGTGTCTCCCTCTTCCGTATCAGGAAGAGAATGACTCTTAATCACTCTAGACAACTCTTGTCACTGGAGAGTGTCGTGGTCCGAGCGTGGGTTGGAAGAAGAATTTCCAGACATGAAGTATTTTAGAAAAGAGTGAGTTTATTGAGAACAAAGAGCAGAGCAGAGTTAATGAGGGCGCTGCAAGTACAGCGGGCTGACTTCCTGATAGACCAGGGAGAGCTGACCCCCTTTGTGGGCTAGTAGCACTTTTATAGCCTCAAGACAAAGAAAATTCCAGCTGGCAGGATGGCATTAGGTGATTGGTCAGGATGCTACAAGGTTACTACATGGTGATTATTTTGCCTAAGATGGAGTCAGGGGGCTGTCCGGTTTAGATTAGGAGAGCCCATGGCAAGAGTTGCCATGTGTCCCTGATGTAGGGTGTTGTTGATGTAGGGCTCCACAGAGAGGGCACCAACTTGAGTCTGCATACAGACCTTACTAAACAATACTTATCCACCATTGGTTTCCTCATATATTTTCCTTCACACAATTTACCACCCCTAGGCTGCCTTTTTTTTGTCTAGTCACTTCTCTGCAATTTACCACCCTTTGTTAAAATCGTATATAAGCTTCAAAGTCTAAATGCTTCTTCGGGTTTTTCACTTCCTTTCTGTGACCCTCTTTCCCACCCCATGCTTGTAAAATTAAAAAATTGACATCAATAAAATAGAAATGCTTTTTTTCCTGTTAATCTGCCTTTTGTCATTTTAATTCAAATGTCCCAGCTGATACCTAAGAGGGTAGAGGAAAAGTTTTTTTCCTTCTCTACATATGTAATGTTCTGAACAAGGAGCCAAAAAATCTGCTACATGAATTCAGTGGCTTAGCAGCGTCAGGAGCAAGGAAAAAAAACTAGTCAACAGTAATATCAGTGTTATTCAGAAGTTTTCTTTGCAGTTTCCCATACAAGTTAATGTCCATCTTAGCCTAGACTAACATAAATAGCATTAAGAGGGATCCATATGAGCTAGAGCTTATTACAAAGACCAAGATAGAGAATGGCCTGTGTACTAGATTAATTGCAAAAATGTCCCCAAGCTTTCAACCTCCCCCCAGTTTCCATATATTTTTCAATTTGAACATGCAGTTTCTTCCATCAAGAGGTGAAGTCTATTTCTTCACCTCTTGAATCAAGCCTTGTAGTGTTCTTTGGACTGTTTAGAAAGTGGGAGAAATGATGGTGAAACAGTTCTGAGCCTAGACTTCGTGAGCCCTTGCACATTTCCATGCTTTTTCTTGGAATCATGCCTCTACCAAGTGAAAAAGTCCAGGCTAGCCTGCCCAAAGATGAGAAACACATGGCCTAGTCACACCCATCACCCCAGTTAAGAGTCACCCAACTGCTTCACATGAGAAGGGACTATTGTAGACCAGCCAGTCCCCAGCTGACCTGGCAGTTGGCTGAAGATACATATATGAGTTCTAGATAAGAACCATCAGTTGACCTGTAGACTTGTGAGCTATAGTAAATGGTTGTTTTTAAAACCACAAGTGTTGGTTTGTTACACAGCAATAGCTAACTGATACAGCCTTGAAAGCACATCTTATAAAGAATTTTTAAAGCAACTAATGATTTTATACTTGTAGAAGAGAAGAGTTATTAGGAGGGCATGACAGCCCTGGAGACTGTGGCGCCATAGACACCTACAGGAACCTAAAGGCCAGAAGACTATGGTAGCTAGCAGACTTGACTAATGACAGAGCAAAGAAAAGTGACTGCCTAGGGAATGGCCTGCCCTCCCAGTCTGTAGGAACAAAGGATGCATATTTCTGATACATCCAATGTGAATTACAGCCTGGAGCAAGTTTACAGAAACTCTGCTTGAGAGGGTAGCTTGGAGGGTGTTAGGATCCTAAGGTGTTAGGGTGCTGAGGGATGGTAATTAAGTGGCTGGCTGGAGGGAGTATCAGCTGTGTTAAGGGGATTGTGTAAGAAATCATGAGGGAAGTCTCTGATGAACCCACCAATACATCATAAACAAGAGTCCAAATGGCACCAAGGCCAAAACACAGTAGTACCTCTCAGGTAAGCTCTGTCCCTGCCGTTTACTATCCCTCCTCCTACTCTTAAACTCTGAGGGGGAGAGTCCACCTGGTGCGTGGAGGATGAGGGGTGGATGTGCTAGACAGGTAAACACAATGCAGAGAACTAACCACTGTTTGATCATGGCAGGGCAGGTAAACACTATAGAATAAGTGACCACGTCTTTCCCCCACTGCTCCCTTCCAACCTGAGCTGGCAGAGGGGAGAAATATGAACTTCAAAGAAAGTCTGGAGCATTGTCTACTACACAGGAATAGGCACCTACCAAAATGAAGTTACTTTGTGACTAGAAGTGCTTGGGGGGCTCTCTATATTATCTAAGAATTTGCAGATAAGATATAGGCTTCCTCAAGATCACATCTATGGGAAGGGGGACAACCAGCTGTAACTTAGGAGTCTTCCTTATTTGGTTATTCCATATACACAGATGTGTGAGAGATATATATTCCCTATATATATTCCTGTATGTTGTTTATTATTGATTTTAATAGATTTTTAAGAGCAGTTTTAGATTCACAGCAAAATTGAGGGGAAGGTACATATACTCCCTGCCCCCCCCACACGCACAGCCGCCCCCCACTACCAACGTCCCCCGCCAGGGTGGAACATTCGTTACAACTGGTAAACGTACACTGACACATCCTGATCACTCAAAGTCCATAGTTTACATTAGGGTTCATGTTGTGCTTTCTACAGTTTTAGACACATTTGTAATAACATGTATTCTGTAGTGTCATACAGAGTAGTTTCACTGCCCTAGAAGTCCTCTGTGCTCTGCCTATTTATCCCTCCCCACTAACCCCTGACAACCACTGATCTTTTACTGTCTCCATAGTTTTTCTTTCCCCAGGATGTCACGTAATTGGAATCCTACAGTGTGTAGCCTTTCCAAATTGGCTTCTTTCACTTAGTCATATGCATTGAACTTTGTTCCATGACTTTTCATGACTTGATAGCTCATTTCTTTTTAGTGCTGAATAATATTCCCTTGCCTGATGTACCACAGCTGATTTATCCATTCACCCAGTGAAGGACATCTAGACTGCTTCCAATCAAGGATACTGACATAGATAATACTCATTAGAAAACTACAAGTAATTTCTAGCTGGTTTTGGAATGCTTGATAAAGTTCCTTACATCTTTATTTTCCTAGTGTGCTTTTGTTTAGACCAAAGTTCAAATTACATTTAACTTAGCTAATGAACTTGTCACCAGGACAGTTGTAAGCGGTAGACCAAGGTTAAACCTGGTCCAACGTTAAAAAACATGTTAATGGATAATCCACAGTTAACCAAGATTTAACTGTTATTGAAATTTACAACTGTTTTATTCTCACACACATGAAAGGCAAATACAATGGCTTCAAAATATTTGTCCAGTGTTTCAATAAATTCTTCTGCACCTATATAAAAAAAAATGTACCACAGATTATTTATCCATTCTCCCAGTGAAGGGCATCTTGATTGCTTCCAAGTTTTGGCGATTATGAATAAAGCTGCTATAAACATCCTTGTGCACGGTTTTGTGTGGACATAAATTTTCAAGTCCCTTGGGTAAATACCAAGGAGTGTGATTGTTGGATCGTATGCTAAGAGTATGTTTAGTTGTCTATGAAACCACCAATCTATCTTCCAGAGTGGCTGTACCATTTCATATTCCCACCAACAGTGTATGACAGTCCCTTACCTTCCCTGAGGCACGAACAGTGTCTGGGCTGTAAGGAAAGAAGTTGGGTTTTCCAAGAGGGAAAATACTTAGAGGGTTTTTCAAATACACTATCCCTACTACAAACAGGAAGATTAATTGAAAAGAGGGTGGTCGAAAGTAAAATGTCCTTGGGGGAGGGAGCGGCAGAATGCTCTCCATCAACTGCCTGGTGGGTAGGGCTTCTGAATGCTCCGCCCTGCTAGCCGGCCCAGCAAGTATTATGTTCTTTCAACTACATTGATCACATTTCTCTTAAATTCATGAGACCAGCTCACTTCCCTGATGATTATTCTTTCTTTATCATTTTGCTCTGGGGGACCAGAGTAGGAAAATGGCCATGTTTCCTTTTGCATAAGGATAAACAGATAATACATACTGTTAGTGTTTAATAACCAAGATCTATAGACTCAGCCCAGGGTGATAAAGCTCTATGATTTTTTAATTCACTGTCTTTCACATCAATCCTCCTTCACCACCACATCATCAATCAATCAAATTGTTCTTGGAGTTCTTACGTTACCATGGCAATGCCTTCCTACACAGTTAAAAATAAAACTTCTGTGTTCCTGCTGAAATTTGGAGAGGGCAAGAACCTAATTGCCTGGCGGTCCTCACCATGGGAATTCTGGTACCTCAGTCAAAGGCAAGCCAGTCCCTTTGTACTGGAGAGTGAAGATGAAGGGCAAACACTGAGTTGTGTCTCCGTCTCCTGGGCTTGTTCCCATGGCAAAGCGAGGCGGCCTCTCATTTTGTGGTTTTCATCACAGTGGTGGTTTTCATCATAGACCCACTCGGTTCTTAGGCTCGGGGACCACGACAGATATATTCTAGGCAGTTTGGCAAATCTGTGGGGAAGAAGGGAAGAGAAGTCAATGCGGAATGCGGGTTGGGAGGCTTAACTGCTCTCTTGGATACTTTAGACTGTTTTTTAAGGAAAAGATTTCTGCAGAGATGCTACCTTTATTTGTGTTCCCCCAGATACAGAGCCTGAGACATGGATTCAAGGGCAAGTAGTTTATCTGAGAACATTAGTGGGGGTGGGGTGATGGTGGAAAAGTAATATTGAGAAGAAAAGATAGCTAATAAGGGTGTTTTATTAACTCAGCCACCCCAGTGGGTGACTGGGGCTTAATTTGTTGGGGAAACTCTGAGAAATAGGATAAACACTTGCCTTTGAGTTATCCTATCTGAAGAGTGAGGAGCTGGGTATTTATATACTGACTCCTAAGGTCTTTGGTTGAAGTCTGCTCTCAAGCATGTTTCTTCCTAGCACCTTTGTTCTGCCACATGATACAGAGCAGCTCTTTGGTTCTATGAAATGCCTGCTGGCACAGATGCAGACACCTGCAGTCAGAGGTCTGTGGCTGAGGGATAACGTTGAGACACTGATAGTGTCAGCTACAGGTGTTCAGATTGGGAACTTTCTTTTGGGAAGTCAAAGAAATTCTATGGAAGCGAGCTTATAAGAACCTAATTATAGTGAGGTCCAGAAATAGTGAGTGTGAAAACAATAAAAGAACAGAAGGTGACTTTAAAAATTGTTTTAGTTAGTATTTTTAAAATGGATATTTCCCCGTAGGATACCAGATCTTTGAATGGACATTTGAATCTTCACTGTCATAAAAAAGTCTCTTCATTCTCAGCCAAGGTCTTGGAATTTTAGTTCTTCAAAATCAGGCATTTAATCCCCAAATATCCTCACGTCACCGCATCAATATAACCACCTTCCCTAAGTATGCTTTGCCTTTTCATTCTGCTCCTTTGAAACGTTCCCAAAGATGACTCCTGAGAACAGTATCTGAGAATAAAGTGACTGAAATAACCGAAACAAGGGTACCCAGATGAGGGATAAAAGTGCATTTATCCAGAGCCTGCTATGTGCCAGGCACTGTGCTACATGATCTCCGTAGATCCTTTCCTCTAAAACTCATAAACATTCCATAAGGAAGGTGTTATAATGACGCCATTGTACAGATGAGAAAACAAAGGCACAGTAACTTGTTAAAAGTCTCACCTCTAGCAGATTTGGGAGCCAGGATTCAAATCCAGGCTGTCTGTTCCTGGAAAATACGTCTTTAGTCAACTTCGTTATCTGTTTTTGTGTGTGTGTGTGATACCTCTTTGTAGTGTTGATTTGCATTGCCCACTTGTTTGGTTAGCCTAAAAGGGCGTATGCATTTTGCCTGAATATATTCAGGAAAAACACATACACCCTTTTTGGGCAACTGCATCCTTGGCGAAGTTCAGCCGCTTTCCATTTGCTTTAAGGGCGAGTCCAATCTACTTCTTTTCTTTTTTTTTTTTAGTTTTTAAATTAAATTAAATTTATTTGTTTATACAGCAGGTCCTTATTAGGCATCAATTTTATACACATCAGTGTATATATGTCAATCCCAATCGCCCAATTCATCACACCACCATCACCACCCCCCTGCCGCCTTCTCGCCTTGGTGTCCATACGTTTGTTCTCTGCATCTGTGTCTCTGTTTCTGCCCCGCAAACCCGTTCATCCATACCATTTTTCTAGGTTCCACATATATGCGTTAATATACGATATTTGTTTTTCTCTTTCTGACTTACTTGACTCTGTATGACAGTCGCTAGATCCATCCACATCTCAACAAATGACCCAATTTCATTCCTTTTTATGGCGGAGTAATATTCCATTGTATATATGTACCTCATCTTCTTTATCCATTCGTCTGTTGATGGGCATTTAGGTTGCTTCCATGACCTGGCTCTAGTAAACAGTGCTTCAATGAACATTGGGGTGCATGTGACTTTTTAAATTATGGTTTTCTCAGGGTATATGCCCAGTAGTGGGATTGCTGGATCATATGGTAATTCGATTTTTAGTTTTTTAAGAAAACTCCATACTGTTCTCCATAGTGGCTGTATCAATTTACATTCCCACCAACAGTGCAAGAGGGTTCCTTTTTCTCCATACCCTTTCCAGCATTTGTTGTTTGTAGATTTTCTGATGACGGCCATTCTAACTGGTGTGAGGTGATACTTCATTGTAGTTTTCATTTGCAATTCTCTAATAATTAGTGATGTTGAGCAGCTTTTCATGTGCTTCTTAGCCATCTGTATGTCTTCTTTGGAGAAATGTCTATTTAGGTCTTCTGCCCATTTTTGGATTGGGTTGTTTGTTTTTGTAATATTGAGCTGCACGAGCTGTTTATATATTTTGGAGATTAATCCTTTGTCCGTTGATTCATTTGCAAATATTTTCTCCCATTCTGAGCATTGTCTTTTTGTCTTGTTTATGGTTTCCTTTGCTGTGCAAAAGCTTTTAGTTTCATTAGGTCCCATTTGTTTATTTTTGTTTTTCTTTCCATTACTCTAGGAGGTGGATCAAAAAAGATCTTGCTGTGATTTATGTCAAAGAGTGTTCTTCCTATGTTTCCCTCTAAGAGTTTTATAGTGTCTGGTCTTACATTTAGGTCTGTAATCCATTTTGAGTGTATTTTTATGTATGGTGTTAGGGAGTGTTCTAATTTCATTCTTTTACATGTAGCTGTCCAGTTTTTCCAGCACCACTTATTGAGGAAGCTGTCTTTTCTCCATTGTATATCTTTGCCTCCTTTGTCACAGATTAGTTGACCATAGGTGCGTGGGTTTATCTCTGGGCTTTCTATCTTGTTACATTGATCTATGTTTCTGTTTTTCTGCCAGTACCATATTGTCTTGATTACTGTAGCTTTGTAGTATAGTCCGAAGTCAGGGAGTCTGATTCCTCCAGCTCCATTTTTTTCCCTCAAGACTGCTTTGGCTATTCGGGGTCTTTTGTGTCTCCTTACAAATTTTAAGATTTTTTTGTTCCAGTTTCGTAAAAAATGCCATTGGTAATTTGATAGAGATTGCATTGAATCTGTAGATTGCTTTGGGTAGTATAGTCATTTTCATAATATTGACTCTTCCAATCCAAGAACATGGTATATCTCTCCATCTGTTGGTATCATCTTTAATTTCTTTCATCAGTGTCTTATAGTTTTCTTCATACAGGTCTTTTAGCTCCTTAGGTAGGTAGGTTTATTCCTAGGTATTTTATTCTTTTTGTTGCAATGGTGAATGGGATTGTTTCCTTAATTTCTCTTTCTGAACTTTCATTGTTAGTGTATAGGAATGCAAGAGATTTCTGTGCATTAATTTTGTATCCTGCTACTTTACCAAATTCATTGATTGGCTCTAGTAGTTTTCTGGTAGCATCTTTAGGATTCTCTATGTATAGTATCATGTCATCTGCAAACAGTGACAGTTTTACTTCTTCTTTTCCAATTTGTATTCCTTTTATTTCTTTATCTTCTCTGATTGCCATGGCTAAAACTTCCAAAACTATGTTGAATAATAGTTGTGAGAGTGGGCAACCTTGTCTTGTTCCTGATCTTAGTGGAAATGGTTTCAGTTTTTCACCATTGAGGATGATGTTGGCTGTGGGTTTGTCATATATGGTCTTTATTATGTTGGGGAAAGTTCCCGCTATGCCTACTTTCTGGAGGGTTTTTATCCTAAATGGGTGTTGAATTTTGTCAAAAGCTTTTTCTGCATCTATTGAGATGATCATATGGTTCTTCTCCTTCAATTTGTTAATATGGTGTATCACATTGATTGATCTGAATATATTGAAGAATCCTTGCATCCCTGGGGTAAATCCCACTTGATCATGATGTATGATCATTTTAATGTGTTGTTGGATTCTGTTTGCTAGTATTTTGTTGAGGATTTTTGCATCTATATTCATCAGTGATATTGGTCTGTAATTTTCTTTTTTTTGTAGTATCTTTGTCTGCTTTTGGTATCAGGGTGATTGTGGCCTGATAGAATGAGTTTGGGTGTGTTCCTTCCTCTGAAATTTTTTGGAAGTGTTTGAGAAGCATGGATGTTAGCTCTTCTCTAAATGTTTGATAGAATTCACCTGTGAAGCTATCTGGACCTGGACCTTTGTTTGTTGGAAGATTTTTAATCACAGTTTCAATTTCATTACTTGTGATTGGTCTGTTCATATTTTCTATTTCTTCCTGGTTCAGTCTTGGAAGGTTATACCTTTCTAAGAATTTGTCCATTTCTTCCAGGTTGTCCATTTTATTGGCATAGGTTTGCTTGTAGTAGTCTCTTACGATGTTCTGTATTTCTGCAGTGTCTGTTGTAACTTCTCCTTTTTCATTTATAACTTTATTGATTTGAGTCCTCTCCCTCTTTTTCTTGATTAGTCTGGCTAATGGTTTATCAGTTTTGTTTATCTTCTCAAAGAACCAGCTTTTAGTTTTATTGAGCTTTGCTATTGTTTTCTTAGTTTCTATTTCATTTATTTCTGCTCTGATCTTTTTCATTTCTTTCCTTCTGCTAACTTTGGGTTTTGTTTGTTCTTCTTTCTCTAGTTCCTTTAGGTGTAAAGTTAGATTGTTTAGTTGAGATTTTTCTTGTGTCTTGAGGTAGGATTATACTGCTATAAACTTCCCTCTTAGGACTGCTTTTGCTGCATCCCATAGGTTTTGGATAGTCGTGTTTTCATTGTCATTTGTTTCTAGGTATTTTTTGATTTCCTCTTTGATTTCTTCAGTGATCTCTTGGTTATTTAGTAACGTTTTGTTTAGCCCCCATGTGTTTGTGTTCTTTACGTTTTTTTCTCTGTAATTCATTTCTAATCTCATAGTATTGTGGTCAGAAAAGATGCTTGATATGATTTCAATCTTCTTAAATTTACTGTGTCTTGATTTGTGACCCAGGATGTGATCTATCCTAGAGAATGTTCTGTGTGCACTTGAAAAGAAAGTGTAATCTGCTGTTTTTGGATGGAATGTCCTATAAATATCAGTTAAATTGATCTGGTCTATTGTGTCATTTAAAGCTTCTGTTTCCTTATTTATTTTCATTTTGGATGATCTGTCTATTGGTGTAAGTGAGATGTTAAAGTCCCCCACTATTATTGTGTTACTGTCAATTTCTTCTTTTATAGCTATTAGCAGTTGCCTTATGTATTGAGGTGCTCCTATGTTGGGTACATATATATTTATAATTGTTATATCTTCCTCTTAGATCGATCCCTTGATCATTATGTAGTGTCCTTCCTTGTCTCTTGTAACATTCTTTATTTTAAAGTCTATTTTATCTGATATGAGTATTGCTATTCCAGCTTTCTTCTGATTCCCATTTGCATGGAATATCTTTTTCAATCCCCTCACTTAACATTCTGTATGTGTCCCTAGCTGTGAAGTGGGGCCTAGGGCACACTAGACAGCATATAGATGGGTCTTGTTTTTGTATCCATTCAGCAAGCGTGTGTCTTTTGGTTGGGGCATTTAATCCATTCATGTTTAAGGTAGTTATCAATATGTATGTTCCTATGACCATTTTCTTAATTGTTTTGGGTTTGTTTTCGTAGGTCCTTTTCTTCTCTTGTGTTTCCCACTTAGAGAAGTTCCTTTAGCATTTGTTGTAGAGCTGGTTTGGTGGTGCTGAATTTTCTTAGCTTTTGCTTGTCTATAAAGTTTTTGATTTCTCCATCAAATCTGAATGAGATCCTTGCCGGGTAGAGTAATCTTGGTTGCAGGTTCTTCACTTTCATCACTTTAAGTATATCTTCCTTCTGGCTTGTAGAGTTTCTGCTGAGAAATCAGCTGTGAACCTTATGGGAGTTCCCTTGTATGTTATTTGTCATTTTTCCCTTGCTGCTTTCAATAATTTTTCTTTGTCTTTAATTTTTGCCAGTTTGATTACTATGTGTCTCAGTGTGTTTCTCCTTGGGTTTATCCTGTATGGGACTCTCTGTGCTTCCTGGGCTTGGGTGGCTATTTCCTTTCCCATGTTAAGGAAGTTTTCGATTATAATCTCTTCAAACATTTTCTTGGGTCCTTTCTCTCTCTCTTCTCCTTCTTGGAGATGTGAATGTTGTTGCGTTTAATGTTGTCCCAGAGGTCTCTTAGGTGGTCTTCATTTCTTTTCATTCTTTTTTCTTTATTCTGTTCCACAGCAGTGAATTCCAGCATTCTGTCTTCCAGATCACTTATCCATTCTTCTGCCTCAGTTATTCTGCTATTGATTCCTTCTAGTGTAGTTTTCATTTCAGTTAGTGTATTGTTCATCTCTGTTTGGGCTTTAATTCTTCTAAGTCTTTGTTAAACATTTCTTGCCTCTTCTCGATCTTTGCCTCCATTGTTTTTCCGAGGTCCTGGATCATCTTCACTATCATTATTCTGAATTCTTTTTCTGGAAGGTTACCTATCTCCACTTCATTTAGTTGTTTTTCTGAGGTTTTATCTTGTTCCTTCATCTGGTACATAGCCCTCTGCCTTTTCATCTTGTCTATCTTCCTGTGAATGTGGTTTTCGTTCCACAGGCTGCAGGACTGTCGTTCTTCTTGCTTATGCTGTCTGCCCTCTGGTGGATGAGGCTATCTAAGAGGCTTGTTTAAGTTTCCTGATGGGAAGGACTGGTGGTTGGTAGAGCTGACTGTTGCTCTGGTGAGCAGAGCTCAGTAAAACTTTAATCTGCTTGACTGCTGATGGGTGGGGCTGGGTTCCCTCCCTGTTGGTTGTTTGGCCCGAGGCAACCCAACACTGGAGCTTACCTGGGCTCTTTGGTGAGGCTAATGGAGGACTCTGGGAGGGCTCATGCCAAGGAGTAATTCCCAGAACTTCTGCTGCCAGTGTCCTTGTTCCCATGGTGAGCCATAGCCACTGCCCTCCTCTGCAGGAGACCCTCCAACACTAGCAGGTAGGTCTGGTTCAGTCTCCCCTGGGGTCACTGTTTCTTCCCCCGGGGTCCCGATGTGCACACTACTTTGTGTGTGCCCTCCAAGAGTGGAGGCTCTGTTTCTCCCAGTCCTGTTGAAGTCCTGCAATCAAATCCCACTAGCCTTCAAAGTCTAATTCTCTAGGAATTCCTCCTCTCGTTGCAAGACCCCCAGGTTGGGAGCCTGAAGTGGGGCTCAGAACCTTCACTCCAGTGGGTGGACTTCTGTGGTATAAGTGTTCTCCAGTCTGTGAGTCACCCACCCAGCAGTTATGGGATTTGATTTTGCTGTGATTGCACCCCTCCTACCGTCTCATTGTGGCTTCTCCTTTATCTTTGGATGTGGGATATCTTTTCTGGTGAGTTCCAGTGTCTTCCTGTTGATGATTGTCCAGCAGCTGGTTGTGATTCTGGTGTTCTCGCAAGAGGGAGTGAGAGCAGGACCTTCTACTCCGCCATCTTGGTTACTAATCCCTCATTATCTTTTTTCTTCCATTAGTTCTTCCAAATCAAAATTGATGTTTTGGGTTGACATTTTTCAATATTCAGATGGACTGTACTACAAGCGTATTAGATTATTAGGACTAACCTACCTGCCCCTAACCATGCCAGCTGGCCCTGGTCAGGAAGCAATGTCACTTCAAATCAGATATTCAAGGCAAGTGTACCAACATCCTCCCCCACCACCTGCCCACCAACACGCACACACCCACACCCACACAGAGGCAGATTACTGGTAATATTTGTTCTTAAATATTTATTTCTCTCATGTCAAAGTTTGTTTTATATTTCAATTTGTCCAGACCACTAAGAAGATGCTGCTTGAGGACAGTTTGTCTCTGGCTCAGTGAACCCCGGCAACCAATCTGCTGGAGAGATGAAAGTTTCTTTCCATAGATAAAGCAATATATATATATATATATATATATATATATATATATATATATGTATTTTATTTATTTATTTTTTGGATGCAAACATATGCCTCTTTCTTTCTAAAGGAATTTCCAGAATATTAGAGCAATATATTTTAATTTATCCTCTTTGGGTGTGGAAAGAGTGACTTAGAATACTATCTCAGGTAATGCACCATTTATTTTAAGGGGACCTGCACACAGGAAACCAGGGAAAACCGCAGAGCCAGACAGGAAAGGGCAGGGCACATAGACTCCAGACAGGCGGAATGGTCTGAATTCTAGAGCTTTGACACCGATGTGCTTTCGGCGCCATTGCAGACCTGTGCTTTGATACTCTCTCTGCTCAGTTTTCTCATTTTTATCTCCATGCACGTCTCTGCTTCATATCTTCTGCTTCTTGTAGGTTTTTCTCTTTTTTCTCTTTGTTTTACACATGGAGCAACAGGAATCCTGGCTTCTATTTTATCATGATCTTTCAACTGCTCTTTCCACAGTTAACTGCCCTAATCTCAGTATTATTTTTTAGCTTAAATGATGAAGGGAGAGTATCAGAGTGGACAAGTTTATGTTTTCAATGACTGAGCCACGTCATAAGTTTTAAGTGGCCTGTGGTTTATCGGACTTTAAGTCAAGTGACTGCCCTGGTCCAGTTAGCTTTGGCCAGGTCCACGTGGTAGAACCCTTTCAGCAAATGTGTCCACAAGGGCTGTGGGCAGGACAGGCAGGGACCATGACTGAGATCCTCTGTGTTTCTCTTTGATTTTCGTAACCAAATGGCATCTTGTTCCCCGCATTTCTGTTATTGAAAGCACATGGATCTCACATCAGGCATCAACAGAACTACAGATATACTTAAGAGAATTCAGTCTCAAAAGCACAGCCATGATATTTTGTATTTGAGGAAGGTAATCTAACAGAATTTCTAATCATCTAATATTCTAGAGTTTACAGGTTCTATCTCTGCATCAGATTCTAGCATCAGAAAATCACAAACCTGGATGTCATTAGTTTACTTCTCTGCAGAAATGCTGTCATAGAAATAGACTTAATATTATGCCCTTGGGGTTTAATATAAGAAATGATCACATGACGAACATATTTGCATCTTTAAAATTGCTTTAAAAGTTGCCTATTACTGTTCTGTAATGTTCTTTATATATGGATTCATGCAATAATTTTCTCTTAGATTTTAGTCCCAAGGACAAAAACTTTGTTTCTATTTTAATGAGTGAGGATTATATAATTCACCGAATTTCCTATTTCCCTCTAGAAAAATCTAAAAAGTAAAATTTAGGACTTGGCTATAGTAACTCTCCTTAGTCTGGGTTTCATATAATAATATTCCTCCTCACAGTACATACTGTTTATATTTTATCCTTATTTTAATGATTGAAAAGTATATATGTCTGTTGGCTAAACCACTTCAAACACTTTTTTTAAAAAACATCTTTATTGGAGTATAATTGCTTTACAATGTTGTGTTAGTTTCTGCTGTATAACAAAGTGAATCAGCTATATGTATACATATATCCCCATATCCCCTCCCACTTGTGTCTCCCTCCCGCCCTCCCTATCCCACCCCTCTAGGTGGTCACAAAGCACCGAGCTGACCTCCCTGTGCTATGCGGCTGCTTCCCACTAGCTATCTATTTGACATTTGGTAGTGTATATATGTCCATGCCACTCTCTCACTTCTTCCCAGCTTATCCTTCCCTCTCCCTGTGTCCTCAAGTCCATTCTCTACATCCGCATCTTTATTCTTGTCCTGCCATTAGGTTCTTGAGAACCATTTTTTTTTTTTTAGATTCCGTATATATGTGTTAGCATATGGTATTTGTTTTTCTCTTTCTGACTTACTTCACTCTGTATGACAGACTCCATGTCCATCCATCTCACTACAAATAACTCAGTTTCGTTTCTTTTTATGGCTGAGTAATATTCCATTGTATATATGTGCCACATCTTCCTTATCCATTCATCTATCGATGGACACTTAGGTTGCTTCCATGTCCTGGCTACTGTAAATAGAGCTGCAATGAACGTTGTGGTACATGACTCTTTTTGAATTATGGTTTTCTCATCAAATACTTTTTGAAGTAGCTAGAATGCAAGTAATATATATGATTCAGTACATGCTCTGTATTAATATTGTTGCTTTGTAAATTCTAATGATTTCAGGAAAATTTTTGGTGTTTTACTGAATCTCCAGACTAGTAACTTTTTATGCTCGAACATGTAGTATATGAGATATTAGTTACCACTGTGCTTCTTCTAGTGAGCAAATGTCTGCAGGGCTCCTGGAGCAATCTGATGATGTACTTGTGCTGTAGAAAACTGGAATTAAAGAGAGTTCACACAAAGATTTTTATTGAAAGGGGAAGGGCTGAAGTTGGTAGCTACTGGTGAAGAATTATTATTATTTTTTGGCCGAGCTGCGCGGCATGCAGGATGCATGGTATGGGGGATCTTAGCTCCCCAACCAGGGATTGAACCCATGCCCCATGCAGTGGCATGGGCTCTTAACCACTGGACTGCCCGGAAAGTCCCAGTGAAGGACTATTCATTTCCATAAAGGAATCAAAGAAAACTTGAGAGTAATTGGCCTTTTATAATTGATGTTTCAGGATGATAGAAGCTTTTGCTAGTTACTTAAGTATTTTCTTGTTTCGCATTTCTTATGTATGTTCTGGAGTGGTGTTTTCATTCCAGATACTTTAGCAGCCAGTTGGAAATTTAGTGAATCAACAGTTTGTCTACACAGTATCAATAATGGATTAATGGAATTTTTTCCCCAACTAATATAAACAGGGTAGTTGTTTTGACATTGATAGACACAACTCCACTATATGATTTTAAATAAGTACATGGAAACATACACTTTCCAGAAGGGAAGCCTCTTTCTGGAAGGCAGAAAGCCGTGTGGTCTACCAGGGTTATAAGCCTGTTTTCCACTAAGTGTTTTTGGGGCTTTGCATTAAAATATGAGAGGTAGCAATAGCACCAACAGAAGGGATTGTCTGTGTGACGTGCATCTCTGTGGAGTGGTGTTTTCTGGGCCACTGGGCATTCTCTGCTTTTGGATTTAGTGGCATGTCAGTGAATTCTTATTTGAAAGTTGCCAAGTCTTAAAACCTTCAGACCCTTTAGCCCCTGTCCAGCCCTCCATGGCCTTGATTGGTCCTCAGTCAACCTCTGCGGCAGGGTGAGTTTGATTTGTTGCTCTGGGGACATTTCTCCATGGCTGCTTTTTCTTTTCAGCTCACTTTGGAGGAGCCAGTGCAGTTGCTTTTGGCACCTGAGTCTGTAACCTTTCCTGAATTTCTCCTTCACAGCCTCTTGTCACACACTCAAATCTCAAAGGCACATGCTAACTCAGCCCAGATGCCAAGAAGATCCATCCCCAGCTGGGCCATCTGACCCTAATGAGTGGGCAGCCATATGCACAGTTAATTAAAACTGAAGTCAAAATAATAAAGTGAGTTTTCAGGGTGCACTTAGCAATGGTAAGGTTTCCTTTTGTAAAACCTGAAAACCACTTGTACAGCCATCGGGAAAAAGGGGCAAGCTACTTATATTAATTCCATCTCCTTCAAAATCTCAGTTTAATAGCTATAACATGGATCTATATGGAAAAGTCTACTGAAAGATGTTAAAAGACAGATACGGTAGAAAAGAAAGCACAGGCTCTGGTCTCAGTGAGCTTACAGTCTAGTGGGGCATTGAAATATTAAACTCTCTCCTTCAGTTACTGGAGACTATGATTTTTCTGTGTTTTCTTTGATCCTCTGCAGGCAGAACTTGTCTCTTACCTGTGTAGTTCCACGGCACTCTGTGCCTGTCCCTGTATCCTGATATTCTTGTCTCCCTCACTCAACTCTGAGGGCCCATGGTTGTACCTGAGCTATCAACTGGTGGGGGAAGGGAGGCGGGGAACTGACTGTTACATGTTCAGGAGTGTTGTGAGCCTGCTGCTAAACTGTGGGTACCTTGATATTGGCCACAGTGGGAATATTTACATCATGACGTTTGGCAACTGCTACCAAATCAAGGCTATGATATTTTGGAGAGTTGGTTTACCAGCCCATGAGGTCCTTGAAGTCAGCAGTATGGCTTTCTTTTGGCATCTCCTAAGACTTCCAGTGCCTGGTATATGGTGGTACTCAATACATACTTGATAAATGAATGAAGAGGCTCTACTTGGGCTCTCTAGGACACACATAGAGTAAAACCAACCAACCTGGTCTTGTGTAGAATGAAACAAGCTGTCACAACAATGTAGTGATTTGAGAGGCCCGTTGAAAGGGCCCCATCTCCCTACCAAAATGTATCCTTTGCTCCCTTGCTGTAGTACCTGATTCCCATATTGATGTCATTTTTAAAGGAAGGTGCACGTTTCAGTTGGTTTTAGGGAGAAGGTCACTGGGTGGAGCAAGAGAAGGGGAAGCAGATGGGGGCAAGACAGTGGGAGGTGACACAGTAGCCAGGTACCACACTAAACTGAGGAGTAGTTTATCCAACAGTTTTTCACTTGTGATCCATCACTGAACTGGTGCTGAACAGGACTGTGAAATGAGGGAGATTTCTTCCTGATCCCTTCTCATTTTCCTTTCTTTTTTGGCCCTTTCCCTGTAACCCAGAGCTGCTGTGTCGTCCCTTGTTGACCCAAGGACCATCTCTGCTCTTTTTGAAGAAAATAATCCCTTATTCCCTAGACCCATTTTCCCCCTTCTTAGTTTTCTGTTACAACTCCCTTGTCTGTTAGTTTGTTCTTTTTGAGCCTGCTATTCCTGGTTACAACTTTATATGTTATTCTAAGCAAGGTGCTATTGCAATTCAACAGAGGACTTATGGAATCCGTAAAGATTGAATCCAAAGCAGCAAAATCCCCAATGACAGTATTTCAGGTACTGTGGGAGATGTATGGGGGAAAATTTTATAGTGGGGGCAGTGTGCTTTAAATCATATCACATAAGCAAACGCCTCTACTGCCTTAGTGTAAGATAGGTTCTGAGTCATTTTCCGTAGAAGAGACCTGATGACGTAGGACTTGGCATGTGTAAGGTTTTTTTTTGCAATTTTTTTATTGAGGTAAAATTTGTATAAATATACAATTCACTATTTGAATGTGTACAATTCAGTGTTTTTTTTTCTTTATTGGAGTATAATTGCTTTACAATGTTGTGTTAGTTTCTGCTGTACCACAGAGTGAATCAGCTATATGTATACGTATATCCCCATATCTGCTCCCTCTTAAGCCTCCCTCCCACCCTCCCTATCCCACCCCTCTAGGTGGTCACAGACCACCGAGCTGATCTCCCTGTGCTATGTAGCAGCTTCCCACTAGCCATATTTGGTAGTGTATATATGTCAATGCTACTCTCTCACTTCGTCCCAGCTTACCCTTCCCTCCGCTGTCCTCAGGTCCATTCTCTACGGTTGCGTCTTTATTCCTGCCCTCCCATTAGGTTCATCAATACCGTATTTTTAGATTCCATATATGTGCGTTAGCATATGGTATTTGTTTTTCTCTTTCTGGCTTACTTCACTCTGTATGACAGACTCTAGGTCCATCCACCTCATTACAAATAACTCAATTTCATTCCTTTTTATGGCTGAGTAATATCCCATTGCATATATGTGCCACATCTTCTTTATCCATTCATCTGTCGATGGACACTTAGATTGCTTCCATGTCCTGGCTTTTGTAAATAGTGCTGCAATGAGCATTGTGGTACATGACTCTTTTTGAATTACGGTTTTCTCAGGGTATATGCCCAGAAGTGGGATTGCTGGGTCGTGTGGTAGTTCTATTTTTAGTTTTTTGAGGAACCTCCATACTGTTCTCCATAGTGGCTGTATCAATTTACATTCCCACCAACAGTGCAGGAGGGTTCGGCATCGGTAATTTTTAATAAAGTGAGGGAAGAGCACAGGTCTATGATAGGGGTGATGTTCCCTACCACTGATCATGGACATTTGGAGGGTATTAGGAATATGGAGTGTAGCTGTGTGTTAGGGGCTGGGAGCTGGGGGTGAAGTGTGGTGAAGGAGGAGGCCTCTGGAAGTTTTTAGCAGGCAGATGGCAGAAGAGTAGAGGGTCTCAGAGACAAGCATGTCTAGAGTCAGCCTTGACAGCCAGATATACATTTGGTCTTTTTCTACCATTTCTAAAATTTACTCATTTTTGTAATTGCTGGAAACTTGTCATGGAGCAGGCTTCTTGGATGAGATCTGAGGCTTTGTGTTAATGGCCTGTGAAGCCATGAATCTTTTCTTGGAGGATTTCTAGCTTTAGGGACGCCCCCCGGCCCTACCCAGCCTCCATTAGGCTTCAGGGAGAAGGCAGGTCGAAATGAAAGGGATTCTCAAAAAAGACTTATTTACAATCTGTTAGAAGATTCTGGAAAATAATTTTATTGATACCAAAAAGCAAAAGAGGCAGAGTCTTTTTATTAAAATTCCTTTATTTACCTAAGTTTATGTCTTTCTTCCTTGGACAAGCTGTGAGGAGCTGGCAGTTGGGGAAAATCCAAATCCTCAACAATGTTTTGCAGTGTTTATAAGGTTTAAATAAAGATTTCATCAAGGCTCCAGAAAATTACTTCTCCTCCCTTGACTCAGCTCTCTGTCTGGGGAAGAGCATGAGCTAAAGTGTAACTGGAGAAAACGACTTTCCGTTTTTTCTCTGCTGAGATTGGGACGAATAAGTAGCATCATTCAGAACAGTGTGAATAGGGAAATGATGCCAGCATGTGAGTGACCTGTACCAGGGTGTTGGTTTGTGACATTCTGCACAGAGCTCAAGTGGAAGCTGCTTTCTCTTTAACGGTGTCAGGTCAGAGTAATAAGGGAGCAACAGAAGTGCACATAAGTGTACTGAGTACTTACTGTATGTCAGGTGCTGTGTGCTAACTGTTTTCCACGGATTATCCCACAGCGCTGTGAGGTAGTCACTGTTATAAAGCATCCTCGTGTTTTAAGAGAGGAAACTGAGGCAGAGAACCGTTGACTTGCCAGTGGTTAGCAGTGCAGATGGGATTGCACACCCAGGCAGTCTTACTCCTCAGCCTGTGCTTCTAACCACTACACTCCCCTGCTTCCTGGCAGTAGAAGGCGGGGCAAAAGCTGCAGCAGCATTTATGGAGCACTTACTGTATGCCAGACAGTGCACTAAGTCTCTCCATGCATTATTCACTTATTTTCTTAACAATACTCAGAGGTTTGTCCTGTTGGATTCCTATTTCACAGAAAAGGAAACTGAGGCATAGGTCACATAATTAGTATAATGGAACTGGGGGGTGGGGGAGGGGATAGAGCATCAGCTGGGCTTGAGCTGCTACAACTGACCATCAGAGTGACTAAAAGCACTAGCAAGGGACATATACCAGTTTGCATCAAGGTTAACCTAGGGGCCTCACATGACTGGTTGAGTATGCTCAGAACGTGCAAAACTGTGGGGTTTCTCTCACTGACTGGTGCTACCCAGAGGTGGCACTGAGGTTGCTGGTCTTCTTCCCACTGCAGTGCATTCCAGCACCACCCTGCCTCTCACTGCTCTGAGCATCTCACTGCTCGGAGTGGAGTGGAAAGCCCTCTGGTGCTGCTGGTGGGGAAAGGCGGAAGGACAGACAGTGTCTTTGGTTTGTTCGTCAGACTGTCGTAATAAATAAACAAGAAATGGAAAGAAGGAATTCCAGGTTCTTCTATATCACTTGGTTCCTGTTACCAAAATTATTATCCATTTCTTTAGGCCAGAAGAGAGAACCAGCAACCAATGGCATGTAAAAGTCACTGAAAGCAGAATTTCAAGATGACAAAGATGCTCACAATCCATGTGGCCAGGTTCAGGGACAGAAGTTATTGAATGTGTCTTGGCTTAGCAAGGTCGGCTGAAGGCTGATTTTGATCATTTATCCTTTATTGGACTTCACTTGAACTTACAGTGCTCCCAGATTTGATGTTATAGAAATTAAACTGGTGGTTCCTTCCCCTTCTCCCCGATCTCTTTCATCCCTACACAGTACTTAATTTATATGACATGGGGTTTGGCCATCTCCGTGGCTTATGAAATGAGAGATGTCTGTGGCTGAAAGGTATAAACATGTCTCATCATTTGAAGACTTACAGTTTGTGCTTGAGTTGCTTTCCTGGGCACAGCGATAGACCGACAGTGATTCCTCCATACTTCATTGCCCCGAGCCCCCAACCACTAGAAGCAAGTGTAACCCAAATCTCCTCAAGCCTCCTGTGTTTACATGGATTGCGGGAACTCAGGTGCCCCTGTTCCTGCCCCCCACTGTGTAATGAATGAGCTCCAGCCCCATTCAAACGGCCACCAAGTTACCTGCTCCTGAGCAGGGTTTCCATTTTGGACTCTCTTATGGTTGCCACGACGGTGCAGTCTCCTGATGCTTCCCAATCTGCAAACCCTAAGGATGCATGTGGTGCCCGACCCCCCCGCAGTCTTCCTGCCCAGAAGCCAGTGCAGCCCCACGCAGAGGTGAAGCTATGCTCTACGCCGTGGCGTGTTTCCCTTCTCCCCTGCGGCGTCTCCAAGCCTCCCGGGTCCCTCCTGCACACAGCTTCCGTCTGCAGCTTTCTCCAACGCCATCAGACATGAGTCTTTGGGGCTGGCTGGTGTCAGCACCAGACATGGACTCTCCATCAGCCCATTGGACATGCCCAGACAGCACTGCATCCTAGGAGTGGGTGCAAATTAGTATGAGATTGGGACCCCAGCCTGTTATGTAATTTTGAGACATAATTATGTTATTCTGACAGGTTCAGCTCAAGGATTAGAGTGAAGCCAACGTCCTGCATCACCCCAGAGCTGGTTAGAAATGTAGAGTCTCAGGCCCCAGGCTAGACCTACTGAATATAAATCTGCATTTTTTTTTTTTTTTTTGGCGGTACGCGGGCCTCTCGCTGTTGTGGCCTCTCCTGCTGCGGAGCACAGGCTCCGAACGCGCAGGCTCAGAGGCCATGGCTCACGGGCCCAGCCGCTCCGCGGCATGTGGGATCTTCCCGGACCAGGGCACGAACCCGTGTCCCCTGCATCGGCAGGCGGACTCTCAACCACTGCGCCACCAGGGAAGCCCTAAATCTGCATTTTAACCAGACCCCGTGGTGGTTTACATACACATTAAAGCCTGAGCGGCACTGCTCTATACCATAACTGACAGATCAGGCTGTACCTAAGAACTGATGCTGAAGCGATTTTCCAGATTTGGGGAGGCATGAAGCGTAGCGTGTTTCAAGTAAATCCAATGATGGCTTGCCATTAAACCCCTATAGAGATTTTTTTTTGGTCTTTACTGCTTTCATTTAAATTCATATTTTATTTGGGGATTTTTGATATTCATGTTAGTCAATAATGGAGCTTGATGTTGTATATTAACTTGAATTCTCCTCCCCCTCCATTCTTCTTGGGTTAAGAACTCTGATAATAGAAGGAAACTGTAGAGCTGACATTCAAGGAAAATCCAGAAAATGAATTCCTTTTTATCTTCAGGCAGAGCAGCGCCAATGAATAGAGTACTGTAATAAAACCTTTTTATATGCCTGTCATAGAAAGACAAACCTTTTCCAGAGGAAATGGATTTGAGTATTTGCAAGGTATGATAAACAGCCTGACAAAAAAGGGCCTGAATTTCCCTTTTAAATGTTCAGGAGGGGGCGGTTTTAACTTCCCTTGTCAGGTAAAAAACAGAATTCATCGTCAAAGCCACTCCAGCTGAAATTCAGAAATGAGAACTAGACAATCAGAGTGGAAAGCAATGATTTAGAAATGTGTTAAAGGGAGTAGTTTAATGAATAAAGTGTCAACTTTCTATAGGAGTAAAAATAAATCATGCATCGGCTTAACCAGTTTTGTTCCCACGAATTAGCTGGGTGTAGCTGGCTCTAGCACTTGGTGTAAGGAAACATTAAAATCTAATTCTCACTAAGATTTGTATATGTGAATTGTTGATAATGATGTTAATAATGGCATTATCTCCATTTTATGACAACTCTATTCCAGAAAGTGCTAAAGGGAAAAAGAAAATTAGGAAAATGGCCCTAATTTCTGCTTTTTCCACTCAGCAGGTAGCCTTGAGCCCTAGAATCATCCGTCAGGAAATGACCTGAAGTCCAGGTACAGAATTGTCTGGACTCTTGGAGTTGCTGCCCTGGGTCTCGGTTTCCAGGTGTGTTTGTTTCCTAGGGCCGCTCTGACAAAGTACCACAAACTGGGTGCCTTAAACAATAGAAATTGATTCTCTGACAGTTCTGGAGGCCAGGAGTCCTAGAGCAGGGTGTGGGCAGGGTTGGTTCCTTCTGAGGACGGTGAGGGAGAGTCTGCTCTATGCCTCTCCCAGCGTCTGGTGACTTGCTGCCAGTCTTTGGTGTTCCTTGGTTTGTAGATGCATCCTCCTGACCTCTGCCTTCATTTTCACATGGCGTTCTCCCTGTGTGTGTATGTTCAATTTTTCCTTTTTTATAAGAACACAAGTCATGTTGGACTGGGGCCTTCCCTAATGACCTTATTTTAACTTGACTACATCTGCAAAGACTCTATTTCTAAATAAGGTCACATTTTGAGGTACTGGGGGTTAAGACTCCAAAATATCTTTTTTTTAGGAGACATAATTCAACCTGTAACACTAGATGAGGCCACTTTATAAAGAGGTTGTTTGATTTGCTAATAACTAAACTCCATGGTCCTATTACACTCTTGAGTATGGGATCAGCATTCAGCAAATCATCACTGAATAAAGTAATTCCTTACCTAAGTATACACACTTACAAAGTACCATCATGTACCTTTGAGGTATTGATATATGATACTTATTTATAAATCAGGAAATGGAAGCACTAAGAGGTTAACAGAACATGCCACTCACATTCTGTAGCTATCAGTTTTGTGTTCTTGTTTATTGTTTGTCTCTAACTCAAAGTGCAGACAGGGACCGTGATTATTTGCTTAATGCTTTATCTTCCACACTAGTGCTGCGACTGGCACATAATGGGTGCTCAGTATATGTTTGTGGTGTGAATGAATGAATGAACGACGGGGACTAGCACTGGGGTTCTGAATCCAGGCTTTCTAACTAGAAATCTAGTTCTGTGTTTTTATGAATAAATGGACACATTCCCACCATTCTGTGGTGTCCAAGACCAGTTTCTACTCTACAGTGAATAACTAATGGTGTTAGTGTGATGTTACATTAAGACATATCTGTGGGTTGAAAAAAACTCATCTTCCTAGATTTTTAAACAACAAACTTAAGAAGGTGTGGCTAAAAAAAAAAAACAAAAAACTTGGGCTTCCCTGGTGGCGCAGTGGTTGAGAGTCTGCCTGCCGATGCGGGGGACACGGGTTCGTGCCCCGGTCCGGGAAGATCCCACATGCCGTGGAGCGGCTGGGCCTGTGAGCCATGGCCGCTGAGCCTGCGCGTCCAGAGCACAACAGTGAGAGGCCCGCGTACCGCAAAAAAAAAAAAAAGGTGTGGCTAAGCCAGGGGCTTTCAAATCTTTCTGACTGTGACCCACAGTAAGAAATTCATGTGACATAATATCTTATTAACACACATACAACTGATACAAATTTCATTAAACACTACTTAACCTTCCTACATGCACTAGTCTCTGACCTCTCCTCTCCCCTCCTCCCCTCCCCTTCCCTACGCTTTCTTTCCCTTCTCCTCTCTTCCATCCCATTTTAAAAAAGTGCTAATTTGCACTTTCTAAATTGATTTTTATGATGCACGAATGAATTGCAACCTGCAAGTAAAAAGTGGAAGAGACCACTAGCTGTTTATGCAAATTCATGACCCCATTTCTGGCCACGCAGTGGGACTACATTTCCCTGCCTTCTGTGCATTTAGGTGTGACAATGTGTCCAAGTCCTCTCCAGTGGGGCGTGAGTGGAAGTAGTGGATACAGCTGTCAGGCCCAGCCCTTGTGGGTCCTTCATGCTCCTTTCCCCTCCTGGTGAACTGGGAGGGCAGCTCCCAGGGAGACCTCAGCAGCTGCCTTCTGAAGATGGCAGAGCCTCTGTCAGCCTGGGCACCTGGACTCTTACAGGAGAAAGAAATTCACTTCTTGATCTTCAGGCTCCTAAATCTTTGCAGTTATTTGTAAGGGTAAATTATCTTATCCTCGTTTATCCAATGACCAAGCAGCGGTTTGACTTTTGAGACACAATAGATCTCTGTTTCATACTCTTCTTTTGTAGCTGTGGCCATATTTCAGTTTACAGTGCTGAGCATAAACATATCTAGGGAAAAACGGCTGCCCCAACACCTCCTGAATATAAAAGTCCTGGAAGATGACCTCATCAGCAAGGCTACGCTGACCAACTGAGCATGGTACACGTGAGATGGGCAGATTCATACAATTACTGCTGCCTTTTTATATGCAATGTGAAACAGCCCAAATAGCATGAAAGCACACATTTGTAAGAAGGAGAAGACCAGAGCTTTAATGGGAAAACACACTCCGGATCTGAGCTATCATGACAAATCATCCCATTTAATGCTCACACATGCTCTTTGGGTCTCCTCAGCAGAGAGTGAGAAAAGATGGCCCGTATGTGTTGGCTCTCCTTGCATGCCTGGGACAGAGAAGCCCATCGTGGCTGTGTAAAGCAACACTTACATTTCTTTCCTCCTTCTGCTTTTCCTCTTTGATGTACAGAGTTCCCACCTGTACTTATTTGCATGTTGTTGCTCGCGATTTGCTCTTTACTAAGTAAGGAAAACCAAATGATGGAATTGTAGTTCATTTTCTTTTCTCCTGCTCTTCATCTAATGGCAACCTTCATGAGCAGCAGTAATGACCAAGGGTAACAGGAGCTGAAAGGGAGGAGAGAGAGCAGAGGCCTGCATCATTTCTAAACTGAGTTCTTTCACATGTCATTTAGAAATGACGAGAGATGTACATAAAGTTCTCTTGTGTAAGACTTGACTTTAGGTAAATTCAGTTTTCCATAATCATCTTCACCATTGAATGGAAGTATCACAGAGCTGGAAGAGGCCTTACAACTTCTAGTCCAACTCTCTCTCTTTACAGGACACTGAAGCCCAGAGACGGTAAGGGACATGTCCAAGGTCACAGAAATTAGTTTTTGCCAGAGCCCATACTAGGTTCTATATTTTCTTCATGCCTGAGTTTCTATTATTTAGGGTATGCTATATGCCCTCCCAGAACTGAGAGTTTTTTTCCTTCCTTTCCTCCCATCCTCTCCTTCCTTTCCTTTTTTCTTTTTTTTTAAATTTTAATTTTTTAAATTGAAGTATAGTTGATTTACAATGTTGTGCTAGTTCCAGATGTACAGCAAAGTGATTCAAATATATACTTTTTCAGGTTCTTTTCAATTATAGGTTAGTACAAGATATTGAATATAGCTTCCTGTGCTATACAGTAGGTCTTTGTTGTTTACCTGTTTTATACATAGTAGTATGTATCAGTTAATCCCAAATTCCGAACTTATCCTTCTCCCCAGCCACTTTCCCCTTTGGTAACCATAAGTTTGTTTTCTATGCCTGCGAGTCTGTTTCTGTTTTGTAAATAAGTTCACTTGTATCATTTTCTTAGATTCCACATATAAGAGATGTCATATGATATTTGGCTCTGACTTACTTCACTTAGTATGATAATCTCTAGGTCCAACCACATTGCTGCAAATGGCATTATTTCATTCTTTTTTCATGGCTGAGTAGTATTCCATTGTATTTCTTTTCTTTTCTCTTTTTCTTCTTTTCAGATGCTGCTGACAGCTGTGTTCCCTGTGGAGTAAACTGCTTGCCTGGTTACCTCACTCTGGACACTGGGATCTTGACTGTGTGAGTCTAGCGGGGCACATCCAGGCTGGGAATCTATTTACAGTAACGCTGGGAGGGGTATTATGCTGTACTATAAAAGAGGACAAATGGGATATGCTGGGAATGACTGAACTCTCACTGTGGAATCAGAGCACGTGTAGATTACTCTAGGGGTAACCCAAGCTGGCCATTTGCAACAATCATGAATACCATCCAGTGGTGTTGAGGGATTCATTTCCATTTCCCAACCTCCTGGTAAGATCCTCAACCAAGTGTGGCCAAGGGACCAGCTCAGCCCTGGTCTCATGCAGGCATCTTTCTTACACACCCTGACCCTGTTGACCCTTTGTCATGTGGCCTCGCTGCTCTTGTCCCAGACCAGTCTGTGGGACTATTGATTGCTTGTTTCTGGCCCTTATGAGAGAATTCTCAGTCTTGCTCTGCCGTTGCTCCCAGTGTATTTTCAGCCTGAGTCTCCATTGATGGTGTTTAAAGGAGGCTAACGTCCCTCACCAAGCTCAGCAAAAACACTGACTTCCTGCTGACCCCAGGTGTCACAGGCTGTCTTTTCCCAAAGCACTGGGACTTGCTCCTGAGGAGCTGGGCTTGCCCCACTGCCTCTACACTGTGACACGGCGAAGGGGCTTCCCCTGTGGCTTAATTTGGTAAAAAGAGTAACTTCCAGATTGGAGCCAAGCAGAAAATGGGCTCTTCTTTTGCTTTAAATACAGAGGCCACTCTGGTTCCCAGCCAATGGGGCTCCACCAAGCACTCTCCTTGGCTGCTAAAGTTCTCCATTTGATTGGTTACCTTTTCATACCTTCACTCTCAGTGTGGGCTGTGCTAGTGGACTCGAAGTACCTGCGACTCCCACCCCCCAGACAATGCTGGTTACTGGGTGGGGAGAGGAAATGGTCACAGATAGTCATATACTATGGCCTTGATTCTTCAGGGCCCTCAGATGAGTTGGGGAGATGAGGCTGCCTCCAGGGTTTGTGCTTTCCATTGCATACCCGTTCACAGAATGTGATTTGATCACTGAGACTGTGTTTTGGGGAAACAAAAACCCCACACACAACTCTGGGGGGCAGCAGGAGTTTTAAGCTCCCCAGATGTTCTAGAAGATGACCAAGGCAGAGAGCTGCTGCTCTGGAGGGCTGGTGGGCCCTGATCGGCATAAGGAAGAAAGCTGTCCGCTGGCCAGGACACCCACATTGGAATGGTACTTAAGAGAGAAAGAAATTTTTATTCTGTGAAGTCCCTGGAAATTTGGGGTTTATTTGTTATAGCAGCTTAGTTATCCCAATTAATATATCTTTTTAATGAGCTCAGGGAGAATGCCTCCTCGGCATGCCATGATTTTCTCTGCTTCAACATCTTCCAGCTGCTTTGTTCTGTCAGATTAAACTGTCCCAAAGTGGGCAGCTGGGGTGCTGGGTGCTGGTGGGATGCAGAGCGGCCCATCAGCTCTGGCATCCCCAGGTGCTCCTCCTGTGACCTTGAGAACTTTGAATCAGGAACAGCGCCCCTGCCTCCCCCGCCCCCCATAAGCTCACACATGGAAATAATCACGGTCTTGTTTGAAAGATGGTGATTCCCTCAGGTTTTGTCCTGTGATCCTATTAGGCTTTGTAATTCTGTTGACTGATATCCAGTGCTCAGGATGACGCCTTCTACTCTGTGGGTTGGTGATATGATACCGCATTTAATTTTTCCAAGTTTTCTGATACCACTCAGTGGGAGAAATAATTGTGTGTAATTGCAGAATGTTTCCACCTAATTGTCTCAGAACTGCAGGGTATGTATTTGATTTCTTTGATTGATCTGTTTTGTGTATGTATTTTTCCAACATCTTGAATAATTTAGGGGCAATCCTGGGTTGGTGGCTAATTTGGTGTCTAGCGATTATGAGTCCTTCTGAAGCATATTTCACTCAAGTGTCTGAAGGCAGGAAGGAACTGCTTTATAACAAGACTCATTTTTACATGAACTTGGGCATACTGTGTGGCCACTCAGGTTCCTGGAATCTAGTGCTTACCTTCAGCTTAAGTTGCGTTCTAAGAGGCAGGCTTGGTCCTATCTCCTGACATCGGCATTGATGCGTTAAGTTTTCTGTTGGCTCTAAGCTCCTTCCTGTGTGTTAGTTGAAAGGGAAAATAATGCCTGCTGGAGCTCCTGGACCAAACTAGAAACCCTAGTCATGGGGGGGAAGTAGGGTCGGCTCTGGAGCGGAAGTGGTCTGTGGTGGGGGAATAAACAACAGTACTATAGATGCTCGGGAATTACTCTGAGAATGTAGAGAGCTGCCTCCACCCTCGAGCAGGCAAAAGGATTCATCTGTCCCAAACTCTGCCCTTTCCTCCCCCTCGCCTTACAGCAGGACTCCCCAGCCAAGAGGTGAGGATCTCCCCTGCTAGACCTGGAAGACTTCCCTCTCTGTCATGCTCTTCTCTTGGGAGCTTTCCAGAATTACCAGTGGGAAGGGGGACAGGGTGAAGAGCAGGTCCCCTGTCTGTCCCTCACAGGGAACTTAACTGGTGCCCTTCACTGAAGTGAGGGCTCAGGTCCTCCTTGTCAGAATCCTCTCCTCAAAGTGGTCTCAAGGGTCTTCCCTGGTGGCGCAGTGGTTGAGAATCTGCCTGCTAATGCAGGGGACACGGCTTCGAGCCCTGGTCTGGGAGGATCCCACATGCCGCGGAGCAACTGGGCTCGTGAGCCACAACTACTGAGCCTGCGCGTCTGGAGCCTGTGCTCCGCAACAAGAGAGGCCGCAACAGTGAGAGGCCCGCGCACCGCAATGAAGAGTGGCCCCCGCTTGCCACAACTAGAGAAAGCCCTTGCACAGAAACGAAGACCCAACACAGCAAAAATAAATAAAATAAATTAATAAACTCCTACCCCCAACATCTTCTTTTAAAAAAAAAAAGCGGTCTCAAGGCTTTGGCAGGACAAAAATGCACCTCGTCAGTGACCTTCAGCCAAAGCCCACCAGGAACACACCTGTGGTTGAACAAGTTGGGTTTGTTGCTTGTTGTAACGGGGGAGACACACACCATGGGGAACTTGGGGAGACTCAGTTAAAGGGTGTTGGAAAGAACCTACTATAGGATTTGGGCTTGTGCTTGATGATTTGAGGGAGGGGTGAAGAAATTAGGATAGGATGCGTTCCAAGAGTGGGGGTAATTCTATCATTGGGTATCTTAACCCGACCGTAGAAGGCAGGATGAGTGAATCAAGGCTGGAACTGTAATTGGTAAAGAAGAGGGGTCACTCATTAGCAGGATAGGAGGACGTGTGGTCATTTTTGCACTTTGTTTGTTTGTTTGTTTGTTTATGTGGTACACGGGCCTCTCCCTGCCGTGGCCTCTCCTGTTGCGGAGCACAGGTTCCGGACGCGCAGGCTCAGCGGCCATGGCTCCCGGGCCCAGCTGCTCCGCGGCATGTGGGATCTTCCCGGACCGGGGCACGAACCTGCGTCCCCTGCATTGGCAGGCGGACTCTCAACCACTGCGCCACCAGGGAAGCCCCATTTTTGCACTCTGGATGATGTTCATATTTTTGTGTGGAGTGGTCTTGTTTTTCCTTGGATCCATCACGGTCATTGGTGTTCTGTGAAATCGCTCATATTCAACAAGGTCTGGCTGTACGTGTCAGTGCCAGCTCCTAGCAACACCAAGGCCTGGCTGACAGAACCAGGACCGTTCCCACATGTCAGTGGCTGTTTTCTTGTTCTCAGTCTGGTACACTTTTGATCATTAAAAGATCGAAATTGTTCTGAATTGCTAATGTAATTAGCCACTTCCATGAGCCTTCTGAGGGTGCTCTCCTGTCCCTGCCCCACTGTCCTCTTTCACCTCTCACAACCCACTAGTTAGTAGCAAAGTAGGGAACCTTCTGGATCTCCCCGCTCCACTGCTAGCGTCTGTCCTGATGAGTCAGCGCCCCTGTGGTACCTGCTGCCAACGTTTGGAATACCACTGTGACTTTAGGATTGTAGATCCTCTCAACATTAAGACTGAGAAGAGGCAAGAAGCCAGAAGAAAGGGAAAAGAGAGGAGAGGAGAAGGAAGAAACAAGACGAAAATAGAGTGAAGGGTAAATAAGTGAGGAGGAGGGTAGCTGGAAAAATGAAAAGACGTCTAGAAAATGAAGCAGAAATGAGGCCCCAGGAGTGAACTTAACAAAGGCCAAAAACTGGAAAGAAAGAGCTGAGGAGGGAAAGAAGGGAACAGAGAACAAGAGGAAAATTCAGGCTAAGGCACCCCGCTTAAGCATCTTACCTTATACAGTGGTTCACTGGTATTGAATATGTCTCGAAATGAATCTGCCAGCAGCTGGAGCTTGGAAAACAATCATTTTGTTAGAGACAAGTTTGGGTTGGAGTTGGATCAAATTTGACAGGGTTTAACCTGTAAAGAAAACAGGAAATGGGCTCTCCAGTCTAACGTTGACTGTGGCACAGCATCAGGGAAGCTGGTTATGATTCGCAGCTTGGCGCCTCCGCTGCTTTTCTTTCTGTTTCATCCCGTGATGCTCCTTTGAATCCAAACTGGCACAGGCCGCTGCGCAGGTATGAAAAACCTCGCTGTCCCTGAGTTAGGATGAAAACCAGCGTGCGTTTCCCTGCCAAGTCTCAGAGAGAAGGCAGCGCGAGCAGATCGTGGAGGAAGCTGCAGAGAGCCTTGATTAACCCACTGTGATGGAGCGGTATCGCACGCGGAGGACTTTTCTCGGCTTGTGGAGAACTTCTGCAAATAGCCAGTGGGGACCCGGGAGCGGGGTGGGTTCGCGATCCCTTTCCTCTGAAGTGGTGGTTCTTTGAATTGATAGCATAACCACTGTTCCTGGGAACACAGGGCTATTTGAAGGCATCAGTGAGAGGGAAAGACGAGGTAAGCACGAAGCAGGGGAGACAGCGTGCTGGCAGGTGGAGGCTGAGTTCCAGAAGCCAGAGTGAGCCTGGGAGGTCACTTCATCCCGAGTTCTTATTACTGCTCTGTAGCCAGAGTCCTTCTGGAAGCTTCCAGTGCCCGACTGTGTGGGGTAGAAACAGGCGACTGTGAGACTTAGACCAGGGTAAAGTAGATAAGATACAGGGTGACTTTCCATGAAATCTCTCTTTAGAGATTGTTTTCCCCAGAGAAATGAGTGTCCCATTTCACAAAACATTCAGAAAAGCTCTCACCAGCTCTGGGTCTCCTTTGTGTGTGTTATGTTCTGTCTCAAGGAAATAATGGTTGGAGGAGTTGTTCTTTGCGGGGGCTTCCTTTGTCTGGGCAATGGAGTTTGTAATTTGCCTAAATTTCTTTGTTTTCCATTTTTGGCTGGGTGAATATACCTGGAAAGTTGGATTTCCTTCCGGGTCACGTAGGGGTAGGTCATTTTTACTGAAGAGGGCTCCTCTGGGTTGTAAAAGTTTTATGTCTACCTCCATTGGAGATGACAGTGTATAATGTGACTTTATCCAACAATCTCAAACCTGACCATATCATTGTTCCTTCCTAAGCTATGGGGCTCTAAACAGAGCCCCATAATCTCAGGATGAAACCCAGATTCCTTGCTATGGTTGCCCCCTTAGAATCTGGCCCCTCCCTGCTTCTCCTGTCTCTTGTGTCACCCTTCCCTCCACAGGCTGCCTACATTTCCTCTTATGAAAACCCTGGGAATCTTTCCGAATAAGTTGTTCTCCTTCTTGCTTTTCTGCCAATGCACAGGCTGTTACACGAGAAAGCCCTCGCAGGCCATGCCATCTAGCTGGGCAGAAAGGACTTGTCCCTGTTGCATTAGACTCATTCAGGTTCCAAGGAAAAGAGACTTGTCCACAGTGTTTTGGGGTTTAATTTGAAGATGCTTAGGGAAATAGGGAAAACAGAAAATTGTCTTAACTACTGCCCTGCTGAACTCACAAAAACCAGGAGTGTTTGGCAACCGTATCCTATATGGTTCAGGATATAATATGGCTTCTCTCATTACCGGCTCCCTACCTAGTGCTCCGTGTTTGTGACACTGCCTCATCTATTTCTAAGCTTTGACTGTCTGCCGTTACTGCTCTCTACCTTGTAGGTTTTGTTGATTCATGGCTTCTGCTTACTGCTTTTTTCAAAGTGAGTTTTCCCACTTTCATTGCCTCTATGTCTGTTTTCCTCTCTGTGTGTGTTTCACATTCAGATTTCCTTAAGAGAGGGACTCTAGGCAGTCCACATACAGGATGAAAAGATACCACTGAGCCTGGCTTTGGTTCTGGGCCCCCCTCCCTGGGCACTGGCCAACCAAGAGGTGGTTGCCTGCAGGTCAGGTGCTAGTCCTTGGTCCAATCAGCTGTGGCCAAGGTAGCAGAGTTCCCTGGTGGAAAACATATCAACCTAGGATAAGAAGCATCAGAGAGGGGCCATTGGTGGGTCAGCATAGCAGAGCTTCTCAGAAATGCTTGTGTGGGCTGCTTAGCACTCAGAAATAGGATAGGACAGCAAATAAGTATCATATTAGTAAAATATGCAATGAGTGTTCTTGACCAGGTCAGAAGTGGCTGAGACCATTATGGTCTGGGGTGGGCATTCCTCTGCTTACAGTCTCAAGGATAAGCTTCTCAGAATGGCATAAGGCCTTCATGGGATCAGGCCCCATCCTGTTCCAGCCCCTGGATCCTCCCTGGGTGATCGTGCCATGTTTACTCAGATGTCACTCCTATACCATCACTCTGTGTATTCAGAAGAACTCCTATGCTTCCTTAATTTTGAGATAAAGCATAATTTCTTTCCTGAAACCATACCCTACCTCAGATACTTAACGTCTTTCCCCCAGCCCTCTGTACCTGCCTCTGTTACAGCACGTAGAGCACTGGGCTGTGATTCTTGGTTGACATGCCCACCTTGTTCACCGGACTGTGAGGAAAGGGGCTGACTGTGATTTATTCATTTCCGTATCCCAGTAACTAGCCCAGTGCTTGGTACTGTAATAGGGAAGAGCCTTTGTATTCTATTACAAGTTAATCACTAAAGGGATGTTGCCTATAAGCTTAAATTATACGTAATGGCACATCTCTGGGAACCCTGCTTCCCAGGTAATGACCATAAAGCTAAAATACCTTTGTTTAGCTCACAGGAAACATCCTGACCAGGTCCACCTGTGAATGACTGCAGGCAGGAAGAAATTAACACACCCCTTGGAGGCCGATGGGAACCAGAAGGTGTTTGACTTTACTCCCTCCCTTTTTAGTATAAAAGAAGCCTGAATTCTAACTCAGGAAAGATGGTTCTTTGGGGCATGAGTCCACCATCTTCTCCGTTAGCTGGCTTTCTGAATAAAGTCGTTATTCCTTGCCCCAACAGCTTGTCTCTCAATTATTGGCCTGTCGTGCGGTGAGCAATACGGGCTTAGACTCGGTGACAGTACCTAGTACTACTGCTAGGACTAGCTCCTGTTTATTATTACTCTGTTCCATGTACTGTTCCAAGTGTTTTATGTGTATTAACTAATTTAATTCTCTCAGTAGGAGCCATAATGATTCCATTCTACAATTTGGGAATTGAAGCACAGAGAGGTTGAGAAACTTGCCCAAGGTCATGTAGCTAATATTTAGTGGAGTCAGGATTCAAATCAGGTAACTTGTCCAGTCTGTTTTACCCACTAAATTATACTGTCTCTTGGCAATAAATCTTGTAGAGGAATTAGTAGGCATTCAGTTAGTATTGAGGATATAAAGGAACCAATGCTGGTGTTTTGAGGAGAAGAAAAGTCAGGGGGAAGGCAGTGTAGGGGAGGGAAATGAGGAAAGAAGAAACACATCTACAGAGCAGCAAGTACCACCCTTGGGAGGCAGGCTGGATGTTAGTTGGCCCAGATGGTGGACAAGATAAGAGGTTGGGAGTGACATGATTAAAAGCAAGTTTTAGGAAGATTAATCTGGCTTCAGAGTACAGGATGGTTTGAAATGGGAAGAGGATAAGCACAGGGGTCCAAATAGGAAGCCCTTGAAATAGTCTTGGGAGGCAGTAGATGATGAGGTGATGAGCGTGGACCTGGAATCAGGTGAATGAAGGGTTTGAGACTTAATTCTGTCACTTGCCAGCTGTGTGACTTCTCTCAGTCTCCTAGCCTCTGTTCCTTCATATATGACAAGAATTATTACTCATCTCGCAGTTTGTTGTAAGGGTTAAATGCATGTTTGCCAAGGGCTTAGCACAAAACTGACCTTCTTCTTCTTCTGTCTTGGGTGGTAAGGGCTTGTGCCTCTGTGGTAGCACTGGCAAGAGAGAGGATGGGAAAATTAGACCCAGTAGAACTTGCTGATTGATGGGCTCTGGGAAGTTGGGCCCTCTGAGTTGGCGATATTATGGTTTCTTTTGTTTTAGGCAAATGGCTCCAAAATCTCAGCCATTGATGGAAGGTTTTGCAAGCAGAGCAGAAGGTTAATCAGAGATGAGTTTTTCCCTGGAGGCTTCTGGTCGCCCGGTCCTGACCTGAACCTCCTCATTTCTTTGAGATGCAGAAGCCGGTGACTTCTCAAACAATTTACTCTTTCTTTTCCTCTTCCTGCAGGGCATGTCCTATGCTCTTCTTGGTCAGTCTTCAGAGCTGGCTTATGATGATGGTCCTAGGATAACTTTCCCCCTGGACACTGCAGCTGGGCATCCTCAAAAAGAAAGAGGGTGGGGCCTGTAACTAGCAAGACACACATTGCAGTCCCCTGCTAATAAATATTTTTATATTTTGAGTGTTTCTTTGCTTGGATTACATCTTGCTGTGGGTGAAATGAAAATGTGTGAGCAGTTGCTGAATCTTCTAGTGAGTGAGTTTCCATGGCAGCCCTCCGAGGGTCGAGTCCCTCTCCAAAAGAGAGTAGCTTATTTTCAATTAACAAAGGGCAAAGAGGTCCTTACTGTAATTTTGCTTATGGAAACTTCAGATAAATTTCCCCAGCCCTTCAGGTGCCATATGGAGCTGGGAATGTTGGTTTTTAATCAAAAGGGGAAATATTATCAAATTGACCTACTAGGCATTCATCAAACACCTACTGATAATTCCACCTGCCAGAGATGGCAAATTTCCACTCTTTCAGAGTTCTGGGTTTAGTGCTGAGACTGGAGGTCTACTTAGCAGGAGAATTAATTGTGGCTTCTTTGGGCTACTGACCAAAAATATGGGTGCAATCAACCACCACGTTAAATATTTTGAGAATCGCAGCTCCTATGAGGAAGCAGAGATAATAATTACCCATATATGCTCTACAAAAGAGCAGCTCAGCCTGTGGAAACTTATCATAATGCAGTTGAAACAATTGAGAACAATTCTGCCCTAAAGTCCTAGAAAATGAGATTCTACTTGACCCAGAGTATGTCCACGATTTCTTCCAGTTCACTAATTTTCTCTTCTGATGTGTTCAACTTGCAGCCAAATACAACCATTATTACTGTTTTTTTTTTGGTTCTTGCGTTTTTCCATTTTGGAAATTCATTTCTTTTTCAGATATGCTATATCACTTTGTAGAGTTTCCTATTCCATGCATATATATTCATGTTTGTCATTTATTTCTTTAAACGTGTCATCAAAGTTTTTTCCTTTCTTTTTTTTAAAATAAATATGGGTCTAATAATTCCACCATCAGAAATCTTTGTGGATCTGTTCCTGTGGTCTGTGATTTTTTGGATGGTTCTTGTTTATGTTCAGGTTGTCCTGTTTTTTTTGTATGCCTGCTAATCTTTGACTGCTTTCTGGTCATTGCTGTTGAAAAATTGTTTGTGTGGGTCCTCTGAAGCCTAGGTTCGATATGTTTTCTTCTGAGATGAGCTATCAATCAGAACACCTCAGAACAAGTTCAAGGTTTGAGACCCAGTGGTTCATACTCCAGGCCATATAGAATGCGGTACAAATTTGTAAGAGGGCTGGCCCTGGCCACAAATACTCAAGAATAGATGTTTTTCTTTTTCTTTTCCTTTTCCCTCTCCCTTTTTACCACCAAAACAACCCTTTGTGAAGTTTCCAGAGGTTTGGGGGGGGGCAGAGGCAGGATGAGATCTGGTTGCACTTGACTTGCGATTATAGTCCTTTTGGGTCTCAGCCCAGTGTGGGAAGGGTCTCCCCAGACTCCTCACTCTTGGTGGGCTTGAGCCCAACTCCTGTCTCTCTAGGTCTGCTGCTGGCAACTGGAGTCATTTGTGTCATTGGCAAATGCCCTCAGATCATAAGCAGTTTTGTAGGTCTCATTTTTGGCTTACCTTTCTGGTTACAGAGTTTCATCCAAAAATTAGCCTGCAAGTTCCTCAAGTCTTTTCAGATAGTCGATGTTTTTCAGTTGTTTTTATTTTTTACAGTCTTATCCATCATTTTTCTTGGATTTAAGCTGGACGTTTGATCTGTGTAACATAGCTTACTTTTTCTAGATACTGGGAGGCCACCATGATCTTTTAAAATACAAGTCAAGGGGCTTCCCTGGTGGCGCAGTGGTAGAGAATCTGCCTGCCAATGCAGGGGACACGGGTTTGAGCCCTGGTCTGGGAAGATCCCACATGCCGCGGAGCAACTGGGCCTGTGAGCCATAACTACTGAGCCTGCGTGTCTGGAGCCTGTGCTCCGCAACAAGAGAGGCCGCAACAGTGAGAGGCCCGCGTACCGCAATGAAGAGTGGCCCCTGCTTGCTGCAACTAGAGGAGCCCTTGCATAGAAACAAAGACCCAACACAGCCAAAAATAAATATAAAAATAAGTAAATTAATAAATAAAATATAAAAATATTAATAAATTATAATTTAAAATATTAAAATTATATAATTATATTAAAATAATATTAAATATTCAAATTATAATAAAAATTAAAATATAAAATAAATAAATAAATAAATATATATACACATATAGGCTACATTCCCTATGTTGTACAATATATCCTTGTTGCTTATTTTATACATAATTGTTTATACCTCTTAATCCCCTACCCCTATATTGCCCCTCCCCCCTTCCCTCTCCCCACTGGTAACTACTAGTTTGTTCTCTATATCTGTGAGTCTGTTTCTTTTTTGTTATATTTACTAGTTGTAGTTTTAAGATTCCACATATAAGTGATCTCATACAGTATTTGTTTTTCTCTGTCTGACTTATTTCACTTAGCATAATGCCTTCTAAGTCCATCCGTGTTGGATGTCTATCCACGTTTTACACACACACACGCACACACACACGCACACACACACACACACACACACATCTTTATCCATTCATCTGTTGATGGACACTTAGGTCAGCTTTTTTTTTTAAGGAGATGATCCCGATATTGCCCGCATTACTTTTTCTCATGTCCCATTAACTAGAAACTAGCTACATGGAAAGCTGGGAAATGTTGTCTTTAGCTGAGCAGTCTTATGCCCAGTTAAAACTCAGGTGTGTGTTGTGGGTGAGGGTTGTATTAAAAAAGTAAGAAGATGGATATTGGGGAAAAAAACCCAGACTATGTCATACCAGCCTAACACGTTTGGATTTCATCTCACAGGACACCGAAACCTATTGAGAGTTTTAGGAAGAAATGATGAAGCTCAGTTCTGAATGCCTTCTAGTGCCTCCCGAGGGGTGTCTGAGATGGATGATAAACATTTCTTCTTGATTTATGATGATAATGAGACAAGAGCAGAGGAGGACCAACCTTACCACAGGAGGAGGCAACTGTCCAAAAACTTCCAGAAACGTCTCCTCCATGGGTGCTTGAAATTCTGCCTTCCCTGACATGCTTTTGGGAAGGGCACTGGGAGTCAACCTCCCTAAACCTCTTCCTGCAGGGAACACCGTGAGGGGATCACATATTCCCCACACTCTTGATGGTTCCTTCTGTGTGAAGGGTCCTTCTTTAGAGGAACACCCTGGCCTCCCTCTGTTCCTGCGTTAGTCTTCCCCAGAGGAAGAGGAGGGTCTTACTTGATTGGTGAGCCTTTAAATAGGGATGGTGTCTCATTTGTTCTTGGTTACAAGGGAAGCCCTGCAGGGTTGGTCTCTAAGGAAGAGCCTGCCATTTTCTAGCTGCACCTGTCACTGGTGGGTGACAGTGACACCAGAGCTAAGCCACGCCCTCCAGGAGAGCTTCTCATCTGTATTGAAGGAGATATTTCCAACTTCATCTGCCAGATTCCTGTGTCTACCTCTGAATGGTTTCAGAACGCCGGTGGGTACCAGGGACACTATTTGTTAGCCCCTCAAAAGCTAACAGGTGTGCACAGAGGCTGCTCCTGGTAA
The DNA here is from genome assembly GCF_059928025.1 of Delphinapterus leucas. NCBI lineage: Eukaryota > Metazoa > Chordata > Mammalia > Artiodactyla > Monodontidae > Delphinapterus > Delphinapterus leucas. The sequence continues at coordinate 39,778,070 of NC_143145.1, forward strand.
ATGAAGGAGCTCTGCTTATCCCCTTCTCCTGAGAAGCAGAGTCTCACACCACAGGGGAGACGGCAGTTGACTCATCGGCAAACACTTCAGCAGCTCATCAAGTCCACAGACTTTCTGGAAAAAAATTAAAGCAACGCAAGAGAACAGGAAGGGAAGAAGGAAAGAAGGGGAAAGCAAGAGAAGAGAAGGGCTCAGACAGAGGGGAGTCGACTTAGCAGAATCAGGATAGGTTTCTTGCACGAGCGAAGGGCATGGCACAGTTTTACATTTTTCTCTCATGACTTTTTCTTGCTTCCACCCTGACAAAGCCCAGTTTTATGTTTTCCCTGTCCTGTGAGCCCAGAGTTTTCCACAACATACTGGTCAGTTCCATAAACTTCTTTTTTAAGGGGTAATCTATGAGTGTAATTTTCCATCCTCCTTTCCAGCGCACTTGCCTCCCTTAAGGAAGCCTGGCAGGCTGTGCGGGTGTCCGGCATGTCTCTTTCGTGGAGTCCAGCTGCAGGGAGTCCCTCCTCTCTGATGGCCAGCGATGACTCACTTCCCTCTGCCTGCGTTGAAGAGCTTCGGAAGCCACTCCTGGGTCAGGGTCCTGCTCCATAGCCCTTCCCTCTGAATTCCAAAAGCAAGAAATTATCCACTGGCAACCCTGAATCCAACCCCAGCTGTTAGGTGGAGGGCCCACATTTCCAATTCTGCAGCAGTGGGAGACTTTCTGGGTAGTCATCCAACTCAGATGACTTGAAGGAAAGATGAGAACAAGCTGTGAATGAGAGAGGCAGGGATGTGCAGGCAGGGTGAGGATCCCAGAGGGCTTGCTTATTACACTGGGAACGTCAGGCCTTGGGATAATGACTCCTCAAAAGTCAAGAATGATTTAGCTTTCTGTGGCCCCCAGGTAAGACTGATTAAATTTAATAGACACAGTAAGATGATTCCTAATCTTGGGTGCACAGAATAGAAATCTCTACTCTGATGAGATTTAAAACATTCCAAATAGAACTCCTGGTCTTACTACCCTCCCACCAAACTTGCTCTTTCCCCACCTTCCCTCTTACTTAGTGACACCACCATTTACCCTTTACACAGCCTCAGTTCTCATCCTTTAAGACCCTGCTTAAATGTCACCTCTTTTATAAAGACTCTCTTGCTTTCATCTCTCCCCCATTAGAATGAATCACTTCCTATTCTGTGCTACTCCAACACTTTGTTCATCCTGCTATTATAACATGACACTGTATTACAGTTGTATCTCATCTTATTTACACCTCTTATTTTATATCTCCTGAAGAGCCTAGCAGAGAACTTAGCATAGAGTATTGTACTAGTCTGCTAGGGCTGTGGTCACAGAGTACCACAAACTGGGTGCCTTAAACAGCAGAACTGTATTGTCTCACAGTTTGGGAGGCTAGTTGGGAAGTCAGAGATAAAGGTGTCAGCAGGGTTGTTTTCTTCAGAGTGCTGTGAGGGAGATCTGTTCCAGGCCTCTTGCCCAGCTTCTGGTGATTTACTGCCTACCTTTGGCCTTCTGTGGCTTTTGGAAGCATCACCAGAATTTCTACCTTCATCTTCACATGGAGTTCTCCCTGTGTGTGTATATTTCTCTGTGTCCAGATTTCTCCTTTTTTTCTGACACCAGTCATATTGGATTAGGGCCCACCCTAATGACTTCATTTTAACTTGCTTACATTTGTAAAGACCTTATATCCAAAGAAGGTCACATTCTGGGTTACTGGGTGATAGAACTCTAACATAATCTTTTTGGGGGGAACACAATTCAACCCATAACAAGTATTCACCCCAAAATATGAGTTGATATGAACCGGAGTCCTTTTCTGGAAAAAAAAAATTCCTGTGATCTATCTTCTTCTCTAGGTTGAGTTTCCTAAGGGCAAGACCTGTGTATGGTTTATTTTTCTGTCCCCAGTATGTAGCTCTGGGTGTGGCATGCTGTAGTTGCTCGGTAAGTGAGTGATTGACTATAGATTCTTAATCAAATGCTACTTTTCTTCAAGGGAAACCTGGTATAGCAGGAAACTCCAAAGGCTCTAAAAGGATGGAATTCCATAGAATGGTAAGTGGGTTCATGCAAATTGGCCTGACATCCAGCGTAGCATTTTTCAGTGTAGCAACAATAAGGTAAATTATATTTTGTGTTCTATGAGCCATCTAGGTGTCAGGTGTTGGGTCCGGGTGAAGATAATAATAGCTAACCTTTATTCTCTCATTGAACCCTCACAATAGTCCTCTGAGATAGTACAGGTATTGGTCCCATTTTGTGCATAAAGAAGTAAGATAGATGCAAGGCAGATAGGTGTCAGGTAGTCCAGTGTCACCAGCAGGTGTATGATGGAGCCAGGATCTGACCCCAGTTCTGAGAGCAAAGCCAATGTTCTTAGCTACCATGATTCTCTGCCTCTCTGCTTGGATTTTGAGCTGTTTTGGGGGACATAGGCTCATAAGTTGGAATGGATTCAAAGGTCATCTCAACCAACAGCCCCCTCAATGCAGGAGCCCATGCTCTCACCTCCAGGACCCACGGTGTGTCTGTAGCATTTCCAGGCTTACATTTTTGTTTTCTGTAAAACAAAGAAGTTGGGCTCTATAGTCCCCACCAACTCAACAACTCTGTGATTCAGACATCCTCAGGGAAGGCTCTACCCCGAAGAGGAGTGGTTGCGAGTCCTCACTGGTAGAAAAGTCTGTAAGGAATCACTGTCTGTGCCCCCTGCAGCTTCTGTCCTTTTTCTCCTTGTTTGGCCCCTCTGGATAATCTGGTCCTTCTTCCTCACATGACATCTCTTTAAAGGCAACAGTCTTTCTCCTTTGGACATCATCTTTAAGGACTTTCCTCCATTGGTTCTCCTCCTCTGGGTGAGCACCATGTTGTCAGAGAAATCCATTGTAAAATGCAAGACCTGAAGGCCTGATAACACTGGGGAGCTCTCTGGCTGCCACATGTAAAACTCTAAGAACAAAACTCTTTCTCCAAAGCAGTTGACTCCATTCTTTCTCCTTTTTGGAGCACCTTGGAAGAAACTGAGGCCTGCCAGTTGCACTGGAGCTGTGGCAAAAGGGTGAGGTGACCACAGGCTGGCTGGGCACCCCTCAGGGGCTTTCTGGAACTTAGCCTTCCAGAACTCTTCAACCCCACCTAATTCCTGTCTCTTTCATTTCTTGCGCCCACTCAGGCCTGCTGTTAGGTCCACCTTTACCTCGTCAGTAATCTAGTCAAGTCCCAATTTCAAGTTCCATTTCAAAACAATTTTTATTTTCTATTGGACTATGGTTGATGTACAATGTTGTGTTAGTTTCAGCTGTGCAGCAAAGTGATTTAGTTACACACACACATATATATATAGCTATTCTTTTTCAAGTCCTTTTCGCATTTAGGTCATTACAGAGTACTGAGTAGAGTTCCCTGGGCTATACAGTAGGTCCTCGTTGGTTATCTGTTTTATATATAGTAGTGTGTGTGTGTCAATCCCAAACTCCCAATTTATCCCCCCCAACATTTCCCCTTTGGTAACCATAAATTTGTTTTCTAAGTCTGTGAGTCTTGTTTCTGTTTTGTAAATAAGTTCATTTGTATCTTTTATGTTTGTTTGTTTCCATATATAAGCGATGTTATACGATATTTGTCTTTGTCTGACTTACTTCACTTAGTATGATAATCTTCAGGTCCATCCATGTTGCTGCAAATGGCATTATTTCATTCTTTTTAATGACTGAGTAATATTCCATTGTATAGATGTACCACATCTTCTTCATCCATTCCTCTCTTGATGGACATTTAGGTTGCTTCCATGTCTTGGCTGTTGTAAACAATGCTGCAATGTCAAGTCCCATTTCTTTAGCCTATCTCCTGTGGGGCATTCTACTGGCCCCGTCTCTTGGCTAGACCCTGACATGCGGGGGCCTAGATTTCCATTGTGACTCTGTCCTTTCCTACTCCCACCTGCCCCATTCCTGTTGCCAGAGTAGCTGTCCTGCAACACAGCCTCATCCTGCAGCCCCATCCATTACCACATTCTCTCTCTGCCTCTCGGTCTGTGGTCAGGGCCCTCTATCTAACTGACCTGCCCTCCTGCTAGACTCCGCACGTGCAGTCTCGCCCCAGTCCTTCTCATGGTGAGAATGAGGCCTCTTAGTTTACATCCAGAGAATGGAGCACATACTGCTTATCCCAAAAACACCACTTTATAAATTGTGAAGTCCTTTTTGTGAAGAGCAAGCACCCATCTGTTTTCTGACAGTGAAGAAAGGACTTATTTATCTTGTTCATTAAGAGCTCGGAGATGTTTGAGTTTGTAATGAAAGAAAACAACTCCCCAAATATTAATTCCAGTCCCAAGGAAATTCATCCAATTTTACCAACTCCGAGGAGGATATTAAACATCCTAACATTGTTCAGGTGCCAATTCCAGATGGTGAGAAAGAAAGATTATTAAAAGGAAAAAAAAAAAAAAACCTGATCATTAAATGGCCAGGGGATGACATAACGGCTTTGGGCTTTCATGTGAGTTCTATACAGGAGGATAAGGATCAATCCCAGCTGTGTAGCTGGGTGAGGAATGACACCAAAAGTTCCCACTTATCTGCAAGTCAGTTCCATGAGAAAGATGTTAGATTCACTTCTCTTTCCAACAGCAGATGTATTTTTAAAATGACTCTGGGACCAGTTCCTTATTTCCTCACTGAGAGTCTATTCTCACAATGACATCCCAGGACTCCCCGGAGCATCAGAGATCAGGATGCTGAAAAGCAGACTCCCTGCGTTACTTCCTGCAATTGCAAGCCATTCCCAATCCTCAGGCCCAGGGGCCCTTTCCCTGGGCCCAGCGCAGAGGGGAGAGTGAGGGCTTACGGTTGGAGACCGTGGGCGACTCAGCCCGCAGAATTATGGATCTGAGGAAAGTGAGATCGTTGGTTTGTTCTCAGCACGTCAGTCAGCACCATCTCCTCCATTTTCCTTCCATGTGTGACACACATTCCCATGTCTTTCCAAAACTTCGGCCAGCTCTCGGGGTAAGGGGGAAGCTCGCGCGGATGGATTCCATTCAGAAGCTAACACATGAGGCGCGTGTTGCCTGGTCTGTATGGTATTTGGAGCTTTGCACAAAGTGTAGTTGTTTAGGCTGTTAATTTGCCACAACAAATGCTTGAATGCACCTGATGAGTAAGTGGGTCCTAGTAACTGCAAGGGCTATTACAGGATGCGATTGTGGTGGACTATTGGTAATTCATCGATCTATTTGATAAACTTTTATTCAGACATATGTACTAGGTGTGTACTTTAGTACTGGAAATAGGGGGAATTCAGTAATTATTGAGCTGCATACACACACACACACACACACACACACGCACGCACACCCTCAGCATTCACATCACAAGATCTCCTTTTGACACCTGGGGACTGTTGACCTGAAGCACCAGCTGCAGTTGCCTGTTTTTGCTTCAGCTACCAGATTTCCTTATTTTACTTTCTTCCCCTGATTTAATCTGATGTTGCCACTGTGTAAGAAGAGGTGTTGGGAGAGAGGTGGAAAGAGATATGTGTAATTGGTGTAAGACATTTGTGTGCACATCCGAGCCGTTGATTTACTGAGATGACATCCAGGTCTGCGAACTGAATGAGAAGGAAGGAAGAAGGGATTTACAAGCTGGCTGGACAATGAAAGATTTGTTTAACTGTCACTAGGATTCCATTTCATTGTTTTGTTTTTATAATTAAAATTATTTCACCACTGGGTTAAAACCTTATATCTTAAGTGTTACCTAAAAGCATATTTTTGTGATTGAGTTGTTCTGGAAAGCCTTTGAAACACAAGGTTTACCAAGAAAATAATAGAATACAGGCATAATAAATACAGAGGGGTAAACTCAAGGTGGTTGTTTAACGTGGAAAGATTATTGAAGTGTGCAGTGAAATATGGGTTAATCTAGTGGACATGGTTTATGGGGAGACATTTTAAAACACAGGGTATTTTAAAATAAATAAAACCCAGCTTTGATCAGTGTGTATACTTTTGGAAACAGAATACATAATCTTGAAAAAATATTGGTGTCCCCTTTGAGGTACTATGGTTTAGCACAGATTTTTCATTTGAAATTAGTGTTTACTCTCAGCCAGCGAAAACTCCCAGATGTTTTTTCCATTAAGCCGTGTATTTAACTAGAAGCCGTAATTACAGAGAACTTTGCAATGTGTGGTGTGCTATTGCCCATATCTGAAGCCTATACTAATATTAATAACTACCACTCATTAAGGGTTTGTCTTGTGCCCGGCCCTGTGTTAAGCACTGCGCAAACATTTAATCCTGAAGAAAACCTGTGGATATTATAATGTCCATTTTTCAAATTAGGAGTTTGCTACTCAGTGAAGTTAATAAGTCCCCTGCCCAAGGTTCTGGAGAGTCAGAGCTGGGATCCTGGGCGGGTCTGTCTGACTCCAGAACCTGTGGAGCTCTGCACCTACGCGGGTCCTGAGCAGGGGCGGGGCGTTTACATGGGGCTCCCTCTGCCTTGCCTTCCGTGTCACCAGGGTGTGGTGTGGTTGGGAAGAACACGTTATCCCTCCTCCGCGCCAGCAACCAGCGCCTCAGTTTCATGCTCTGTAAAATGGGGATCATAATTTTAAAAAAATTATTTATTCGTTTATTGTTTATTTTTTTATTGAAGTATAGTGGTGTTAATTTCTGCTGTACAGCAAAGTGATTCAGTATACGTGTGTGTGTGTGTGGATTCAGTATACATATGTGTGTGTGTGTGTGTGGATTCAGTATACATATGTGTGTGTGTGTGTGTGTGTGGATTCAGTATACATATGTGTGTGTGTGTGTGTGGATTCAGTATACATATGTGTGTGTGTGTGTGTGGATTCAGTATACATGTGTGTGTGTGTGTGGATTCAGTATACATATGTGTGTGTGTGTGTGTGGATTCAGTATACATATGTGTGTGTGTGTGTGGATTCAGTATACATGTGTGTGTGTGTGTGTGTGGATTCAGTATACGTGTGTGTGTGTGTATTCAGTATACATATGTGTGTGTGTGTGTGGATTCAGTATACATATGTGTGTGTGGATTCAGTATACATACGTGTGTGTGTGTGGATTCAGTATACATATGTGTGTGTGGATTCAGTATACATACGTGTGTGTGTGTGGATTCAGTATACATATGTGTGTGTGTGTGTGTGGATTCAGTATACATATGTGTGTGTGTGTGGATTCAGTATACATGTGTATGTGTGTGTGTGTGTGTGTGTGTGGATTCAGTATACATATGTGTGTGTGTGTGGATTCAGTATACATACGTGTATGTGTGTGTGTGTGGATTCAGTATACGTGTGTGTGTGTGGATTCAGTATACATGTGTGTGTGTGTGTGGATTCAGTATACATGTGTGTGTGTGTGGATTCAGTATACATGTGTGTGTGTGGATTCAGTATACATACGTGTGTGTGTGTGTGTGGATTCAGTATACGTGTGTGTGTGTGTGGATTCAGTATACATGTGTGTGTGTGTGTGGATTCAGTATACATGTGTGTGTGTGTGTGTGGATTCAGTATACGTGTGTGTGTGTGTGTGTGTGGATTCAGTATACGTGTGTGTGTGTGTGTGTGGATTCAGTATACATGTGTGTGTGTGTGTGGATTCAGTATACATACGTGTATGTGTGTGTGTGTGGATTCAGTATACATGTGTGTGTGTGTGTGTGTGTGGATTCAGTATACGTGTGTGTGTGTGTGTGTGGATTCAGTATACGTGTGTGTGTGTGTGGATTCAGTATACATGTGTGTGTGTGTGTGTGTGGATTCAGTATACGTGTGTGTGTGTGTGTGGATTCAGTATACATGTGTGTGTGTGTGTGGATTCAGTATACATACGTGTATGTGTGTGTGTGTGGATTCAGTATACGTGTGTGTGTGTGGATTCAGTATACATGTGTGTGTGTGTGTATTCAGTATACATGTGTGTGTGTGTGGATTCAGTATACGTGTGTGTGTGTGTATTCAGTATACATATGTGTGTGTGTGTGTGTGTGTGTGGATTCAGTATACATGTGTGTGTGTGTGTGGATTCAGTATACGTGTGTGTGTGTGTGGATTCAGTATACGTGTGTGTGTGTGTGTGTGGATTCAGTATACGTGTGTGTGTGTGTGTGTGGATTCAGTATACGTGTGTGTGTGTGTGTGGATTCAGTATACATATGTGTGTGTGTGTGTGGATTCAGTATACATATGTGTGTGTGTGTGGATTCAGTATACGTGTGTGTGTGTGTGTGTGTGTGGATTCAGTATACATGTGTGTGTGTGTGTGTGTGGATTCAGTATACGTGTGTGTGTGTGTGGATTCAGTATACGTGTGTGTGTGTGTGTGGATTCAGTATACATATGTGTGTGTGTGTGTGTGGATTCAGTATACGTGTGTGTGTGTGTGTGTGTGTGGATTCAGTATACGTGTGTGTGTGTGGATTCAGTATACATACGTGTATGTGTGTGTGTGTGTGTGTGGATTCAGTATACATACGTGTGTGTGTGTGTGTGGATTCAGTATACGTGTGTGTGTGTGTGTGTGTGGATTCAGTATACATGTGTGTGTGTGTGTGTGTGTGGATTCAGTATACATGTGTGTGTGTGTGTGTGTGGATTCAGTATACGTGTGTGTGTGTGTGTGTGTGGATTCAGTATACATACGTGTGTGTGTGTGTGTGTGTGTGTGTGTGTGTTCTTTTTCATGTTCTTTTCCACTTTGGTTTATCACAGGATATTGAATACAGTTCCCTGTGCTCTACAGCAGGACCTTGTTGTCTCTCCCTTCTACATATAATAGCTTGCCTCTGCTGATCCCATACTCCCACTCCATCCCTCCCCCACTGCCTTCCCCCTTGGCAACCACAAGCCTGTTCTCAATGTCTGTGAGTCCATTTCTGTTTCGGAGATAAGTCGTGAGTCACAGAGTTGATGTGAGTCTGAAGTGAGACAATGCATAAGAAAAATTTTGTAAACTGTACTGAGTCATATACGTGTAATATCGGTTATGCTAATTTTACCATGGCAATAACATTAATCAGTCAGTCCTAACAAATTCTGTGGATATAGTTATTATTCCTGTTTCCCAAGGAGGCAGAGTGTTTGGCTGGCTTTTTAAAGTTTAAAAAACAGGAATGTGTTTAGGAATAAAATCCTTTGCCAGCCCTCCTTCTCTGCTCCCTGCAGCTCAGATCAGGGGTCCATGCCTCCCTGGAGGTGGAGAATTTCATCTAACTGAAAAACTTCTTGGCCTCTGGAAAGCATTCCTTCCTTTGCCATAACTATTTAAATGCTTTATTGTCATTCGAAGAACTTTGTGTGTCCACTGCTGAACCCCACCCATTCCAACCCCTTTTTTCCCCTAATAGCTTCAGGGTTTTTAAAGAGGGACTATGGGATTTTTTTCTTTCCTATCCTGAAAGGTCAGGTGACTCACAGCAGCTGGAAGAGAGCCATTTAGGATACCAGACTGCCATGCTGCTAGGTAAGTGGTAGGTGGCACGTCCAGAGATTTCTCTTATCCTGGGCGGACCTAAGAAGAACCTTCATTCAGAGTCTGAGTGAGTTGCTAAGGTTCCCATGGCTCAGAAGTGAGAGATAAGGTATGAAGTACCTTTTCCTGGGACCTACACGCTAAATGAAAGAACCATCTGGAGAAGCTTCTGGAAAACCATATGTATTCCGTAAATATTTGCTAGGGCCAATCACATGGAAAGCACCATGTTAGGGATGCAAAGATGAGTAAGACACAGGGCTTGTTTGCAAGATGCTTTTGTATTGTTGGGAGGAAAAGACTGGAATACAAGTAAGTATAAAATAAAGTAGAATATATAACTCATGTCATAATAAAGATACAACATATGGGATTAAGAAGAGGCCCAGAGAACATCACACTGGGGGAAATGAAAAAGACTCTATGACAAAACTGGGACACTGGGAACAGAGAGTGGTCCAGCTTGGCCAGAGTGCTGGGTTACTGCAGGGAAGCAATGAGAAACATGATGGAAAGGTGAGAAGTTCAGGTGACATTACTGTCAGTCTTCAATATTAGACCCTTGATGGAAACTGACAGAGGAGCTGTTCCCTGAAATCATTTCATTTTCCACAACCTTTTTAGGTCCTTGTGTAGAATGATATTAAACCCACATCTTTTGAGGGGCTCCTTAATTGGATTCCTTGTACAAAAAGAGCATGACCAAAGGTAATCTTCTCTCTTGTTATTTTTTCCTCCCTTTGTTCTATCTACCCTCTTCCAGGGCTCAGCATCAGAGCTGTGGGTGTGTGATAATTGGCTGCAACCACTGAAGGCAACGGGGCCCCCGGCTCAGTCCATCTGAAATCTTCTAATCTTGGTTGCACATCCTGTAGTGATTAGGATGGATCAGGGCTCACTTCAAAACACAGGGAGGAGGTTCCTTAGATTACCGGTTCTCAACCCTGGCTGCACGTTAGAATCACCCGGGGACGTTTAAAAATTCCTCTCCTTTGACTCCACACCTCAGGATAACTGGATGAGAATCTCTGGGGCTCGGCCCGGACGTAGATATTTAAAAATTTCCTCTCGCGATTCCAATGTGCGGTGAGAGTTAGGAATCACTGCTTTAGGTAATTTCTGCCAGGAAACACAAAAACTCAGCAGTCAAGGGGCCTAACATTTCCCTTTTTGACATCTTTTCCTGAACTCAGGGTAGAATAAAGAAGTGTCATCTCTCAGCCTAAGTCCCTCTCCAATGTCGTCTAGAAGCAGCAGCCAGCAGCCTTACTGCAGGGAGTGACGGAGAAAGCGTGTTTGCCCCACGTGGGGACCCAGGCAGGCTAATGTCAGGATTGTGACTTTTGACAAAGTGACCGCTGCCTTTCTTCCTAAACATGGCACACAATGACTTTGGAATCTGTAATGTAACCAGTGCTTCTGAAGCCCAACAGGACCCTGTAGGGCTCCTGGGTATGGCGCCTTTCTGTGTCCCCCATTCTTTGATGGGAGGGAACAGACTGCAGTCTCTATGACCTTCCCTGAATCCCAAAGGGCAGATTTAAACTGTTGCTAAGCAGGGAAAGGAGGGGATGCAGAGACAAGGGAGAAGCAGCCCAAAAAAACAAAAACAAAAGAAAAACAAAAGAAAAACAATGGTGCAGCCTTGGGGCAGGGTCCTGGTTCCACCTCAAGGGACACACATAACAACATCTTTGAGCTCTTTACAGAACCAAAACCCCCAACAAATGGAGTTAGCATTCTTTATTCCAGAGAAGACCACCTGAGGCCAGATTAAAGGAACCAGAGAAGCTCATCAAGAGATCACCTGAGACCAGATTAAAGGAGTGCAGGCCCTGCGCACACCCTAAACTCAGCAAACCCACCCTTGAACAATTGCTATAAAACTCCTCACGAAATCCTCCCTAGTTGGGACACACAGGTTTTGAGGGCATGGAGCCTGCTGTGTCCCCCGTTTGCCTGGCAAAGCAATAAGGCTATTCTTTTCTACTTTACCCAAAACTCTGTCTCCAAGATTTGATTTGGCACCGGTGCACAGAGGCCGAGTTTTGGCATCACTTCCTTCTCCTGGCACATCGTGTTGATCAGGCAATTGGGGGCACTGCGCCAGCTCCTTCAGATGTATTTCTCTGCCCAACAAGAGGTTTTCACTTAACACTTCTCATCACGTTGGTCTCCTCGCTCTGAGAGTATCCTTCCTGTTCAAGCCCCCCAAAATAAGAAGTCTTGCCTCCAAGAACTTGATGTTTTTGCCTTGAATTATCTGGATACAGTTTTCCTTGGATCAAGAAATCCAGATCCCCAAATACGAAACATCATATTTGATGCACATGCTGCTCCCCAGGTTGTAAAATGAAGGGAGTACTTCCACAAACACTGGTTCAGGGGAAGAATCCGGTTCAAAGTCACAAATCGTTTTGGCTTCACAGTTATTGTGTGGAACATTATGTTGATGTATTGGTAGCCTTCAAGTACAGTATCAGGCAAGCTACCCCAGACTAAAGACTACACTTCCCAGACCCCTTTGCAGCCAGGTGTAGCCAGATCACTAAATTCTGGCCAATGAGATATAAGCAAAAGTGACATGTGACATTTCCAGGTCATAAACCTCAGAAGGAAGGAGTGTCCCCTCTCTTTCCCTCTCCCTGCTGGCTGGAATGAAGACTTCAAGAAGTTCCCGGAGTTATGTGGTTGGGAGCAACTTTCATATGAGAGAGAAATATATTTCTATCCTGTTTAAACCAGTGTGATTCTGGGTCTCTGTCACACGTAACTGAATTTATATCCTAACTGATAACAGAGTCCTCAGGGTCTTAAGTACCATTACAAAATCTTTCATAGGTACTTGGCTCCAGGGGAGGGAAGGGGATTTGCGAAGAGAACCTGACTTGCAGCATAATGATGTCATTGCCAACATTTTTGTTAAAAGTAGTCTGATTTGAGTATACCGCAGAGCCAAGGAGAAACGGAACACAAGAAAACCACACAGTACAGAGAGGTCCCTGGAACATGGGTGCACTGGGTTAGCTACCCTTGGTCATGCTGGAAGCCTCGTCTAAGTGGGAGAGAGAAACATACCAGAAACAAACTATTTCACTGAGAGGAACAAAGTGATAGCCACACTGTATACAATGTGGGATTCTGAAAAGGAGCCATCTCCATGCTTCATGCAGAGATCATCGGGAAAATTTTGTTTAAAGTAAGACATTAGTTATGTCTATATGTTCAAAGTGTCTCCCAGAAAAGTTAGATTTCTGAATTACGTGCATCAGTTGCTTTGCTAAAGTCATAAATTCCAAAGAAAGAGAAATGTGAAAGGTGTTAAAGTCCAGGGAGTCCTTATAGCCAGGGCAGTGAATCCCAGACCATTTGTTTCTGTACGAGCTCCCTAAGCAAAGATCCTTCTGGTATCTACCAAGGAGAGTGGCTGAACTCTATACTTCCTAAGGTTCACTTCATTTTTCCTCAGCCCCAAAGAAGGCCATCTAGCACCTGGCATGTTTAGGAAAGAAATAATGAGCTGTCTGGAAGAGCAGATTAGAAGCAGTCAACTGAGTAGTCCGGAAACTCAGCCATGTTCTTGTCAAGTAGGCAAGATTTGCAGCCTTCAGTTCTTCTTAGGAACTTGTGTATTAGCCTCAGGGTAAGGCATCCAGTCAAGTCGCTGGGGTCATCTAATCCACCCACACTGGCTCTGGTTTTCTAGGCACGTAAGAACTGAAGACATTGGATATATTCTCACATTTCCCCCTCCTGAGCCACTTTTCTTACCTTGATTCCAGTGCAAGCTCAGATGTTTCATGAGCACAAGGCTTAACAAAACCTATGATATTGAGTTACATGAAATGTATTTAATTCCACCCAGAACTGTACTTGGTGGTACAGTGTGAAGTTTTAAAATAATAGTTTAGCACAAAAATGTAAATGTTCTTGTAAATGTCATGCCTTTCCCAAGTGCTTGAGTTGATTCATTGTTAAAAGCCTTTATTATATTTCTGTTCCTCATTAACAGCTGCAGTGCCAGGGATATTCAGTCTCAGAGCTTTCAGAGGGCTGATTTGATGAAGATGGCTCACAGGTATCGGGGGAATAACATGTCCCACAAGGAGATGGGGTGATGGGCTGGCTGATATATTTGGTGCTATAACTGATCTTCAGGGAAGGTTGTGGAACGTTTTAGGAAAAAAATTGCTGACCTCAAAGTGTCCTGTTCTTACGGGTCACTGAGTGTCTCTCAGATCTGCCAGGACTCCCAAGGCACCCTTGTAGGCTTCTGACACCAGCCTCTCCCCGCAGCTGCCAACCTTCATCCAGGATGTATTGTTATGGTTCTTTCCTCTGCACTTTCTAAGGGAAGAGTGGGCTGTAGGCTCTGAGAGAGAAAACGGGGATCATTTGGCTGTGAAGGCGAGGAGGGCAAGGTCTAGGGGCTAAAGGAAGAATGAATCAAGAGAAAAGGCAATTTAACATATGGGTCCACAATTGGCTGGAAGGTGAGAGAGATTTGTAGCTCAGCAGCCAGGCGGAGTCTGACGCAACTGTGGCTACAGGGTCGCCCAGGGAAGGGCCATACTGGGCAGGGACAAAAAGCTGAGCTTTGTCCATTTTGTTAATTGAGTCCCCCTGGGAATGTCTGCTTAGAGTGTACAGGGCGCAGTGGTCCAAAAACCTAATGTTGATTGAGTTTATACTAATTGCCCAAAAGGCTATATATCCCTTGCCTCTTTTCATCCTCACAAAGTAGCTTTTCAAGGTAGTGATTATTATCTCTCCTTTTCCAAGGGAAACTGTGAAGTTAAGAATCTTGACTGGGACTTCTCTGGCGGTCCAGTGATTAAACTCTTTCAATTCAGGGGGTGCAGGTTCGATCCGGTGGGGGAACGTGTCCACACTGCACATGTCGCTCAACGCGGCCCCCCAAAAAAAAATGACTGAAGTTACTCAGAAAGTGATGAAATGTAGGTTAATTTGTCCGTTTCATTCATTCATCCCATAGCTGGGGTCTACACTTCTATAAACCATTACTTCTATGTACAGAGAAACATGTAGGCTCTAACATGTAGGCTCTTTATCCTCTGTGACTCGGGGCTTCTCCCCAGTGTCCTGCGGCACAGGGGTGAGTGGCAGAGGTGCCTAGATATTGATACCTCTACGCGGGGCAGCTGGGCGGGGATGAGCGCCCCCAGCTGCTTGCCTTGTCGGCTTTCCCCCGTGGTCCACACATGCATTATCATTTTCGCTGTGCGCCGTGATGGGAGAGCGGTTGGGTAGCACTGCTGTGAACTGATCTTCCTCCTGAGACAACCCTGCCTGTGAAAGGGGTGGGGAGGGTGGGCTAAGAGTACTTCTGCTTTCAATGTATGGTCTCGTGGTATCTCGGTCTTTCTCAGTTTAATCTGCCTCATTCAAATTAGCTCAGTGTCGTCCATGTAAACTTGGATCTTCAGCATTTCTCTCGTTCCCACTCCTTCAATCCCACAGGGCTGCCAGTGTTCAGGCACACGGTCTGTTGGCTCAAATATTCTGGATCCCTGCTGGCTTTGGCTGAAGCGTCTTAGCCTGCTTGACTTTGTGTATCTGTTTCTGTCCTCACTGAATCCACTGCTGGTGTCACTGGCGCTGCCTGCTGGGTCACGTGCTGGCATCAACAGTTGCTGACAGTGGACCTTGCTTCTGCCTCCAGGCTCAAGGTCCTTGCCCTTAGGGGTCTCATCTTCCCTACTCCAGACCTCTTCAGTCCTTCTTACCTCTTCCGTGTCCCTGGCTAGGGCGCATGGGAACTGCTGGAATGCTTGCAAATTATGCACCAGCCATAGAAAAGCAGCAGGGCCATCTCAGGCTCTCTATCCAGACCTCTCCCTGTATTGTCCTGAGACTCAATCAGATGAGACCCCTGTCCTGGGCCCTACTCTGTGGCTACACCCCCTCCCACCAGAAGGAGTCCATGGGGCCAAGAAAATGTGCTCTTTTTCTAGACTACCCTTTGGGTACCCAGGAAAAATTGAAAATTCCTGTGCAGACAGTACAGAGGCTGCTTCCAGGGCCTTGCATGTCTAGTCTTAGGCCACCGGTGTTACATACTTGGGCTGGAGGATGACCAAGGGGCAACATATACAGAGAAAAGTGTAGGTTGTGGGGAGGTCTGTGGATATGCGGCCAGCCCCCATTGTGGTGCAGAATGAAGGCAGGAATGGGAAGAAAAAAGCAGGCAAGTCAGGGGCCTCCAGCTGCCAGCTGACCTCTCCTAAACCACAGAGAGGTGTGGAGGAAGGGAGTGGTGGGTCTCCAGAGAAGGGTGTTTTCAGCAGTGAGAGGTGCAGTGGACAATGAAGCCAACGCCTGAGTAAACTGGGGAGAAGGTGACACAGAGAAATGGCTCTTTACCCAATTCCCATTTGGGCAGTTCCAGAACTTTCCTTAACAAGGGAGAGGACAGCGAATTGAATAGAGACTTTAAGTCAACGAATGAAGCAAGTTGGTGCCTTCATTGCTGTTGCCCTGCAAAGGTGTTTTGATATTGTAAAAACATTTTTTTTTTTGGTTCTTTTCAGTAGAACCACCAGCTTTGGTGTTTCTTTGCCTTAAATGTGCATTATTTTTCTTGAGTGATTAGGTTGGAAGAATTAATTTAGTTCACTTAGCAATGTCCCATTTGAAATGCGGTGGGTTGTGGAAAACAGAGCTGGTTTAGGATATGTATCTTTTTTCCCCAAGGATCTCAAAGCCCAGGTTCGGGAGATTGACTGAGATTTTTCTTCCTATGTTATAAATAGGAAGCAGACTCAGGGAAGCTGAGTGGGCTGCCCGTGGTGATCCAACAGCCGTCAGAGTCTGTATTCAGTTCCAGTTCTCTTCTTGTTGTTCTGGCCAGTATGATGCTTTTGGGGATTTGTGCAGCACGATCTTTGCCTGGGTTTCTGAGGCAAGTGATCTATTTCTTAGTGGCTCATAACAGAGAAGTCCTTAATGGATTTACCTCGTTTTTAAATGGAAGAGCTTATTTCTTCTCCTCCCAAGACACACATACGATGGATGAAATTATCTCATCAGCTGAATTCTCCCTCTTTTCATTTTGGAGTGTAGGGCTTTAGCTGCACCTGCTTTGACAGAGATTGTCTGCAGTCATGAAGACATACGATGTCCTGAAGGGGGCGCAGTGGAGCCAGCAAGTGGCCTTCAGTGGTTGCTGGTTTCCGTTTCTTGTCGCTCTGGGATCCTAGGCTCTACACCCGTAGAAATGCCGCATACGTATGGGAAGTTGCATTGGTTCAGGGAGCTGGGTTTTCTTTATCACCTCCTTCCCCACAAACCATATGAGGCACATGGAAGCCCATTTTGGATTTCAGACTGAATGGCAGTCAGGGCAAGGTCATTCCAGATTAACTGGACTTTATTTGAAGGGAGAGAAAATGCAGGCAGGGACTTCCATTCACTAATGGAAGGGAATGATGAGAAATCAATAGTAGTTCTCATGTTGAATGAACAGAACTTGGACTGGGGGTAGAGCTGAATTTGGGGAGTTGTTGACTGGGAAGCTGCCCAGGTGCAACTTTGTCAATGAGAACATCCGAGAAATATGGTGCAGAGTAACTCAGCTTTCTGTGTGATGTCTTCCGTAACTGGCCGAATGAAGATTTATTCTTTTCCCACTAAAATAAGCAAGCTCTAGAGCAGAAATTAAAGACTCACTCCTCACAGCCATCTTTGAGTATCTTTGCAACATGCATGTGTAAGTTGCATGTTCTAACCTTCTGTACCATCAGCCTTGAGATTAGCTCCTGTTGATCGTTGTGGGAAGCTGGCATTTGTAGTGAATGGATATTTTGAAACTCAGTAATACATGATATGGTAATATTTAGTGGGAATAAGTAATTTATTTTCGAGTGATTTATTTTATCGTCTGCATCTTTACATGGTTCAGTTTTCTTCTGAGGCGTTTTCTGGTTCTGAAGACGACAGTAATTAATCCCTCATTTTTGAATATAGAAAAGTATACAATTTTTATTAATAGAAAATGAGTTTCTCTTTACTCCCATTAAATAAATTTTGAACAAGGGAATTCCGGTTAGGCGGTCCGGTTAGGACTCCGCGCTTCCACTGCTAGGGACCAGGGTTTGACCCCTGGTTGGGGAATTAAGATCCGGCTAGCCACGTGACCAAAAAAAAAAAAATGTTGAATAAATGTTTAAAGAATACTGGTCTAAAGGGTCATCTAATTACTGACTGCTCAGACCTCTCACATGTCTAGGTAGATATAGTTCTACCTACTTTCCTAACTGGAGGCATAGAATTGAACTTGGAAGACCGATTTTGCCAATGTCACAGAAAAGGAATGACAAAAGTCAGTAATGAATCAAACAAGGGAAGACAATGACAAGTCCTACTGTACTGATTTGCATTTGGCCAAACCAGATTGCCTGAGAGATGTTGCCTTTTATGGTAAATGGGGGAACTGGTACTTAGGAGATCTCATCACTCTTGGAGCCCTAAAGTGGTCAGAATCAGACCCAACAATATGATCTTTGGAGTTTTGCAGTTTCAAAGTGAATGTATGAACTTAAGCAAAGATTATTCTGGAGTTTTCTCTGACAGTAATGAGAGCCAATGCACATTTGTTACATGAAAGAAAGAATCAATTTAGAGAAAGATAGTAAAGAAATGTCACCTTTGCCATTTCTAGCTCAAACTGGGATCTAACAGGTGATGTCAGAAAAATAGGAAAAGAGGAGAATGAGCTAAGAGTCAGGAGGAGAGATATGTGAGCGCAAGGAGAAAGCTTCCCTCTCCCAGTGTTTGTTCAACACCGAACTTAGGGAGCAACTATTTATTCAAGGGTGATTCTCAATGTTGCAGTAGAATCGTGCAATCCCCTTGGAGAAGGACTCTAGATAAACACAAAGCCTAATGATAACCAATACATCATTTTTCCATGTTGAACATGGGAATTATTATTTTGTATTTGTATTTCAGCATTTTTCTTTTGCCTTTACAGATCATTAAATGCATTTTAAATCAAGAAAATTCTCAAAGGCTTTCACAAGCTAGGATTGTTTATAGAGCAAAAACTTGGCTCCCAATAAGTATTTGCAACTTAATGATAGTTTGTATAAAGGCCAGAATTTTTGTATAAAACAGGTGTTGGCTCCGTACATGTTTCACTGCTCCATTAAGCATCTACCTTTCCCTTGAAATTACACCCCATCTTATATGGCACAAATACACTGAAGTGGTCATTTATTTTAAATTAACTCAGTGCTGGACTGGAAAACATGGCACCCAGATGATGGCAAAATTATTACAGTGAGGTTGACTTTGGGACTGTTATCCATAAAGTGATCTTTATAGGTCAGTGTTCTTCATTTCAATCTGCTGTGACAACATGATGATAAACGTCTGGCACCAAGCAAAAGGGGTGTTTGACCAATAGGGCTTTATGGCCCATGTATCATTTTTTTTTTTAACATCTTTATTAGAGTATAATTGCTTCACAATGGTGTGTCAGTTTCTGCTTTAAAACAAAATGAAGCAGCTATACAAATACACACATCCCCATATCTCCTCCCTCTTGCGTCTCCCTCCCACCCTCCCTTTCCCACCCCTCTAGGTGGTCACAAAGCACCAAGCTTATCTCCCTGTGCTATGCAGCTGCTTCCCACTAGCTATATATTTTACATTTGGCACTGTATATATGTCCATGCCACTCTCTCACTTTGTCCCAGCTTACCCGTCCCCCTCCCCATGTCCTCAAGTCCATTCTCTATGTCTGCATCTTTATTGCTGTCCTGTCCCTAAGTTTGTCAGAACCATTTTTTTTGGATTCCATATATATGCGTTAACATACGGTATTTGTTTTTCTCTTTCTGACCAACTTCACTCTGTATGACAGACTCTAGGTCCATCCACCTCACTACAAATAACTCAGTTTCATTTCTTTTTATGGCTGAGTAATATTCCATTGTATATATGTGCCACATCTTCTTTATCCACTCATCTGTTGATGGACACTTAGGTTGTTTCCATGTCCTGGCCATTGTAAATAGAGCTGCAATGAATATTGTGGTATGTGACTCTTTTCGAATTATGGTTTTCTCAGGGTATATGCCCAGTAGTGGGATTGCTGGGTTGTATAGTAGTTCTGTTTTTAGTTTTTTGAGGAACCTCCATACTGTTCTCCATTGTGGCTGTATCAATTTACATTCCCTCCAACAGTGCAAGAGTGTTCCCTTTTCTCCACACCCTCTCCAGCATTTATTGTTTCTAGATTTTTTTTTAACATCTTTATTGGAGTATAATTGCTTTACAATGGTGTGTTAGTTTCTGCTTTACAACAAAATGAATCAGTTATATATATACATATGTTCCCATATCTCTTCCCTCTTGTGTCTCCCTCCCTCCCACCCTCCCTATCCCACCTCTGCAGGCGGTCACAAAGCACCGAGCTGATCTCCCTGTGCTATGTGGCTGCTTCCCACTAGCTATCTACCTTACGTTTGGTAGTGTATATATGTCCATGCCTCTCTCTCGCTTTGTGACAGCTTACCCTTCCCCCTCCCCATATCCTCAAGTCCATTCTCTAGTAGGTCTGTGTCTTTATTCCTGTCTTACCCCTAGGCTCTTCATGACATTTTTTCCCCTTAAATTCCATATATATGTGTTAGCATACGGTATTTGTCTCTCTCTTTCTGACTTACTGCACTCTGTATGACAGACTCTAGGTCTATCCACCTCATTACAAATAGCTCAATTTCGTTTCTTTTTATGGCTGAGTAATATTCCATTGTATATATGTGCCACATCTTCTTTATCCATTCATCTGATGATGGACGCTTAGGTTGTTTCCATCTCCGGGCTATTGTAAATAGAGCTGCAATGAACATTGTGGTACATGACTCTTTTTGAATTATGGTTTTCTCAGGGTATATGCCCAGTAGTGGGATTGCTGGGTCATATGGTAGTTCTATTTGTAGTTTTTTAAGGAACCTCCAGACTGTTCTCCACAGTGGCTGTATCAATTTACATTCCCACCAACAGTGCAAGGGGGTTCCCTTTTCTCCACACCCTCTCCAACATTTATTGTTTCTAGATTTTTTGATGCTGGCCATTCTGACTGGTGTGAGGAGATACTTCACTGTAGTTTTGATTTGCATTTCTCTAATGATTAGTGATGTTGAGCATCCTTTCATGTGTTTGTTGGCAATCTGTATATCTTCTTTGGAGAAATGTCTGTTTGGGTCTTCTGCCCATTTTTGGATTGGGTTGTTTGTTTTTTTGATATTGAGCTGCCTGACCTGCTTGTAAATTTTGGAGATTAATCCTTTGTCAGTTGCTTCATTTGCAAATATTTTCTCCCATTCTGAGGGTTGTCTTTTTGTCTTGTTTATGGTTTCCTTTGCTGTGCAAAAGCTTTGAAGTTTCATTAAGTCCCATTTGTTTATTTTTGTTTTTATTTCCATTTCTCTAGGAGGTGAGTCAAAAAGGATCCTGCTGTGATTTATGTCATAGAGTGTTGTGCCTGTGTTTTCCTCTAAGAGTTTTATAGTGTCTGGCCTTACATTTAGGTCGTTAATCCATTTTCAGTGTATTTTTGTGTATGGTGCTAATGAGTATTCAAATTTCATTCTTTTACATAGCTGTCCAGTTTTCCCAGCTCCATTGGCTGAAGAGGCTGTCTTTTCTCTGTTGTTTATTCTTGCCTCCTTTATCAAAAATAAAGTGACCATATGTGTGTGGTTTATCTCTGGGCTTTCTGTCCTGTTCCATTGAACTATATTTCTGCTTTAGTGCCAGTACCATACTGTCTTGATTACTGTAGCTTTGTAGTATAGTCTGAAGTCCAGGATCCTGATTCCTCCAGCTCCGTTTTTCTTTGTCAAGATTGCTTTGGCTATTCGGGGTCTTTTGTGTTTCCATACAAATTGTGAAATTTTTTGTTCTAGTTCTGCAAAAAATGCCAGTGGTAGTTTGATAGGGATTGCATTGAATCTGTAGATTGCTTTGGGTAGTATAGTCATTTTCACAATGTTCATTCTTCCAATCCAAGAGCATGGTATATCTCTCCCATCTGTTTGTATCATCTTTAACGTCTTTCATCCATGTCTTATAGTTAGTTTTCTGCATACAGGTCTTTTGTCTCCCTAGGTAGGTTTATTCCTAGGTATTTTATTCTTTCTGTTGCACTGGTAAATGGGAGTGTTTCCTTAATTTCTCTTTCAGATTTTCCGTCATTAGTGTATAAGAATGCCAGAGATTTCTGTGTATTAATTTTGTATCCTGCTACTTTACCAAATTCATTGATTAGCTCTAGTAGTTTTCTGGTAGCATCTTTAGGATTCTCTATGTATAGTATCATGTTATCTGCAAACAGTGACAGCTTTACTTCTTCTTTTCCAATTTGGATTCCTTTTATTTCTTTTTCTTCTCTGATTGCTGTGGCTAAAGCTTCCAAAACTATGTTGAATAATAGTGGTGAGAGTGGACAACCTTGCCTTGTTCCTCATCTTCAAGGAAATGGTTTCAGTTTTTCACCATTGAGAATGATGTTGGCTGTGGGTTTGTCATATATGGTCTTTATTATGTTGAGGAAAGTTCCCTCTATGCCTACTTTCTGGAGGGTTTTTATCATAAATGGGTGTTGAATTTTGTCAAAAGTTTTTTCTGCATCTATTGAGATGATCATACGGGTTTTCTCCTTCAATTTGTTAATATGGTGTACCACATTGATTGATTTGCGTATATTGAAGAATCCTTGCATTCCTGGGATAAACCCCACTTGATCATGGTGTATGATCCTTTTAATATGCTGTTGGATTCTGTTTACTAGTATTTTGTTGAGGATTTTTGCATCTATGTTCATCAGTGATATTGGCCTGTAGTTTTCTTTTTTTGTAACATCTTTGTCTGGTTTTGGTATCAGGGTGATGGAGGCCTTGTAGAATGAGTTTGGTAGTGTTCCTCTCTCTGCTATATTTTGGAAGAGTTTGAGAAGGACGGGTGTTAGCTCTTCTCTGAATGTTTGATGGTATTCGCCTGTGAAGACATCTGGTCCTGGCTGTTTGTTGGAAGCTTTTTAATCACAGTTTCAATTTCAGTGCTTGTGATTGGTGTGTTTTGTATTTTCTATTTCTTCCTGGTTCAGTCTCAGAAGGTTTTGCTTTTCTACGAATTTCTCCATTTCTTGCAGGTTGTCTATTTTATTGGCATATAGTTTCTTGTAGTAATCTTTCATGATCCTTTGTATTTCTGCAGTGTCAGTTGTTACTTCTCTTTTTTCATTTCTAATTCTATTGATTTGAGTCTTCTCCCTTTTTCCGTGATGAGTCTGGCTAATGGTTTATTAATTTTGTTTATCTTCTCAAAGAACCAGCTTTTAGTTTTATTGATCTTTGCTATTGTTTTGTTCATTTCTTTTAAATTTATTTCTGATGTGATCTTTATGATTTCTTTCCTTCTGCTAACTTTGGGTTTTTTTTTTCTGCTTTCTCTAATTGCTTTAGGTGTAAGGTTAGGTTGTTTATTTGAGATATTTATTGTTTCTTGATGTAGGATTGTACTGCTATAAACTTCCCTCTTAGAACTGCTTTTGCTGCATCCCATAGGTTTTGGGTCTTCATGCTTTCATTGTCTTTTGTTTCTAGGTATTTTTTGATATCCTCTTGATTTCTTCAGTGATCTCCTGGTTATTAAGTGGTGTATTGTTTAGCCTCCATGTGTTTGTATTTTTCACAGATTTTTTTCCTTTAATTGATATCTAGTCTCATAACTTTGTGGTCGGAAAAGATACTTGATACGATTTCAATTTTCTTAAATTTACCAAGGCTTGTTTTGTGACCCAAGATATGATCTATCCTGGAGAATGTTCCATGAGCACTTGAGAAGAAAGTGTATTCTGTTGTTTTTGCATGGAATGTCCTATTAATATCAATTATGTCCATCTTGTTTAATGTATCAGTTAAAGCTTGTGTTTCCTTATTTATTTTCATTTTGGATGA
Organism: Delphinapterus leucas; assembly: GCF_059928025.1. NCBI lineage: Eukaryota > Metazoa > Chordata > Mammalia > Artiodactyla > Monodontidae > Delphinapterus > Delphinapterus leucas. The sequence continues at coordinate 39,801,591 of NC_143145.1, forward strand.
TCTGTCCGTTGGTGTAAGTGGGGTGTTAAAGTCCCCTACTATGAATGTGTTAGTGTCGATTTCCCCTTTTATGGCTGTTAGTATTTGCCTTATGTATTGAGGTGCTCCTCTGTTGGGTGCATAAATATTTACAATTGTTATATCTTCCTCTTGGATTGATCCCTTGATCATTATGTAGTGTCCTTCTTTGTCTCTTGTAAGAGTGTTTATTTTAAAGTCTATTTTGTCTGATATGAGAATTGCTACTACAGCTTTCTTTTGATTTCCATTTTCATGGAATATCTTTTTCCATCCCCTCACTTTCAGTCTGTATGTGTCCCTAGGTCTGAAGTGGGCCTCTTGTAGGGAGTATACATATGGGTCTTGTTTTTGTATCCATTCAGCCAGTCTATGTCTTTTGGTTGGAGCATTTAATCCATTTACATTTAAGGTAATTATCAATATGTATGTTCCTATTCCCATTTTCTTAATTGTTTTGGGTTTTTTATTGTAGGTCTTTTCCTTCTCTTGTGTTTCCTGCCTAGAGAAGTTCCCTTAGCATTTGTTGTAAAGCTGGTTTGGTAGTTCTGAATTCTCTTAGCTTTTGCTTGTCTGTAAAGGTTTTAATTTCTCTGTCGAATCTGAATGAGACACTTGCTGAATAGAGTAATCTTGGTTGTAGTTTTTTTCCCTTTCATCACTTTAAATATGTCCTGCCACTCCCTTCTGGCTTGCAGAGTTTCTGCTGAAGGATCAGCTGATAACCTTATGGGGATTCCCTTGTGTGTTATTTGTTGTTTTTCCCTTGCTGCTTTTAATATTTTTTCCTTGTATTTAATTTTTGATATTTTGATTAATATGTGTCGTGGTGTGTTTCTCCGTGGATTTTTCCTGTATGGGACTCTGTGCTTCCTGGACTTAATTGACTGTTTCCTTTCCCATATTAGGGAAGCTTTCAACTATAATCTCTTCAGATATTTTCTCAGTTCCTTTCTTTTTCTCTTCTTCTTCTGGGACACCTATAATTCGGATGTTGGTTCATTTATGTTGTCCCAGAGGTCTCTGAGATTATCCTCAATTCTTTTCATTCTTTTTTTTTATTCTGCTCTGTGGTAATTATTTCCACTATCTTATCTTCCAGGTCACTTTTCTGTTCTTCTGCCTCAGTTATTCTGCTATTGATTCCTTCTAGAGAATTTTTAATTTTATCAATATTTATTTCATTTCATTTCATTAATTTCATTTATTTAGTTCTTCTAGGTCCTTGTTAAATGTTTCTTGTATTTTCTCCATTCTATTTCCAAGATTTTGGATCATCTTTACTATCATTACTCTGAATTCTTTTTCAGGTAGACTGCCTATTTCCTCTTCATTTGTTTGGTCTGGTGGGTTTTTACCTTGCTCCTTCATCTGCTGTGTGTTTCTCTCTCTTCTCATTTTGCTTAACTTACTGTGTTTGGCATCTCCTTTTTGCAGCCTCCGGGTTCGTAGTTCCCATTGTTTTTGGTGTCCGCCCCCAGTGGCTAAGGTTGGTTCAGTAGGTGTGTAGGCTTCCTGGTGGAGGGAAGTGGTGCCTGTGTTCTGGTGGATTAAGCTGGATCTTTTCTTTCTGCTGGGCAGGAGCACGTCTGGTGGTGTGTTTTGGGGTGTCTGTGAGCTTATTATGTTTTTAGGCAGCCTCTCCGCTAATGGATGGGGTTGTGTTCCTGTCTTGCTAGTTGTTTGGCATAGGTTGTCCAGCACTGTAGGTTGCTGGTTGTTGAGTGGAGCTGGGTCTTAGCGTTGAGATTGAGATCTCTGGGAGAGCTTTCACCGTTTGATATTACATGGAGCAGGGAGTTCTGATCTTGGCTGATCAATGTCCTGATCTTGGCTCTCCCACATCAGAGGCACAGACCTGACACCCGACTGGAGCACAAAGACCCTTTTGGGAAGTCTAAGGTCTTCTGCCAGCGTTCAGTAGGTGTTCTGTAGGAGTTGTTCCACATGTAGATATATTTCTGATGTATTTGTGGGGAGGAAGGTGATCTCCATGTCTTACTCCTCCAGCATCTTGAAGGTCTGCCCATGTATTTTAAAATTCCATTTTCATTTACTCTTTTTTTTAAGGTAAATTATTTGTTTGTTTATTTTAGGTTCCATTGATTCTTCGTTGCTGCACGTGGGCTTTCTCTGTTTGCAGCGAGTGGGGGCTACTTTTCGTTGCGGTGCTCAGGTTTCTCATTGTGTTGGCTTCTCTTATTGTGGAGCATGGGTTCTAGGTATGTGGGCTCAGTAGTTGTGGTTCACGGGCTCTAGAGCACAGGCTCAGTTGTTTTGGTGCATGGGCTTAGTTGCTTCATGGCATGTGGGATCTTCCTGAACCAGGGCTCGAACCCAGGTCCCCTGCATTGGGAGGCAGATTCTTAACCACTGTGCCACCAAGGAAGTCCCTTTTCTTTTACGCTTTACTCACTGTTGGGACATGTGGAAAACAGATGCTTTGAGCAGGGGAGACATTCAAAGGTTTCCCTCTTCTGGGGCAAAATATAAACAATATGCTGGTCATCAGTTTCCAGATTTTTCCAATTATTGCTTTCATTGCAGCTGCTGGCTCTCACTATGGGGATTGTTTCTGTCTCCTATCTGGGGCTCATCTTTAGCAGAGTGAGTGAGTGGATGAGTAGAGCTCTCTCTCCCTTTAAGAATTTTCTGATCCAAATATTGCTTTTCCCGGAGCTGAGTTCCCAAGTCCCATGGCCCAGCCCCTTGGCTTCTTGCCAGAATGTCCCAACAAATGGTGGAAGGGGTTTGCCTCTCTGAACTGCAGTGCTGACTTTTGTGGTTTAGCTCATTGTTCCTGAGTTTGCTTACCAGTCTCTCTCCCTGAGTTCCCTACCTCCTGGTTCCTAACTCTTAGTTCAGCCAAACAGCAGTGGGCACACATTGGCTGAAGAGAAGGGAACAGAGTGCATGTCCTTGTTCATGTAGCCCTCCTTCCTCTTAAGGTGGATGATATCTTCCCGAGGCTCCGGTGCTTGGCCTTTGGTTCACTTTAGAAGCACTGGTGGAGCCTAACGCCCAGGCTACCTTTAAGCCCAATTACATCAGAATCTCTAGAGTGGGACCCCAAGCATCAATATATTTTTTTTAAAGCTTCTCAAGTAATTCGTAACTGCAGCCATAGTTGAAAACCACTGTTTTAAATGTATTTGAGTGATTGTGACACTCCTTGGTGTATCCTAGTGGGACGGTGTTGACTGGTTGTTTTTACTTCCTTAAATTAAATTAAATGTGGGAAAGACTGGGTCTGAAGCTACCACCTTAGATGTCTCTGAACCTTGAGAATCTGTTCTTGAAACTTCTGCCTTAGAAGAGCTTGAGGCTTTTAAAATGAGAAAACCAGAATGAGAAGGCCAACAGTTCTTCATCACTCAATTAACAACTTAAAGCTCAAGTCATTAAGTTATGGGGTGTAATGTGGTATTGCTTAGAAATTGCTTCAGAAAGGACCGTTTATTAATTAATTTGCATATACACAATTACGTTGTTATGGGCATATTTTCATCACGTTTTTACCCTGGGAATACTGAAACAAATTGTGATACTGAAACTGAAGGTAAAATATTTTCTTTATTTATGTACTTACCTATACATTCATTTATAGTCCTCCCATCCAAAAACAAAATAAACAAAGCAAAAATATTCAAAGCTATTTTAAGCTTAGAAGTTTGTTTACATTAGGTGACTTCAGATATACTTAGATGCAGCCATGTTGTTAATTATCATGTTTTTCTATTGTGATTGTATTAATTTTTATGCCATTCAAACAGCCAAGTTCTGTATTATCATCCATAGGAGGCTTATAATAGATCTGGTTTATTAAGACAATCATAATGAATATTGAGCTCTCAATTCCAGAAGATTTGTTTGTACAATTTATTGGCCAAAGTGTCTGATAGGCACAGACCGGTTACCTTAACTGATAAGTATTACCGCTACAGCATGTGTGGGCATCGGCAAGGAAGCAAGAAGGAACAGCCCAAGTCACATCAAATAGTCCGTGAGTGGACTTGAGAACTCCATTATCAGTTTTCACTTCTCAGTACTAGAGGAAATCTCAGAATCTAAGAATTTTGGAAATGGAGCCTAAGACTTTTCTAATGCCAAGGGGCTAAAGAATCTCGTCCCTTGTGCCAGGGTTCAACTACTGGCAGTGGTTGTGTGAGCTGTTGTGTTGATGAAGAGAGTGAGACAACATTTGGGCTTAGCAGGAGGAACTCGCCTGTCGACAGCAGGGTCTGCAGTGGGTGGGTGGGAGGAGGGCAATGGCAGAAGGTGGGTCAGTGTTTGCTGTCCTGATCTAGCCCAACTCTTTCCCCGTGTAACAGTGGTTTTCAACATGTTTGCATCCTGTGATCATTTAGGGGACATAAAAAAAATCCCAACAGCCAGGCCACATGCAGATCAATTAAATCAGAATATCTGGGTGTAGGGCTGTGGTGATACCCAATGCACCCAATGTTGAGAATCATTTCTTATGGAAAAGGAAACAAGGACCTTGAGAGATAATGTGAATCACCCAGTGCCCTATAGTTGTAGGGAGAGGATGTTTACCGGGTCTCATACTGGGTGTCATACCATGTTGGCTCACCATGATTCTTTATGGGAATACTTGAATAATGGCACATTGATGACCTTGTCTGTTGACTTTTAGAACAACGTTTCCCAAACTATGACTCTTTGCACGAAATGAATTATAAGTCATGATACTTTAAAATTACTATTTTGAAAATATGCATAACTTGCTTTGATGAGTAAGATACAAAGTTATTTAGAAGCATTGCTGAATTCAGAGTAGTTTTTGGCCTTTTGTGTTTTCTGAATGGGTGATACTCTCAGTTACTGCCATGTTGAAGTTGGGCGCCTCTGATTTACACCTAAGAGATACATGAAGCAGGGCGGCTGTGATGAGCCCAGACTTTCATCAGGACTAATGAAAAGGCTCAATATTGCCTGCAGACAAGCTTTGGCATTAGCGTTGCTGGCCTGTGTGCTGTTGTTTACATACACAGAAATGAGAAGATTCTTTTAGGACACATGAAGCTCAGTATAATCTGACTCCTTGTGTACCAGAAAGTGATAGCCTGATTCAGTGAGGATGCCAGAGGTAACTCAGCTTGGAGGTATTTTGAGACTCTTCCGAGTCAGCAGTAAGCCACCAACTAGCAGAATGTGGTGGAATTCGTGATTATGTGGTTTGCCATTGTGTTTCTTGTGTTTGTATAAATGTTCATTTAGACAATTCCATTTCATTGTAGTCGGAAAACCTTGTGTGAGTCACTTTTCTTCCCTATGATCCAATTTCCTAATCTCTAGAAGGGAGGGATTAATGTCCCTTCCAATCCTAAGAAGCTGTCTCCGAGGGACCCATTGTTGGATGGTTATTATTTCATAGATGAGGACCCAGAGGCCCAGCGGTGTGTGAAGAAACTTTCCTAAGACCACAATTAGTTTTTTGAAAATACTGTACCAGAATTAGGTCTCTTGACTTAGAGATCTATGTTCTTTCTATTAACAAGGCTAAATAAAGACCCTTAGGTGGTACTGAAATTTTTAGGGTGAAAGTCTGTGCTCCCCTTAAGGCTCCCCACATCCTTCCTTAGATCTCCGTTCCAGGACTTCTTGTGGATGCTCTGAAGACTGCTAGCAGCCCAGAAGTGCATTCTTTCCATCGCCAGGGTGGATGTGAATTGGGCAAAGGGCCTTCTGGAAGATGGAATGGTCTCTTCTCTCAGAGTCAGCCCTGGAGCAGGAGCTGAGGAATGGGACACTTAATTCTGAAGAACATATACTCACTGAACTCCTGCTTATTGTGTGCCAGGAACTTTGAAGACACAAACTGAGTTGGAAGGCGTTTCTACCTTTTTCTTGTTTGTGAAGGGGACAGACACACGCACAAAAAATTACTATAAGGCAGACTCATAATTTAGGTGATTGTAGCAGATGTGACTGGTTGGCCAGTTTAGTGCCCCTCTAGATGCCTTGCCACCCTCATAGAGGCTCAGAAAGCTAAATATTTGCTTTCCAAGTATTTTGTGAAGGGAGGTAGTCATATGAATAGTCTTGTCAATGAGATGTAAGAGGGAGACAGTTTGAGAGTGGTTCTGGGAAAGTTTTATCTTTCTTTCTTGATAAAAGGAGAAGGTAATCACTAATGCTACTTCTTCCCATTCTTTTTTTAAAAAAATAATTTATTTTGTGGCTGCATCGGGTCTTTGTTGCTGCGCGCAGGCTTTCTCTAGTTGTGGTGAGCGGGGTCGTTGTGGCGTGTGGGCTTCTTATTGTGGTGGCTTCTCTTGTTGCGGAGCGTGGGCTCTAGGCACACGGGCTCAGTAGTTGTCGCTCTCAGGCTCTAGAGCTCAGTCTCAGTAGTTGTGGCACGCGAGCTCAGTAGTTGTGGCTCACGGGCTCTGGAGTGCAGGCTCAGTAGTTGTGGCGCAAGGGCTTCGTTGCTCTGTGGCATGTGGGATCTTCCTGGACCAGGGCTCGAACCCGAGTCCCCTGCGTTGGCAGGTGGACTCTTAACCACTGAGCCACCAGGGAAGTCCCTTCCCATTCTTTTTGACTTGACTATGGCTGTGGTACCTAGTGATTCAACCACCATTTTGCAACGAGGAAGCAAAAAGCATGTGGGGAAGGTCAAGACGTTTGCAGAGATGGCCTAACATAATCCGTCCACTGAACCAACACCAATGGTGTTGGCTGCCTCCAGATGTTTTGTAATTTGACCAAATGAAATATTGATTTGTTTGAACCACTGTAAGCTGGAATTCCTATTACCTTCAGCTGCATGCATTTCCAACACACATATAAGTATATGCAAGTATTCTGGGAGTAATTTTCTATTTTCAGAAGGGGGCAGTGTAAGATGGTATTTAAGGGCATGGACTTGGGAGTCAAAGAAAGCTCTGCTGCTTAGGAGCTGTGTGACCTTGGGTAAGTCACTTAACCTCTCTGAGCTGCCTTTTCTGCATTTGTAAAATGGGGATAATATGAATCTCACAGAGTTAATGCAAGGAGTATTTGAGTCTGGATAGTACCTGCTATAGTGCCTGGCATGTGAAAAATGCCCAACTAGTAGCTCTTATTATTAGCATCCTTCTTGAACCCTTCTATTGAAACTTTTGTAGAGGACCTAGACATTTTTTGACAAAGCTTAGTGCCTGCTATATAATAGTTGCTCAAGGAATTTTTGTTGGGTAAGCGACCTAGCGTCTAACGAACAAATCTCTAAACAGAAAGTCCAGCTTAGCGTCTAACGAACAAATCTCTAAACGGAAAGCAGGTCATGAATGGTCTTTGTTGTGGATGATGTTGAGTGCCACCCAGACCCCCCTTCCTCTTCCAAGACTGAGGCTCTTATTCCCCCAGCTGCTTGGGAGTGTTGGCAGCTGATACCTCTCAGCTGAGTCCATCTCTGAGCGTTGTCCTCAGTTGAAGAGCGACACCTTGCCCAAGGTCATCCCCCCTTCCCAAGTGCAGCCTATATCCAGCCTACATCCAATGACACAGGCTTCCAAGGCCAGGCAGGCCCCCGCCTTCGTTTGAGATATCTCTGAAGGGCCATTCCAGTTCCATCCCTCTCTGTAGGTTCCAGTGAGGCCTTTGTTATGACTGTACTGCAGTTCAACTTCTCTCTCTGCCTGGCCCTGCTTCTTTCACTTTCCAGGGGTGTTGATCCTGAGAGCACTCCACAATCATCTTCCCACAGGAGAATCCCCATCTCCGAGGCCATTTCCAAGGGAAAGACTGCAACAGTCTGTCTGGTCCCCCTTGTGCACAAAGAAGCATGGTGAGTAGTAGCAGCATCCCTGAGGATGAAGGACAACCTGTACCCTAGTAGTTCTCTTTGTGGGGTCCATAGTTGTGAGTGGGTGTGTACGTGTGTTGTGACTTCTCCCCAAGATGTATTTGTTCATTCATTCATTCATTCATTCCATTCCATTCCACAAATATTTCTCAAATGCCGAATATGTGTCAGGCACGGTGCCAGACTGTGCCCTCATGAAGCTTATGGACTAGTATATGAAGATAGATGTTAACCGAGCAATCACACACACCCTGTAAGACTACAGCGATGACAAGTCGATGACAAGTAGGAGAGGCGCACGAGAGACTGGGCTTGGGGTGAGGGTGAGGGAGGCAGGAAGGCCTTGCCAGAGGACGTGATGCTCCAGCTGAGAGCTGAGGGATCAGAAGGAGAGCAGGAGTTATCTGGGCCACGGGGGGAGGGGAGAACATTTCCGCAGAGGAACAGTACATTCAAAGGGCCTGTGGTGAGAGGGAGGCAGCGTGAAGGAGTGGGGGAGGAAGGCAGCGTGAAGGGGGATGCGTTTCCCTCTCCTGATGTTTTCTCCCACGCGGAGGGAGCTGTATTAGTTGTAGCCCTCCTGGCCTCTTTCGAGCCCTCACTCGCCCCCCACTTCCCTGGGGTGGAGTAGGAATGACCTCTGTTGGTGGCAGGTACAGCCCAGAGTCTTTCTTACCTCGGAGGGAGGGAGCTGCCTGCAGGGAGTGTGAGATTCCTCTGACCCGCCAGGGAGAGGCCCTGCCCCTGGGGTGGCCTGTCCCCAGCAGCACTGCTTCCCTGGGGCGAGGAAGGCTGCCTGATTCTGGGGCTCAGAGCATGGAAGCACAGCAGTGCAGAGATTCCAACTACATCCTCCAAGGTGTCATTATCATGAATAAAGATGCTGTTGTGGTCTCCATCTCCTTGCTCCTATGTTCTCTCTCCCCACTGTCCAGAACTTGGGTGGGAAAAATGGATGTTATTTATGGGGCCCACAAAGACCCCAAGAGGTATAGGCTGTGACCATAGAGATGATCAGGGTTCAAACCATTCAGAGCCTCGCAGTCTTTGTTAAGAGGTTTGCATTTCATCCGATGAGCAATGGAAGTCTTTGAAGGAAAGGGACCTGATCAGACTTGCATTTTGAGAAGTTCCTTCTGGCTGCTCCACAGTGAAGAGAATGGGGGATTCTTAATCCTGGATGGACCTCTTTCTCTGTCCTCTGACTTCAAATAAATTGTCCTACGTCTTGGTTTCGGGAGATCTCAAAGCAGGCAGAACTGCAGTGCGTGGGCCTGGGCCTCGAGAGGGGAGAGGGTCAGAAGCAGCTCTTTCTCCCTCGGCCTCAGCTGCGGCTCCCAGCGCCCACCCTCCCAGGCTCCTTTAGTAGACTAAAATATACTCAGAAACAGGGCTTACTTTGAACAGCGATGACCTGATGTTTTCAGTTGTTGATGCTGAAAAAAAGAAAATTAAAAATGCAGTTTCAGGTTAAAAACACGCAGTTTGGGTGATGGAAGACTGGCAATGATTCTTTTCATTTCTAGATGGTATCTGTCTCTGGATTTGTTGGTGAGAGACGAGAAGTATCTGTGGAAGATGGGGCAGGCAGGGGGAGGAAGGCTGCAGCTTGGCTGTATGCTCATCAGGCAATGTGGTCAGCTGTGATCGGGGCTGGAAGGAAACAAAGAGGGGACTGAGAAAGTTGAACAGGGAGGACCTCCTCTAGGTAAGGGGCCAGGGAAGCTTCCAAAGGAGCGATTTGTAAGCAGGAACCTGAAGGAAAAGAAGATGCGAGCCAGGGAGGAGGAGGTAAGGGATTAGGTGAGGTCGAGCCAGAGGAAGGAGCCGGGCTGGTGCAGGATGAGCTGGAGACACAGCGGGGCCAATTATACAAACTGCAAAGTAACAGGGGAATGTGCTGAAGGAAGAGCTCACTTAGCCGGAGGAAGAGGGGCTGACCTAGGACGGCTTTGAAGGGGAGATGACATTTGACCTGGATCCTTAAGCCCGTGTAGGAATTCTTCAGTCAGAGAAGGAAAAGAAGCACATTTCAGGGGCAAAATAGCATTGCTTAAAGGCAGAGAGGTGTGAAAAGACCTGATCTGGGACGCCCACAACCTTCAGGAAAAAAAAAAAAAGATAATTAATGCCATGGTCTCTGGCTCCAGTTATATTTTTCCCCACTTCATGTTTTCTTTCCCATGTTGTTTGTCTACCACAGACAGGCGTCTGAATGTTTTCACTGAAAATAACGCTCAGATAATTTTACTTACTGCTCATGCTATAAAAAGCCCTTAGTGTTGGGTCAGTTTAGGCAGAAGGCAACCAGAACTGTCCCCGAAATATTTATTTCCACAGCCTGTTTATTCTAGGTGGATTGAAAGAGATGCATTTCACTGATGCAGCCATGAGCTCAAGTTTGAAATTTGGTCCACAGAGCAGAATGCTCGGAGGCTCACACGGGCTTAACCAGGCCAGGAAGTTGGGACCCTGTTGGCAAAGAGAAATTGAGAAGAAGGAAACCTCTTGAATAATTCAGATCAGAGGTGAAACACTTTGGCTTCAACTTGGCTTCTGGAGGGATCCTGGCATCCTTTCCCTCAACACTCTCCGACTCCGCGTCCAGGGGCCAGTCCCTAAAGAGGCAGCATTGATAAATAATCATTCATTAGGACTCCTTTCCCCAGCATGGCCTGTCTACCTCGGAAGCCACGAGAAGCCCAGCACTCTAGCCCATTCCCTGCCACCCTCCCTCTTGCTGCCCTGCTCTGACTTGTGCTTGAACCCTCCCCCCATCCCTCCAAGCCCTCCCACTGTGCCTCCTGGACTCGTGTTCTCTCAGCAGCAAAATCTCCTGGAGCCTCAAGTTATTCTCTGAACGTTTTCTTCATCTTCTTGCAGCTCTGACTGAAATCCCCTACACCTCCCTCAAGGCGTGTTTCTTCACTGCTTTTTTTCCTCTCTTACCTTCTTTGCATCCCGGGCTTGGAGGTGGGCCAGATGACCCCCTTGTTTCTCACTGCTGCTTCCAGGGCTTTGTTCCTCCCACGCCCTACAGTCTTCCAGGGCACCGGAAACATGGGCCATGGGGCTCTCCCACATCCCACTCCTTCCTTTGTGTCACCCGCCTTCCTCTCCCTCATGCCTCCTCATTTTTTGATAATTTTAGCCTGGATTTCAGTCTTTCTTCCACTGCCTTTGTCATTGCTTTTAGTATTCTGAATATCCACATGGGTGATGCATCCAGCCCTGGGCCTCTCAGTTGCAAAGATCTCATGTTCTGACCACGTCAGCCCTTTATTCCCGTGGCCAGCCATCCCCCAGACTCTGTAGTACTCTCTCCTTCACCACCTCAAAGTCTCAACTTCACTTCAAGTGCTTTCTGGCCACCATCTCCTTCTATTCTAGCCCATGCCCTCCACTAAGCCAACCCCGGGAATTATTTGACCCTTCTCAGACTTCCCATCCATCTTATTTCTTTCCATTGCCAACTCTTCCCTCTTTATCCGGCTGAGATTTCACGGACTGTCTTGCATACATTTTTTTTTCCTGCCACTCAACTCCTTTGTTCGTCTCTCCCTTCATTGTACTTGTTGGCAAAACTCCAACCCTGGTGAAATCCACCCCTCTCACCATCCACATCTGCGCCAAGCAGCTGAATGTGGCTTGCAAAGAGCACACAACCTTGTGCCTGGCCATGCTTTTCAATTCATGGACCTTAAGTAGACTCTCAGCCCAGGCTGGTAGAGCAACATTATTTACCTTGTCAATTCATTCTCCACCCTTTGAGGAACTATTTCACTTTTTTCTCTTTCCTAAGACCACCAATGCTCTCCCCCCACTATCCATAGACTTGCTTCTTACTTCACCAAGAAAATGAAAACAATGGAAAGAGAACGCTGGTAGGCTTCACCAGCCAGATCTATGATCCTGCCTGTACCTGGACCTTGTGCTGTCCCTCCTTCTGTAATTGGAGCGAGAAGTTACAGAGGCTCTACCCAAGGCTGGCTCTCCACCTGTGCACGGGATCCCATCCCCTGTCCCCTGCTCAAGGGCTCTGCCCTACCACTGTCTGGTCTCTTCTGCATCACCCATCTCTTCCTCTACCACATTATTCTGTTGAGCATTTAAACTCCACTACTCCACTACCTCCTATTTCCATCCTGCCTCACGCTCAGCCTCCAGCCCCATTTTGTGCTCCTTTTTATAACAAATGATCCAAATCTTGGAAATACCATGGACAAAATACATGAAACGTTTAACAACAACTAAAAGAACTAAAGACCAAACAAACAACGATGAACAACACAATAAATGAAATGAAAAATTCTCTAGAAGGGATCAGTAGCAGAATAACTGAGGCAGAAGAACGGATAAGTGACCTGGAAGGCACAATATTGGAAATAACTACTGCAGAGCAGAATAAAGAGAAAAGAATGAAATGAATTGAGGACAGTCTCAGAGACCTCTGGGACAACATTAAATGCTCCAACATTCGAATTTTAGGGGTCCCAGAAGAAGGAGAGAAAAAGAAAGGAACTGAGAAAATATTTGAAGGATTAAAGTTGAAAACTCCTCTAATATGGGAAAGAAAATAGTTAATAAAGTTCAGGAACTTCAGAGAGTCCCATATAGGATAAACCCAAGGAGAAACACACCAAGACACATATTAATCAAACTATCAAAAATTAAACACAAAGAAAAAATATTAAAAGCAGCAAGGGAAAAACAACAAATAACACACAAGGGAATCCCCATAAGGTTAACAGCTGATCTTTCAGCAGAAACTCTGCAAGCCAGAAGGGAGTGGCAGGACATGTTTAAAGTGATGAAACGGAAAAACCTACAACCAAGATTACTCTGCCCAGCAAGGATCACATTCAGAGTCAATGGAGAAATTAAAACCTTTACAGACAAGCAAAAGTTATTGAATGAGAATTCAGCACAACCAAACCAGCTCTACAACAAATGCTAAAGGAACTTCTCCAGGCAGGAAACTCAAGAGAAGGAAAAGACCTACAATAAGAAAATGGTAATAGGAACATACATATCAATAATTACCTTAAATGTAAATGGAATAAATGCTCCAACCAAAAGACACAGACTGGCTGAATGGATACAAAAACAAGACCTGTATATATGCTATCTACAGGAGACCCACTTCAGACCTAGGGACACATACAGACTGAAAGTGAGAGGATGGAAAAAGATATTCCATGCAAATGGAAATCAAAAGAGAGCTGGAGTAGCAATTCTTATATCAGACAAAATAGACTTTAAAATAAAGACTATCACAAGACACAAAGAAGGACACTACATAATTATCAAGGGATCAATCCAAGAAGAAGATATAACAATTGTAAACATTTATGCACCCAACAGAGGAGCACCTCAATACATAAGGCGAATACTAACAGCCATAAAATGGGAAATCGACAGTAACACAATCATAGTAGGGGACTTTAATACCCCATTTCACCAATGGACAGGTCACCCAAAATGAAAATAAATAAGGAAACACAAGCTTTAAATGATACATTAAACAAGATTAACTTAATTGATATTTATAGGACATTACATCCAAAAGCAACAGAATACACTTTCTTCTCAAGTGCTCATGGAACATTCTCCAGGATAGATTATATCTTGGTTCACAAATCAAGCCTTGGTAAATTTAGGAAACTTGAAATCCTATGAAGTATCTTTTCTGTCCACAACGTTATGAGACTGGATATCAATTACAGGAAAAAATCTGTAAAAAATACAAACACCTGGAGGCTAAACAATACACTACTTAATAACCAAGAGTTCACTGAAGAAATCAAAGAGGAAATCAAAAAATACCTGGAAACAAATGACAGTGAAACACGAGACCCAAAACCTATGGGATGCAGAAAAAGCAGTTCTAAGAGGGAAGTTTATAGCAATACAGTCCTACTTCAGGAAACAAGAAACATCTCAAATAAACAACCTAACTTTACACCTAAAGCAATCAGAGAAAGAAGAGCAGAAAAAACCCAAAGTTAGCAGAAGGAAAGAAATCATAATGATCAGATCAGAAATAAATGAAAAATAAATGAAGGAAACAATAGCAAAGATCAATAAAACTAAAAGCTGGTTCTTTGAGAAGATAAACAAAATTGATAAACCATTAGCCAGACTCATCACGAAAAAAGGAGAAGACTCAAATCAATAGAATTAGAAATGAAAAAGGAGAAGGAACAACTGACACTGCAGAAATACAAAGGATCATGAGAGATTACTACAAGAAACTATATGCCAATAAAATGGACAACCTGCAAGAAATGGACAAATTCTTAGAAATGGACAGAAGAAGAAATGGACAAATTCTTAGAAAAGCACAAATGGAAGAAATGGACAAATTCTTAGAAAAAAAAGGGACAAATTCTTAGAAAACACAACCTTCTGAGACTGAACCAGGAAGAAATAGAAAATATAAACAGACCAGTCACAAACACTGAAGTTGAAACTGTGATTAAAAATCTTCCAACAAACAAAAGCCCAGGACCACATGGCTTCTCAGGCAAATTCTATCAAACATTTAGACAAGAGCTAATACCTATCCTTCTCAAACTCTTCCAAAATATAGTGGAGGGAGGAACACTCCCAAACTCCTTCTACAAGGCCACTGTCACCCTGATACCAAAAGCAGACAAAGATGTCACAAAGAAAGAAGACTACAGGCCAATATCACTGACGAACATACATTCAAAAATCCTCAACAAAATATTAGCAAACAGAATCCAACAGCACATTAAAACGATCATACACCATGATCAAGTGCTGTTTATCCTAGGAATGCAAGGATTCTTCAATATATGTAAATCAATTAATGTGATACACCATATTCACAAATTGAAGAATAAAACCATATGATCATCTCAATAGATTCAGAAAAAGCTTTCGACAAATTCCACACCCATTTATGATAAAAACCCTCCAGAAAGTAGGCATAGAGGGAACTTTCCTCAACATAATAAAGGCCGTATATGACAAATCCACAGCCAACATTGTCTTCAACGGTGAAAAACTGAAATCATTTCCACTAACATCAGGAACATGACAAGGTTGCCCACTCTCACCACTATTATTCAACATAGTTTTGGAAGTTTAAGCCACAGCAATCAGAGAAGAAAAAGAAATAAAAGGAATCCAAATCAGAAAAGAAGAAGTTAAGCTGTCACTGTTTGCAGATGACATGATACTATCCATAGAGAATCCTAAAGATGCTACCAGAAAACTACTAGAGCTAATCAATGAATTTGGTAAAGTAGCAGGATACAAAATTAATTGCACAGAAATCTCTTGCATTCCTATATACTAATGATGGAAAATATGAAAGAGAAATTAAGGAAACACTCCCATTTACCATTGCAACAAAAAGAATAAAATACCTAGGGATAAACCTACCTAAGGAGTCAAAAGACCTGTATGAAGAAAACTATAAGACACTGATGAAAGAAATTACAGATGATACAAACAGATGGAGAGATATACCATGTTCTTGGACCGGAAGACTCAACATTGTGAAAATGACTGTACTACCCAAAGCAATCTACAGATTCAATGCAATCCCTTTCAAACTACCAATGGCATTTTTCACAGAACTAGAACAAAAAATTTCACAATTTGTATGGAAACACAAAAGACCCCGAATAGCCAAAGCAATTTTTTTTCACGCACACACACACACACACAGTATTTTATTTTTTACAAGAGATAAATAAACTGACACCAAGCATTGTAAACGGATGACCACAACAAAAGCAACAATGTTTGCAATTACCAAACACGAAACACACTCATACTATGTCATAATATTGACATCCAGTCCAGTAATCCTCCACTGTAACAGCTCCTTTACTTTGCAGTGAAAATTGATTTGTATATGTTTTGCCTCTGAGTCCTCGTGGGTTTTTTTTTTTTTTACTCAAACAGAAAGTCACAAAAATTATAATAATCCTCATCAGTTCACTCAGTCCCATGTAATTAATTTTTTTATCTTGATCTTTTGTTAGCACTTTTATGAATTCATCAGTTTTCCATTAGAGTTCTGAAAATGCTTGTTCATTCAGTTCGGCAGTATAGTCCATTACCAGAAACTTGTACTTGTCAGAGTCTTTTCCATGAATTCCTTGAAGATGAAACCCTTTTATAGGAACATTTTTGTAAAAGCATCAGAGTACACCCAGAACTGTCTGTAAATGACAAAAGACTTAAAAATGACCATGGTTAAAGATTTGATGAAAGTTCATAATAATGCAATTGACAAGGAAATTTAGTTATTTCTGAGGTATACATTTTAGAGTAATAACTAGAATTATGACATAACGTTATACCAGTACATATAGGATTTTTAGAAATTTCATGTAATGTCTGAAACATTTATATTAACATATTTCCATACAAATAACCCAAAGAAATTTTAGTATTAGTTGTTTGTTTGTTTATACTGCAGTTTATTAGTTATCAATTTTATACACATCAGTGTATACATGTCAATCACAATCGCCCAATTCAGCACACCATCATCCCCACCCCACCATGGTTTTCCCCCCTTCGTGTTCATACGTTTGTTCTCTACATCTGTATCTCAACTTCTGCCCTGCAAACTGGTTCATCTGTACCATTTTTCTAGGTTCCACATACACGCGTTAATATATGATATTTATTTTTCTCTTTCTGACTTACTTCATTCTGTATGACAGTCTCTAGACCCATCCACGTCTCAACAAATGACTCAATTGCGTTCCTTTTTATGGCTGAGCAATATTCCATTGTATATATATACCACATCTTCTTTATCCATTCATCTGTCGATGGGCATTTAGGTTGCATCCATGACCTGGGTATTGTAAATAGTGCCACAATGAACATTGGGGTGCGTGTGACTTTTTGAATTATGGTTTTCTCTGGGTATATGCCCAGCAGTGGGATTGCTGGATCATATGGTAATTCTATTTTTAGTGTTTTGAGGAACCTCCATACTGTTCTCCATAGTGGCTGTATCAATTTACATTCCCACCAACAGTGCAAGAGGGTTCCCTTTTCTCCACACCCTCTCCAGCTTTGTTGTTTGTAGATTTTTCAATGGTGGCCGTTCTGACTGGTGCGAGATGATATCTCATTGTAGTTTTGATTTGCATTTCTCTAATGATTAATGATATTGAACATTCTTTCATGTGTTTGTTGGCAATCTGTATGCCTTCTTTGGAGAAATGTCTATTTAGGTCTTCTGCCCATTTTTGGATTGGGTTGTTTGTTTTTTTGATATGGAGCTGCATGAGCTGCTAGTAAATTTTGGAGATTAATCCATGTCAGTTGTTTTATTTGCAAATACTTTCTCCATTCTGAGGGTTGTCTATTCATCTTGTTTATGGTTTCTTTTGCTGTGCAAAAGCTTTTAAGTTTCATTAGGTCCCATTTGTTTATTTATTTTTTTATTTCCATTTCTCTAGGAGGTGGGTGAAAAAGGATCTTGAGGTGATTTATGTCATAGAGTGTTGTGCCTATGTATTCCTCTAAGAGTTTGATAGTGTTGGGCCTTACATTTATGTTTTTAATCCATTTTGAGTTTATTTTTGTGTATGGTGTTAGGGAGTGTTCTAACTTCATTCTTTTACATGTAGCTGTCCAGTTTCCTCAGCACCACTTATTGAAGAGGCTGTCTTTTCTCCACTGTATATTCTTGCCTCTTTTATCAAAGATAAGGTGACCATATGTGCATGGGTTTCTCTGGGCTTTCTATCCTGTTCCATTGATCTATATTTCTGTTTTAGTGTCAGTACCATACTGTCTTGATTACTGTAGCTTTGTAGTTTAGTCTGAAGTCAGGGAGCCTGATTCCTCCAGCTCTGTTTTTCTTTCTCAAGATTACTTTGGCTATTTGGGGTCTTTTGTGTTTCCAAACAAATCGTGAAATTTTTTGTTCTAGTTCTGTGAAAAATGCCATTGGTAGTTTGATAGGGATTGCATTGAATCTGTAGATTGCTTTGGGTAGTAGACTCATTTTCACAATGTTGATTCTTCCAGTCCAAGAACATGGTATATCTCTCCATCTATTTGTGTCATCTGTAATTTCTTTCATCAGTGTCTTATAGTTTTCTTCATACAGGTCTTTTGTCTCCTTAGGTAGGTTTATTCCTAGATATTTTACTCTTTTTGTTGCAGTGGTAAATGGCAGTGTTTTCTTAATATCAGTTTCAGATTTTTCATCATTAGTGTATAGGAATCCTAGAGATTTCTGTGCATTAATTTTGTATCCTGCTACTTTTCCAAATTCACTGATTAGCTCTAGTAGTTTTCTGGTAGCATCTTTAGGATTCTCTATGGATAGTATCATGTCATCTGCAAACAGTGACAGCTTTACTTCTTCTTTTCTGATTTGGATTCCTTTTATTTCTTTTTCTTCTCTGATTGCTGTGGCTAAAACTTCCAAAACTATGTTGAATAATAGTGGTGAGAATGGGCAACCTTGTCTTGTTTCTGATGTTAGTGGAAATGATTTCAGTTTTTCACCATTGAGGATGATGTTGGCTGTGGGTTTGTCATATATGGTCTTTATTATGTTGAGGAAAGTTCCCTCTATGCCTACTTTCTGGAGGGTTTTTATCCTAAATGGGTGTTGAATTTTGTCAAAAGCTTTCTCTGCATCTATCGAGATGATCATATGGTTTTTCTCCTTCAGTTTGTTAATATGGTGTATCACATTGATTGATTTGCATATATTGAAGAATCCTTGCATTCCTAGGATAAACAGCACTTGATCATGGTGTGTGATCCTTATAGTGTGCTGTTGGATTCTGTTTCCTAGTATTTTGTTGAGGATTTTTGCATCTATGTTCATCAGTGATATTGGCTTGTAGTTTTCTTTCTTTGTTACATCTTTGTCTGGTTTTGGTATCAGGGTGATGGTGGCCTCGTAGAATGAGTTTGGGAGGGTTCCTCCCTCTGCTATATTTTGGAAGAGTTTGAGAAGGATAGGTGTTAGCTCCTCTCTAAATGTTTGATAGAATTCGCCTGTGAAGCCATCTGGTCCTGGGCTTTTGTTTGTTGAAGATTTTTAGTCACAGTTTCAATTTCAGTGCTTGTAATTGGTCTGTTCATATTTTCTATTTCTTCCTGGTTCAATCTTGGAAGGCTGTGCATTTCTATGAATTTTTCCATTTCTTCCAGGTTTTCCATTTTATTGGCATACGGTTGCTTGTCGTAATCTCTCATGATCTTTGTATTTCTGCAGTGTCAGTTGTTACTTCTCCTTTTTCATTTCTAATTCTATTGATTTGAGTCTTCGCCCTTTTTTCCTTGATGAGTCTGGCTAATAGCTTATCAATTTTGTTTATCTTCTCAAAGAATAAGGTTTCAGTTTTATTGATCTTTTTTATCATTTCCTTCCTATCTTTTTCATTTATTTCTGATCTGATCTTTATGATTTCTTTCCTTCTGCTAACTTTGGGTTTTTGTTGTTCTTTCTCTGATTGCTTTAGGTGTAAGGTTAGGCTGTTTATTTGAGATGTTTCTTAAGGTAGGATTGTATTGCTATAAAGTTCCCTCTTAGAACTGGTTTTCCTGCACCCCATAGGTTTTGGGTCGTCGTGTTTTCATTGTCATTTGTTTCTAGGTATATTTTGATTTCCTCTTTGATTTCTTCAGTGATCTCTTGGTTATTAAGTAGTGTATTTTTTAGCCTCCATGTGTTTGTATTTTTTATATATTTTTCCCTGTAAATGATATCTACTCTCATAGTGTTGTGGTCCGAAAAGATACTCGATATGATTTCAATTTTCTTAAATTTACCAAGGCTTGATTTGTGACCCAAGATATGATCTATCCTGGAGAATGTTCCATGAGCACTTGAGAAGAAAGTGTATTCTGTTGTTTTTGCATGGAATGTCCTATAAATATCAATTAAGTCCATCTTGTTTAATGTATCAGTTAAAGCTTGTGTTTCCTTATTTATTTTCATTTTGGATGATCTGTCCATTGGTGTAAGTGGGGTGTTAAAGTTCCCTACTATGATTGTGTTACTGTCGATTTCCCATTTTATGGCTGTTAGTATTTGCCTTATGTATTGAGGTGCTCCTCTGTTGGATGCATAAATTTTTACAATTGTTATATCTTCTTCTTGGATTGATCCTTTGATCATTATATAGTGCCCTTCTTTGTCTCTTGTAATAGTCTTTGTTTTAAAGTGTATTTTGTCTGATACGAGAATTGCTAAACCAGCTTTCTTTTGATTTCCATTTTCAGGGAATATCTTTTTCCATCCCCTCATTTTCAGTCTGTATCGGTCCCTAGATCTGAAATGGGTCTCTTGTAGAGAGCATACATATGGGTCTTGTTTTGGTTTCCATTCAGCCAGTCTGTGTCTTTTGGTTGGAGCATTTAATCCATTTACACTTAAGGTAATTATCGATATGTATGTTCCTATTACCGTTTCTTAATTGTTTTGGGTTTGTTATTGTAGGTCTTTTCCTTCTCCTTGTTTCCTGCCTGTGCTGAATTCTCTTAGCTTTTGCTTGTCTGTAAAGGTTTTAATTTCTCCATCAAATCTGAATGAGATACTTGCTGAGTAGCGTAATCTTGGTTGTAGGTTTTTCTCCTTCATCACTTTAAATATGTTCTGCTACTCCCTTCTGGCTTTCAGAGTTTCTGCTGAAAGATCAGCTGTTAACCTTATGGGGATTCCCTTGTGTGTTATTTGTTGTTTTTCCCTTGCTGCTTTTAATATTTTTTCTTTGTATTTAAATTTTGACAGTTTGATTAATATGTGTCTTGGTGTGTTTCTCCATGGATTTATCCTGTATGGGACTCTCTGTGCTTCCTGGACTTGATTAACTATTTCCTTTCCCATATTAGGGAAGTTTTCAACTTTAGTCTCTTCAAATATTTTCTCAGTCCCTTCCTTTTTCTTTTCTTCTTCTGAGACCCCTATAATTTGAATGTTGGTGCATTTAATGTTGTCCCAGGTGTCTCTGAGACTGTCCTCTATTCTCTTCATTCTTTTTTATTTATTCTGCTCTGCAGTAGTTATTTCCACTATTGTATCTTCCAGGTCACTTACCTGTTTTCTACCTCAGTTATTGTGCTATTGATCCCTTCTAGAGAATTTTTAATTTTATTTATTGTGTTGTTCATCACTGTTTGATTGCTCTTTAGTTCTTCTAGGTCCTTGTTAAACGTTTCTTGTATTTTCTACGTTCTATTTCCAAGATTTTGGATTATCTTTACTATCATTACTCTGAATTCTTTGTCAGGTAGACTGCCTATTTCCTCTTCATTTGTTTGGTCTGGTTGGTTTTTGCCTTGTTCCTTCATCTGCTGTTTGTTTCTCTGTCTTCTCGTTTTCCTTAAGTTACTGTGTTTGGGGTCTCCTTTTCTCAGGGTGCAGGTTCGTATTTCCCATTGTTTTTGGGGTCTGTCCTCAGTGGCTAAGGTTGGTTCAGTGGGTTGTGTATGCTTCTTGGTGGAGGGGACTAGTGCCTGTGTTCTGGTGGATGAGGCTGGATCTTGTCTTTCTCCTGGGCAGGTCCATGTCTGGTGGTGTGTTTTGGGGTGTCTGTGGCCTTAGTATGATTTTAGGCAGCCTCTCTGCTAATGTATAGGGTTGTGTTCCTGTCTTGCTAGTCGTTTGGCATAGGGTGTCCAGCAGTGTAGCTTGCTGGTCGTTGAGTGGAGCTGGGTCTTGGTGTTGAGACGGAGATCTCTGGGAGATTCTCACCATTTGATATTACATGAAGGTGGGAGGTCTCTTGTGGACCAGTGTCCTGAACTTGGCTCACCCACCTCAGTGGCACAGCCCTGACCCCTGGCTGGAGCACCAAGAGCCTGTCATCCACATGGCTCAGAATAAAAGGGAGAAAAAAAGGAAAGAAAGAAAGAAGATAAAATAAAGTAAAATAATACAGTTATTAAAATAAAAAATAATTATTAAAATTTTTTTAAAAAGGTAAAAAAGAAAAAGAAAGAAAGAATGAAGGGAGCTACCAAACCAAAAACAAATCCACCAATTATAACAGGTGCTAAAAACTATACTAAAAAGAACAACAACAACAACAAAACCAGACAGACAGAACCCTAGGACAAATGGTAAAAGCAAAGCTATACAGACAAAATCACACACAGAAGCATACACATACACACTCACAAAAAGAGAAAAAGGGACTAAAAAAATATATATCCTTGCTCCCAAAGTCCACCTCCTCAATTTGGGATGATTCGTTGTCTATTCAGGTATTCCACAGATGCAGGGTACATCACGTTGATTGTGCAGATTTAATCCACTGCTCCTGAGGCTGCTGGGAGAGATTTCCCTTTCTCTTCTTTGTTCGCACAGCTCCTGGGGTTCAGCTTTGGATTTCGACCAGCCTCTGTGCGTAGGTCGCCTGAGGGCGTCTGTTCTTCGCTCAGACAGGACGGGGTTAAAGGATCAGCTGATTCGGCGGCTCTGGTTCATTCAAGTCGCGGGGATGGAAGGGGTACAGATGCGGGGCGAGCCTGCGGAGGCAGAGGCCGGTGTGACGTTGCACCAGCCTGAGGCGCGCCGTGCGTTCTCCCGGGGAAGTTGTCCCTGGACCCCGGGACCCTGGCAGTGGCGGGCTTCACAGGCTCCCTGGAAGGGAGGTGTGGATAGTGACCTGTGCTCGCACACAGGCATCTTGGTGGCGGCAGCAGGAGCCTTAGCATCTCATGCCCGTCTCTGGGGTCCATGCTTTTAGCCGCGGCTCGCGCGCGTCTCTGGAGCTCCTTTAAGTGGTGCTCTGAATCCCCTCTCCTCGCACAAAGGGAAGCAAAGAGGCAAGAAAAAGTCTCTTGTCTCTTTGGCAACTTCAGACCTTTTCCCGGACTCCCTCCGGGCTAGCCGTGGTGCGCTAGCCCCCTTCAGGCTGTGTTCACGCCGCCAACCCCAGTCCTCTCACTGCATCCGACCGAAGCCCGAGCCTCAGCTCCCAGCCCTGCCTGCCCTGGCGGGGGAGCAGACACGCCTCTCGGGCTGGTGAGTGCCGGTCGGCACCGATCCACTCTGCGGGAATCTCTCCGCTTTGCCCTCCGCACCCCTGTTGCTGTGCTCTCCTCCGTGGCCCCGAAGCTTCCCCACTCCGCCACCTGCAGTCTCCACCCGCGAAGGGGCTTCCTAGTGTGTGGAACCCTTTCCTCCTTCACGGCTCCCACTGGTGCAGGTCCCGTCCCTATTCTTTTGCCTCTGTTTTTTTTTTTTTTTTTTGCCCTACCCAGGTACGTGGGGAGTTTCTTGCCATTTGGGAGGTTTGAGGTCTTCTGCCAGCGTTCAGTAGGTGTTCTGTAGGAGTTTTTCCACGTGTAGATAGATGTGTTTCTGATGTATTTGTGGGGAGGAAGGTGATCTCCGTGTCTTACTCTTCCGCCATCTTGAAGCTCCTCTCTGATATTTTGTAATTGATTAAAAAAAACCCTGCTGGTTGTGATCATTGATTTTATGATCCACCAATGGATGGGGACTACAGTTTGAAAAACACTCAGTCAGTGAAAGGGGTTGAGTTTCCCCATTGGGTCAATGACAGTGTGGAGATAGATTAGTATCCATGAGATGTAGCATCAAGAATAGGAATTATGTCAAGTTTAGTGGAGTCACCCAGTTAGTTCCAGAGTGACCATGAGAGCGTTGACCTCTTGAGAAGTTTCAGAACTTGGGAAGGGCATTGCAGTTTCCCCAAAATAGGGATGGAAATTTGAGCTGATCTTATCTTAAGGGACCTGGTGGCCCCAGATGCCATTGGCTTGACAATAGCAGCAGTAGAGTGAAGGGCTGAAGTGCATGAGCTTTGGGGCATGGCCTCTGAATCTTGGTTCTGCCACTTACCAGCTGTGTGCAGGTTGCCTAACCTTTCTGTGGTTCAGTTTTCTCATTTGTAAAACGGGGATAATAGTATTGAGCTCAGAGGATTATTATGAGGGCTAATTGAGTTGCTATATACTGTACATGTAAAATACTTAGTGTTTAAAATGTGATACGCGTTCACTGAAAATAAGATTTAAAAAAATTATCAAGGGAAGTTGTGCTCAGGCAGACTATAGGAGTTGAAGGAGCTTCTCAGGATTGCTGCAAACCTCCATCTGAAGATTGCCTTTCTTCAGTCTTGGTGAAGAATGGTGCTTCCCAACGTCAGGAGGGTTGGAAACACTGTAATTCCCCATCAGACCCACCCGGGAGTCTGTCCACTGTTGTATGAATCTATGTTCGGAGACTACCCATCTGTGTCCAAGAGCTGGGGTCGTAGCACGTCATCAAAAGGCCTGGGTCAAACCTAGGAATGTCAGTTGACACTCCTCCACGAGCTGCATGATGGAGGTTAAGGTGTTTGCAGTAGAGGAAAAACGTTCACATTTTAAATGATAGCGTTTAAGATGTAAGCGGAGGCGCGGCTATGGGTTGAGCCAGGGTGTGCTCACGGGACGGGTTTGTGGAAATGGAGCAGGTGGAGGTAATTCAGAAAAGTGAGGCATGGGACGCAGGAAGCTGAGATCCCGGGAAAGGTGGAGAGGCTGTGGGCGGGGTGTGAAGACGATAAATCAGATGTCAGAGTTAGAGACTCTGGGGGCTGAAGGAGAGTGACAGGTGTAATGACGGTGGAGGGGGGGCATAGAGCTTCCAGGGAGAAGGTTTTCTGTGGAGAGAGAGGGGAGTCAAAGAGGTTTAGAAACATCACCGGGATACTGATGCTGCCTCCACTGGGGCAAAGGGAGAAGAACAGCCTGATGTGAGAGGAGGAAGAGGGAAATGCCCTGTGGAGAGCCGGCATGGCTGAGGACACTCTGCAGGGTGGATCTGTTAGTGGTGGACAGCAGGTCTAAAGGAGGGGAAGCGGAGGTGGAGGGAAGCAGTAGAGAGCCATGGGATGGCAAGGTGAGAGCCTCCGTGATGATAGAGGTGCCAAGAATGACAGAAACTGAGGACAGGAGCTGACGTGACCCAAGGGAACCAACTTGGGCAGGACATGCCTAGCACAGCCTCTACCACTCTGTGGGCTTTCAACAAACCTGCTTCCCTCCTTCCTTCTTTCCTCTCAGTGAGCCTCAGTCTCCTACCCTGTAAACTGAGGAAAGCAACTGATGTTTCTGCATTGCCCATAAACACAGAAATGGGCAATTGACTCCATTCTTTTCCTCAGTACCCACGCCCTTCAAGGTCCTGCTTTGTGACCTTCCCTGGAGATGGAGCCCAAACGATCTCTAATTCCAGTCACTGGATCCTGTGAATTGTGTGTACCAGGGGGTGAGGTGGGGTTCACACCCTCCCGCCCTGTGCCACCGAAACCCGGGGCTGGAGCTTTGCTTACCTATCACCATGGCTCCCCGGGGCTAAGGCCCCACTTGCTGTTCTAGGGACATTAGGACATTTAGGGCAGTTGACAGGGGAGGAGCCACATGGGGCCGTTCTGGTTGGGGCTCAGCAATCCTGGCAACACAGGCTGCCAGATGAGCCGGGGGATGTGCAGGCTGCCTCGACGGAAGTGACTGGTGGACATGACCTCTGCACTGGAGCTGCTCCCTTGAAGGGCTGGAGTGATCTCCAGGCACTCGATGGGCTCATGAGGGGCTCAGATGCCTCTCAACACAGACTTCCCTCCCTGAGAGTCATTCCTGTACCTCACGCCAGCTCTAGTCCTCTTGTCTCTGAGTATAGAGCCCCCCAAGGTCAAGGTCCCACCATGCTAGTCCCCTCCTCCAGTCCTGGTGACGCTCACCTTGTCTCCCAAGGAGGGGAGAGGGCCTCTCGGCTGCCTCTTCCTCCTCCATGTCTTTTTAGTCTTTATTACAGAATTAACTCTGTGTTCTCTTCCACTCAGGGCTTTCTCATGACTCCCAAGAGTCTGGAAGTAAAGGAGTCTGACTATTAGCTCTTCCCTTTCTTCTGTGTCCCTGCAGCTCAAGGACTTGAGCTACCCGGGGGCCCGCTGAGGGGGAGTGGCCGTCCCTAATCTTTGTTATGGCGCATACTAGAAGTTCTGCTCCACTCAGGGCCTTCTCTTCCCTTCAAGGTCAGCAAGTGAGGGAAGAAAGAAAAAGCCTCAAGTTTCCTATTTCAGGATCTTACCTCAGTACACGTGCTACTGTTCAGGAGCTGACAGGCTCTCCGGTCACAGACCCTCCGTGGAAGAGACCTGCCCGGCCAGCCGCTATCTCTATCAGGATTCTTTTGGTTACAAGTGTCACAAGCTCCCTGGGGAATATTTTGTAAAAGGAGGTGAGGGTGTCTCCCTGTAGCTGGGGTCGAGGAGCAGCCGGCCTCAGCTGGCGCCTGGCACACAGACCTGGGAGGCTCTGGTGCATACCCTCGCCTCCTTCGCTTATACAGACTGATCTTCGTGCTTCTCTGGCCACTCGGCAGAACACGGCTGCCCTAAAACTCTCAGGCGTACATGATACAGGGTCAGCCACTTGCATGTGGCCCACTGCTGTCCGTTCCTAAGCCCAGATCCCCAGGATGGGGCATCTGATGGCCGCGTTTGGACTGGGCGCCCGCCTCCGTCCCCATCATCTGTGGCTGGGCCAGGGGCGGGGGCTGAGAGAGGGCCCAGTGGTTCTAGATGGGCCGTGTCTGAGAGTGACAGGTGTGGGCAGGCCGTCCTCAAAGATCAGAGAATCATCACACACAGGCAGGCTTCTGTGCCTTGTCTAGCTGCAAGTCCGCTGCTTGGGCCCCCGTGACCACACTCTACCACGCAGTGGTCCAGCCTGCGAGAGTCTCTCCAGTGAAGGCCAATCCTGTCCCTCCCGCTTCCCCCAGAGCTGACAGACTGCTGAGCTGAAGGCTTTCTCCCTGTAACGTCCCCCCTCTGGTGTTAGTTCCAACCCCTGAGGCCACTGAAAATTAATTCAGTCCCTTTTCCACTAACAAGCCCTTTCAGTATTTGAAGAATTTGAAGAAGCGGCTTCTTCAGGGAACTCTGGCCAACTCCTTTAGCTTTTCCTGGTGGGATGTAGTTCTGGCTCCTTTGCCATCCTGACCACTTACTTCTGATGAGCTCCTCGCTAGATCGTCTTTACTTTGAAGCATGGCCTCCTGGACTGGATGCAGTAATACTCTGTGTCTGGCCTGGCGTGGCATGTGCCAGCATCGACACACTTCCCTCATTCTAAAAACTACAGTGCACGCAGTGTACGATTGCACCGGATTATTTAATGAACTTCTGTAAAGATGGGAGGGTGCTAGAGCAGAATTTAACCAGGCTGCCTGGATCCTAATCCTGGCGTGGCCACTTGCTAGTGAGGGGATTATGGGAAATCACTTCAAGAGCATTCAGAGCTTCAGTTTCCTCTTCTGTGGGAATGCTAGTGGCCCTAACCTCCTAAATTTATATGTTTGTTTTAAATGGGGACGAAATTAGTCCCCATGGTACTGGAATCTAGGACATGCTCAAAAAAAGTTAGCTGTTAGCACCGTCATTATTAGTATTGCTTCAAGCCCCAGTGTGGGCTTGGGTGTTTCTTACATGATGTGCATATAGGCATCCGGATGTACCCATGTGGTGTTTAGGGGTCCAGTGTGGGACTGTGTCCTTGAGAAACTTCATCATGTTAGATTCTGCCCATTATTCTAACCCCATCCCGCTAAGTTTGGTCTCTGGCTCACTGAGGCCATCTATTCCATGCCTCGCCCAAATTTGCACCTTGGCCAAAGTTGAAGGAATCTCAATACCAATAGGAGGGGAGCTTTTGTTTTCCCTTGGCCTCTCTGGAAGGTTAGTGGATGGAGAATATAAATGGAGAAACGGGAAGCTCAAGCAACCATCTCAGAAGTACAGAGTGGCCGTTACAAGCTCTAGGAGGGGAGTCAGCAGCCGGGGGCTCCAGCCTCTACTGGCTTGTGGTGCAGCGCAGCGTAAATGAATGGAGTGCTCCAAGCTCCAGCTTCGTCATCTGTAACACGTGCAGTCTATGGAATCTACCTCCTAGGCTTGTGGTGTGGACTCCATGAGCAAAACCATGTCTGGCTCACACACAGTAGGTGCTCAGTAAATATGAACTACTCTATTTACATTGCTGCGGTGGTTGTTCTCTGTGGTCCTGGGAACCATCACGGAGCCCTGGTCCTAAGAACAGCAGGAGTCTGGAAGAGGCACTGGTGTCGGGGTACCGCCAAAGCAATCCTTGGGAGAAGAAAGAATGGGATGGAGTGAGAGCTGGAGGATCTGATGGCCAGGGCAGCCAGCTAACAGAAACAGCAGCAAAGAGGTCCAGCTCACACAAGCGACCCTTTGTTCAGCCCTCTGCTGGCATGTTCTCCTCCAACACTGAGGCTGTTGTAACAGAGGCCTCCTGAGCAGCACACGGATCCCCAGCTGCCAAGGTTAGGCGTGCGCAGCCAACCTTCCCCAGCTGTGGTCTGGCCCTCTCCCAGCGCATCTGTGGGTTGGGTGCTCAACAGAGTGGGGAGCCCAGAGGGCCAGGGTGGAGGGGACTATGGAGGCTGGATCTTGTGTGGCAGCCACAGAAATGTGGAAAAGGTCCTTATTTTTTAAAAGCTTCCACCTTAAAGCTTGGAGTTGGGTGTCCCCAGAGATGGTGGTAATAAAATGATGGTGATAAATTGTAAAGATAGGGGCCATTTGGGCTTCCGGAAAGTATTTTGGCTTGATGGAAATGAACAGCTTCTGTGCATATTGAAAATTAATCAAGTGATTCATATCTTTGCATAATTAAAGTCCTTTATAGGGATCAACGAAGCCTCTGCTGGAGGCTCTCAGCATATGTGTTCCAGAGATCTTGGAGATAGCTAATGAGGCTTATTTTGTCCAGACTTAACAACAGTGAAACTGAAGAAAAATCAGGGAGCATCAGACCGAGTTGTTCGTATCTCTCTGGTCCCAGATTACCCCAGTGTGGCCAGGTGTTGCCAGAGATGACAGACTTCCCCTCAGAGAACTTTCCTCTGCCCTCCCACTTGCTCTCATGTGGCTCAGGAGAAAGGAGTGCTGCACCCCCAAATCCAGCCATGCCCCAGGCCCATTCCTCTGCTGCAAGACTTGCACAGGTGCTCTCTTCAGAAAGCAGGAGCCCGCCAGAACAACCGAGGCCCCAGGGGTAGACCCTGTCCCAGGGCCATAGCACCAGAGGCCCTCTGTTTAGAAAGGAAAAAATTAAAAGTAGGTCACACTTGGCTTCTGCTCTTGGGCTCTGGGGCTACTTTGCAACTTCCCTAAGATTTCACTTTACTCTGTGGTGACATCTTTTCCGCCTGTTCCAGAAACCAGGTTTCCTGATGGCTGTTGGGTTCCTGGCAATGCCTCTTGCTCCTGGGTGGCCAGACTGCATCTGGAGAGGACTCTCTCCTCCCCTGCTTCAAAGTGGCTTGCTTGAGCCTGAAACGGTTCTCTTTTCCCTGCATCTCACATGATGCCCTAAGGTCTGCCCTCGCCATGACTTTCCTTTACCTTTAACTGTGACAACGCTGCAGACCCCTCGAGTCTTTTTTTTTTTTTTTAACATCTTTATTGGAGTATAATTGCTTTACAATGGTGTGTTAGTTTCTGCTTTATAACAAAGTGAATCAGTTATACATATACATATGTCCCCATATCTCTTCCCTCTTGCATCTCCCTCCCTCCCACCCTCCCTATCCGACCCCTCTACGGGGTCACAAAGCACCGAGCTGATCTCCCTGTGCTATGCAGCTGCTTCCCACTAGCTATCTATTTTACATTTGGTAGTGTATATATGTCCATGCTACTCTCTCACTTTGTCCCAGCTTACCCTTCCCCCTCCCCGTATCCTCAAGTCAGTTCTCTAGTAGGCCTGTGTCTTTATTCCTGTCTTGCCCCTAGGTTCTTCATGACCATATTTTTTTTACATTCCATATATATGTGTTAGCATACGGTATTTGTTTTTCTCTTTCTGACTTACTTCACTCTGTATGACAGACTCTACATCCATCCACCTCACTACAAATAACTCAACTTCGTTTCTTTTTATGGCTGAGTAATATTCCATTGTATATATGAGCCACATCTTCTTTATCCATTCATCTGTTGATGGACAGTTAGGTTGCTTCCATGTCCTGGCTATTGTAAATAGAGCTGCAATGAACATTGTGGTACATGTTTCTTTGAATTATGGTTTTCTCAGGGTATATGCCCAGTAGTGGGATTGCTGGGTCATATGGTAGTTCTATTTTTAGTTCTTTGAGGAACCTCCATACTGTTCTCCATAGTGGCTGTATCAATTTACATTCCCACCAACAGTGCAAGAGGGTTCCCTTTTCTCTACACCCTCTCCAGCATTTATTGTTTGTAGATTTTTTTGATGATGGCCATTCTGACTGGCGTGAGATGATATCTCATTGTAGTTTTGATTTTCATTTCTCTAATGATTAATGATGTTGAGCATTCTTTCATGTGTTTGTTGGCAATCTGTATATCTTCTTTGGAGAAATGACCCCTCGAGTCTTACGTGGATCATCATTACAGAATTCCTCACTGGATGCCCTCTCTTCTTTCTCCAGTCCATCCTTCACACCAAAGTTGTTTTTCTAGAGCACAGATCTGATCATGTCAAAAATCCGCCATGGCTGCCCACTGTCTACAGAATAATATTAAATTCCTGAACCCAACCCCTATGTTACGTTTGTTCTGGTTAAATTTATTGAAATATAATTTTCTGTCTGTTAAAAAAATAAAAAAAGAAGAAGAACGTCAGACAAATTCCAGTAGAGTAACATCTGACACAGTATCTGACCAGACCCCACAACACTGTCAAGGTTATCAAAAACCAGGAAATCAGGAAACTTGCACTGCTGAGAGGGGACCAAGAGGATGACTAAATGTGATGTAATATCCTGGATGGGATCCTGGAACAGGAAACGGACATCAGATCAAAAGTAATAAAATCTGAAAAAAGGCAATCTGAAAAAGTTGTAGTGCAGCTAAAACAAAAGGATCTAAGCTTATTTTCTCTGAAAAGGGAGCAACTGAGAAAAGCTGAGCATATGATTGTCTCTTACAATGATTGAAGTCTTTAGATAAGGGCTGGGATTCCAACCATGACTGACTGGTGCTAATGAGGATGATACCAACAATAACAATGATAACTAACAAGGAAAATGTAGACCTGCTAAGGCAGGTGTTTATTGGCCTGGACTTTGCCCTCCTTCCTGGCATACCTCTTAAGAGGTGTATCACGGCAGACTGCCCATCAGAAGATCTTATTGCGAGCTTACCCAGTGTGGGACATGGTTCCTGACCCCTGGAGGTCACGGCTGCGGGGGAGACTGGTGAGGAAACAGGCCTCGGCACAGGGTGTGTTGAGTGTCAGGAATGGGTGCACAGACCTGCCTGGAGTGATGGGCGAGGGAGCCTCCCAGACCCGGGAACACTAAGCTGAGCTCCGAGCATGCGCACAGGCCTCCTTGGTGTGGTTATGGCACTGGGAACCCGCTCAGAGGCTTCTCTGCAGACTCGGTCACACCACCTGGACCAGAGCACAGCCCCTCAAAGCAGCTGGGTAACAACATTTTTTTAAAAGTTAGAGCAATGATTACAGTTTGGCCCAGATTTCCAGTGCTGAGAGAGCAGTGAGACATTTGCATGAATGCCTTGGAGGGTCTGGAGCTCTCTGCTGTCATTCACGGCTTTCCTTTTAATTGCTGTTTATTTTTAAATATCTGTCTAATGTATAATACAAGCTTAGGCTCTTGAGGCCATCGCCTCCCCTTTCAGCTCTGTTTCTGAAATCCCATTTAGGGAGGACAAATACCTTTTGGGTACAAGAGTCTTTGCCTCTTCAAAGAAGCAGTTAGCAGGCTGTTCTCTCCTGCCTGTGTCTGTCTGTGGCTGGGGGCAATAAAGTGAGATTATTTTAATTCCAAAAAAAAATTCCTGAACCCAGCATTCATCACCTCCTTTAATCTGACTACGGTCTTCTTTTGTCACTTCCTCTCTCTCTTTTATTTTCTTCCAACTGTGTCATGCAACTCAGAGTTCTACAAACCTGGAATGCGTTTTCCCACCTTATGCTTTTGTGTCTACTATTCTCTCTGCCCTTCTTTCTCCATCACAGTTTTACTCATCTTTCTGATCATCTGAAATGCCTTCTCTTGTGTGAAGTCTGCTCAGACTCCCTGTGGAACTAACTGACCGTTCTTTTTGTTCCCATAGAATTTTGATTCTACCTCTATTTGAGCATTTGTTTTCTTTCTGCTTTGTGTTAAAGTTTGTTTGCCGCATGCCCTCCCCTCCCCTACACTGTAATGCCCTCTGAGGTTAGACCTTGTCCTACACATCTGAGTATCTACCAAAAATAGTGGTTTGGTTGCATATAGTCAGTGCTTATAATATCTGGGTTGTTGAACTGAACTGAATCGAAGACAATCTGCTTCTTTTTCAATACAACTAACTTTGGTTTTCTATGTTTTGAAATCATGCTATGGGCAAGGACTCTCCAAGTTAATACATAAATACATTCTCACTGTTGGAGTTTTGAAGTGGCCAATTATTCATGTCATTTCTTGTCCAGGTGTTGAGCATATTGAGAAAAAAGACACAGATGTCAAATTGGGATCAGAATATGAATTTTATCTCTGACAAAACAGGATTAGAAAATGCTACTTTGACCCAAGGGCAAAATAGACCGCATGCTTCTTCCCCATTTGAGTTGAGCTTGTCAATCGATGTAAGGATGGAGCAGTAGGGCACTGGCAGGCCCAGGGCCCTGTGTCTGGTGTGAGGCAGAGTCTGGCCTGGTGTTTGTTACCTGGAGGAGGGAAGAACACGAGTGTCCTGCAGTCAGTCTGGTCCAAACCCTAGAGCACGACAGAGCCAGGTGGAGCCACACGTATTCCTGCCTCATTTCCCTGTCTCAATAGTCAGAGAAATCATTCCCCCTCCAAAGTAATCATTATTTACTATTTAATGGCTCCTTCCAAGCCTTTTCCTTAAATATATTTATATAATATAGAAACACATGCAAACATAGTCTATATTTTGTATACATTGAATTATACTGTATTTTCTGCAACGTGATTTTCCCCCATGGTGATATACAGTACAGAATTTTTTCTTTTCAGCACATATAGCTATACCACATTCTTTTTACATGCTACACGTAATACATATTATGGATGTATTATAAACACATTTTTCTGGGTGTAACATTCTGGGTTGACAGTGATTTTCTCTCATTTTGTTGAAGATTGACTTCTGGCTTTCATTGTGGCTGTCAGCATTTCAGCTTTCAGCCCAACCGATAGGAGGTAATCTGTCTTTTTTCTCTTTTTTACCATAGATACCCTCTTTGTGTTCATGGTTATATATGTATATGTATATATATATGAATTTATTTTTTCTGTTTCACAATCTTTGTGTGTCTTGAGTCTACAGATTGGTGTCTTGTAAGACTATTGGAAAATTCTTGGCCATTATCTTTTCAAATATTTCCTCTGCTGTCCCTTCTCTTCTCTCCTTCTGAAACTCCCATTAGATATATGTTAAATCTATCCTCTGTGTCTCTTATTAACTTGCTCATCTTTTCTGTATATTTCTCTTTACTTCTTTATTCTGGATACTTTTTAAAATCTTTCTTCCAGTTTATTGTCTCTTCTGTTGAATCTATTCTGCTGTTAAATCTACCTATAGAGCTTTAAATACTAATTATGATTTTTTTCATGCCTAGTTATATCTGTTTGGTTTTATAAAAATCTTCTTGGTCTTTTTTTAAAAAAAATATTTATTTATTTATTTGGCTGCATCGGGTCTTAGTTGTGGGATGCGGGATCTTCGTTGCGGCACGTGGCATCTTTTGTGGAGGCGAGTGGGCTCTTTGTTGCATCGCCAGGGCTTTTCTCTAGTTGTGGCTCTCGGGCTCTAGAGTGCAGGCTCAGTAATTGTGGCACGTGGGCTTAGTTGCTCCACGGCATGTGGGATCTTAGTTCCCTGACCAGGGATAGAACTCGTGTCCCCTGCATTGGAAGGCAGATTCTTAACCTCTGGACCAACAGGGAAGTCCCTTCTTGGTCTTTTTCTTAATACTTTCTTATTTATTGCACATATTTTTCAAGCTTCTGTTTTCTTTTTTTGGTCGGAGTAAGCAGATCTATTTTACATGTTTTTGACTCATAATTCACATATCTAAATTCCTTTGGGGTCTGTTTTTGCTGTCTGTTGTTTCAGCTGCTTCTCAAACTTGGTGACAGGACTTCTTGTGAAAAGCTCAAATACTTTCATTGTGTATGTGTGTGTGTGTTTGCGCATGAAAATTCTTGAGGCAGGAATGAAGGTGAATTCTTCCAGTGAGTATTTGCCTTTGCCAGGCATCTGAGAGCATTACAAGTTCAAGTTCAGAAAAACTTAAACTAAATACTCATTTTGAGAATTTTTTTAAACCACGTCAGACACTATGAATTTGGGCAATAAATTGGAGTGAGGAATGGCTTGTGGGTATAACTTATAGGATTCTGTTTGTTTGTTTTTCTCCTCCTGAGAATACAGCTTTAGGGGATGAGAATTTTCTATTAGTCCTCCCACTTTTGGTGGGTCTTGACCTTCCTCAGACTATAAAAATGAAATACAAGTACACTAGGCTTGGCAAATACACTCAGGTGAAAGTGAACCTCTGTGCTCTGCTTATCTTTTGAGGTTCCCATCCTCAGTTATGATCTGATGTTAGTAATTCTTAATTATTTTTCAGCTCTCTTTGCCTTTAAGATATTCCTAGTATTTTCCCCAGCCTTTAGTTGTTTTTAGTGAAAGAGTTGGTCTAAAAACCTAGCTACTTATATTACCCTTCCACAAATCATTCAGCCATCTCCTTTTTATTGAAAATTCATTTTTTCCCACAAGATTTTCTCTTACAAACCATGCTGCAATGAGCATGTGTCTCTGTGCACATATGTGGGCATGTCTCTCAGGTAGTTACCTATAATTGGAAATTCTGGGTTGAAGAGTAGGTGTAGTTTAATTTTGATACAAAAAGCATTACTAATTTACCATCTCATAAAAAGTGGATGAGAGTGCTCTTTTTCATAACCTCTCCTAGTATTGGATTTTCATACTTAAGAATTAGTGCAAATATAATGGATAAAAATATATCTCATAGTTGTTTTAATTTGGGATTTCTTGTTCATTAGTGAGTTTTGTCATCTTTTAATCTCTTAATTGGCCATTTGTATCTTTTCTTCTGTGAAATGTCTATTTCTATCCCTTGATCTATTTTTTAAAAAATAAACTGTTGTTGTCTTACTGACTTGTAGAATCTCTTTGCACAGTCTGGATATTAATCCTAATAAATAGTCTTCATATTTATTGCAAATATTTTTTCATATTTTTCATATTAGCTTTTAATCTTTTATGACATCTTTTAC
This sequence comes from Delphinapterus leucas, assembly GCF_059928025.1. NCBI lineage: Eukaryota > Metazoa > Chordata > Mammalia > Artiodactyla > Monodontidae > Delphinapterus > Delphinapterus leucas. The sequence goes on from NC_143145.1 coordinate 39,836,756, forward strand.
CACATAGCAATTAAAAAATTTTATGTGCTCAATATTTCAATTTTTTCCTTTATGGAGTTTGAGGTTTCCACTATTTCTATCTAAAAATTTTTTTTTTTTTTTGCGGTACGCGGGCCTCTCACTGTTGTGGCCTCTCCCGTTGCAGAGCACAGGCTCCGGATGCGCAGGCTCAGTGGCCATGGCTCACGGGCCTAGCCGCTCCGCGGCATGTGGGATCTTCCCGGACCGGGGCACGAACCCGTGTCCCCTGCATCGGCAGGCGGACTCTCAACCACTGCGCCACCAGGGAAGCCCTATCTAAAAATTTTATGGTTTTGTTTCTTATGTTTAATTCTTCAATATATCTAGATTTAGTTTTTGTAAATCATGTTATACAGGGATATAAGTTTGTTTTTGAATGGGTAGTTACATACCATTTTTATTTCACCAAAGATTTGGAAAAACAACAATCACCCTTTATTATATACTAAATTTCCATGTGTACATTAGACTGTGTCTGTACTCTGTATTTTCTCTGATCTATTTATCTATTCTTGCTCCAAGATCCTACTTTAAATTATATTATCTTTATAACGTGATTTGAAAGCTCGTAGAGCACATTCCTCTTCATTGTTCTTTTTCAAAATTTACTTGGGTATTCTAATGTGCTCTTTATTCCAGATGAAATTTTAGAATCAACTTGTTAGATAGCTTAAAAGTCCTTTTGGAATTTTGATCGTAATTATATTGATTTATATTTTATTTGGAGGGAATTAGAGTCCTTATAATAATAAACATTTCAATTCAGGAACATGGATAGCTATTTAGTCTGGTCTTTTAAAAAATATCCTTCAATGTATTTTCTCCAAAGTTTTCTCCATATTTTTTTCTGAGTATTGTCTATAACTTTCCCCCCTAGATATTTTTATCCTGTGATAGTGAATGGGGTCCCCCTTCCTATGAAATTTTCTAATTGATTAATTTTGGAAAATGATTGGTTTTGTTGATCATGTATTCAGCTCCTTTGATGAATCCATTACTAGTTTTCATTAATAAAGTTATCTTGGTATTTCTTAAAAGGTATCATTATCCAATACACATAATGACATTTGTTTCTATGGGTGTGTATGTGTGTATGATAGATTTCCTCCAAAACCTCACATTTGAATGATATAGAGAAACAAAAGAAGGGAGGGAAAGGCTAAGACTCTAACATACTAATTTACCTGACCTAGGAGCTACTGCCTTGAGCTTATCTAGCATCCTCAAAAGAGCATTGACCCACATTCTATGTCTTGACCTGGTTTTGGCTCTTTGTCCCATCTTCTCCCTCTTCCTTTGTAAGCTTTCCATAGATCAGGTGTTGAATGCAGCTCTTTTGGTACTTTCGAATCTTGCAAATAATACCTCTTGTTTCTTTTTCTTGTCTTATTGGATTGGCTAGATCTCCTACAGAATGATGATAGTAGACTTCTTCATCTTATACCTGATTTTAATTGGAATGCTTTTAATATAGGTTTGTTAGCGATTTCAGATAATTTTATTGTATTAAGTAAGCTTGCTTCTAGTCTTAGCTTGCTAAGGTTTTTTTCCCTCCTAAAACAGGATAAGGTTTTTTTTTTTTCCAGTGTTCTTTTAGAATATGTTGGATTTTATTGTTTTTCATCTGTAACTTGATAATGTGTTGAATTAAATTAATAGGTATATTATTACTGAGACATTCTTGCATAATTATGATAAACTCAACTTGACCATGCTGTATATTCTAAAAAGTTACTTCTGTATTCCATTTGCTGCTTTTTTATTTGTGACTTTTATGCTTTTTTCCTAAGAAAGATTAGCCTATAGTTTCCTAGATTTATTTTATCTTTTCCATCTTGGTTTCAGGGTTATGCCAGCCTCTTATGCCTCTCATGCTCTGTATTATTTTACATAACACAGGGTTTGTGTGCTTGCTAGGATTTGCCATTAAAATCCTCTGAGCTTACTCTCATTTTCAGGATATATCTTTGACAATTAAAAAAATTTATTAACTGGTTATCATTCCACGGTTTTCCTGTTTCTTCTGGAGTCATAGATATTCATAGAAAAACATGCAATTTGTGTAAGCATTCAAATTTATTGGTATAAAGATGTATAGAATATTTTTCATGTTTAAAATAGTCTTTTCTGTATCTATGGTTCTATTATCTTTTGAATTTCTAACATTGATTTTTGTCTCCTCTCTTCTTTCTTAACAAGACTTGCCAAAGTTTATTTTATTGATCTTTCTAAAGAACCAACTTTTAGTTTTAGTGTTTGTCTGCTATTTTTAATTTTGTATTCTAATGCATTAATGTCTGCCTTTTGGTTATTAATTACTTCTTTTTATTTGGGTTTATTCTTTTGTTTTTTTATTTAGCTTCTAGAATTGAACGCTAAATTTACTTTTAATTATTCTGTTTTCTAATAAATGCCTATGAGGTTATACATTTTTCCTTTTGCTACCACTGTGGCCAAATATCTTAGCCTTCAATATGTAGTACACTCATTCCTTTCTAATATATGGGCATATTTATAATTTATAATTATATTTATAATTACTCTTCTAATTAAATAGTTATTTTGAATGCTTTTCAATTTCCAGGTTAAAAAAATTTTTTTTTGGTGGGAGATGGTATTAGTTTCTTATTGATGTTGTAATAAATTACCACAAATTTAGTGACTTAACACAAAATTTTTCTCCTCCAGTTCTGGAGGTCAGAGTATGGAATCAGTTTCACTAGGCTTATGTCAAGGTGTTGGCATGGCTGGTTCCTTCTGGAGGCCTGAGGGGAGAATCAGTTTGCTTCCCTTTTCCATCTTCTGGTTGCTGCCTGTGTTCCTTGGTTGTGGCTCTTCCTTCTTCAAAACTCATCACTCCAGTCTCCACCTTTGTCATCACATTGCCTTCTCTTCTGTAGTAGTATCTCCCTCTGCTTCCTTCTTACAAGAATACTTGTGATTACATCATTGGGCCCACCTGGATAATCCAGGCTAAGCCCCTCATCTCAAGATCATTAATTTAATCACTTCTGCAAAGTGCTCCTAGCCATACAAAGTAACATATTTACAGGTTCTGGAGATTAAGATGTGGATAATTTAGGAGGGTATTATCCACCCTACCTCAGAGAGTCTTTTCTTTAATTGTGAATTTCTAATATGTTTTGTTAATGTCTTAGTGATTTTGTTAATTGTTTTATGGAAAAAATATTTTTAAAGTTTTGAAGAATATTATAATTTAAACCCCTGGTAACAATATATAGGATATATATATATATATATATATATATATATATATATATATATATGACAATATATATGAGAGTATTAAAATTGGTAAAATGTGTTGTATACAGAAGATAGGAGAAAAGCTGGCATTTTAGAGAAAAAATGAATCAGGAAACGCTTATATAAAATCAGATGAGAAAAGAGTTAATAAAATTAGAGTTAAATTGAAACATCAGCATGAGTTCATAACTTTAAAAAGGCTTCTAGTGTGTCACTAAGGTAGTCTAGGCAGCCTTTGGTATAACCTTGCCTACAGCTAATAATAAAACAAAACCCTGCAATAGACAGAAGATGCTAATTGTGGCCACTGTTTTTCAGCAGTATGGGCCAAAGGCTCACTGCCCCTATCTTGCAGTATCCGCAAAAAGGGAGAAAAAAAATTTGCTTGAAGCTTTTTATTTAGGATTCTTGATTGCTTACTCTTTTGTTTGTATCAGAAGAAAGTTGTAAGGGATTTTGTCATGGCCAGAGTGCATAATGGATTTCCCCATGGGCGGTGGTTTTAAGTAAATTTCACCATAGCTCTATAATCTGCTTGCTGGAATTATAACCTGAAAATTCCCTGGAGGGCTTGGCATTAGACTCCTGGCATTTCTTGCATACTCCACCCTTAAGCACTGTGCAAGCAACCCAGATCTGGGTCCTGGGACTGTTTGCAAAATTGGTATTTTCATTGTTTGAGCAGAGGGCTGAAATCAATGTGGGCAGTATCTAAATATCATTTAAGCATTACATACAACAGTGGATAAAGGGCTGTGAAATCAGCCTGTCTCTTGACGTTCTGAAATTTATCTCATGATTCGAAGAATCAAAGTATAATCTATCCCAGAGACAGCGAAATTCTAAAATTTGGTTAACTGTAAAACATGCACCAACTTATTTAGATTTAACTACAAGTTCTCCTGGTTTCTTTGTTTACCAGTTGTGGTAGGATGAATTTTGTTTTGCTTAGATCAGATCTGTCAGAGGCAACTTGACTTTTTGATTTGCAGGAGGCCAGTTGAGATACTTGCTCAGTGTACATCACAGACAGTTCATTTAGAGAGTTGGAACTCTTTACGTGTATCTGAAAAAATCTTTATTTTGCCTTCTCATATGAAGTTAGTTTGGCTGAGAATATGATTCTACATTTAAAATAATTTTCCAGGGGACTTCCCAAGTGGCACAGTGGTTAAGAATCCACCTGTCAATGCACAGGACACGGGTTTGATCCCTGGTCTGGGAAGCTCCCACGTGTCGCGGAGCAACTAAGCCCATGCGCCACAACTACTGAGCCTGTGCTCTAGAACCCGCGAGCCACAACTACTGAGCCCACGTGCCACAACTACTGAGCCCGCGTGCCTAGAGCCTGTGCTCCACAACAAGAGAAGCCACTGCAATGAGAAGGGTGCGCACCACAATGAAGAATAGCCCCTGCTTGCCGCAACTGGAGAAAGCCCACGTGCAGCAACAAAGATGCAACGCAGCCAAAAATAAATAAATAAAATTTAAAAATATTTAAAAAATAAAATAATTTTCCATTAGAAAGTTTTATATATTTCTCCTTTGTCTTTAGGCATCCAGTCTTAGCAATGAAAAATTTTATTAGGATATGCTTGGGCAGAGAGGTCTTTTTCATTAATACTCTTGGGCACTTGGAAATTGCTTTCTAGAACTTTGGGATATCCCATTCTCACCTTTTAATTTTTATTTTTAAAACTTGATTGAAGTATAACTGATATATAAAAATTGCACGTATTTGATGTTTATATTTTTATGTATTTGGATATATGCATATACCCATGATACCATCACCACAACCAAGGTACTGAACATACCCATCACCTCCAAAATTTCTTTTGGGTTTTTTTGGGCTTCTTGGTGATAAGAACACTTAACATCTTATCTGTCCTCTTAACATTTTAAAGTTTATAATACTGTGTAGTTAACTAAAGGCACCATGTTGTATAGCATATATCTATAATTATTCATCTTGTATAACTGAAAGTTTATACCTATTGAGCAACAATTCTCCATTTCCACCCCACCCCCCACCCCAGCTCCTGGCAGCCACTATTTTACTCTCTGCTGCTGTGAGCCTGTCTATTTTAGAGTCCACAAAATAGAATCATGCAGTATTTGTCCTTCTGTGACTGTCATTTTACTTAGCATAATGTCGTCTTGGTTCATCCATGTTGTTGCAGATGGTAGGATTTCCTTCTTTTTAAGGCTGGACAGTATTCCTTGTATGTATAGTACATACCACATTGGCTTTATCCATTCATCTGTTGACGGACACTCCCTCTTTTCATAGTTGATATTGGGCCTCATAATGTGGTTCTCCATGTCTCTTATTTTTTCCCCCTTATTTGTCTACATATCTTTTTGCCCTAGTTATGGATGATACCCTTGACCTCATCCTTCAGAGTGGTAACTGGTCTCCAGTCATATCCACTTTGTTATATTCTCCTCACAGATAGAGATTTTATCTTAGGAATGATCTTTTGGCTGCAGCTAGGAGAATGGACTACTACTCCTAATGGACTACCAAGTCAGGAGTTTTTGCAGTAGCATGGATGAGAGATAACAGTGACTTGTACTGGGAAATGGAGAGAAGTAGCTGGGCTAGAGAAGATTGCGAGCTGGAACAGACAGGATTTGGGGCTTGGGGACTGAGGAAGAGGGAGGAGATGAGGATGAGAATCAGGTTTAGACTGTGGCAGCCGTAAGACTATGACACCGTCTCTCACAGAGATCTCAGAGGTAGGAGCAGCTTTAGGGGAAGAAAATGATTTCGTATTTGGCCATGTTGAGTTTCAGATGACACAGGAATGGAGATATTGAACAGACAGCTGGATCTACGGGTTTGGAACTCTGCAAAGACATCTGATGTAGAGTCATGGCTTAGGGATTTAGTAGAATATAGATGGAAATTGAAGCCATGACACTAAGAATACTACTCAGGGAGAATGAGTAGAATGGGAATCAGTGTTTAAGGAACAAGGAGAGTAAGAAAGGCCCACAAAGGGGCAGACAAAGAGCTGTTGGAAAGTGTATTCCTTTTCTACGACTGCTGTACAAATTACCACAAATTTATCATCTTAAAACAACACCCATGTTCGATCTCACAGTTTCTGTAGGTCAGGAGTCTGGGCTCAGCACGGCTGAGCTGGCCCTTTGCTCAGAGTCACACAAGTGTGAAGTCAAGTCGCCTTGCTGGAAGCTCTAGGAGAGAATCCATTTCCAGGCTCATTCAGGTTGTGGACAGACTCCTTGCCAGCTGGGAGTTATTCTTACACTGTAGAGGCTACTCACATTCCTTGGTTCATGGGCCCTTTCAAAGCCAGCAGTGGTGGCCTAAGTCCTTCTCACACTCTGGAGCTCTCTGACTTCCCCCTCTGCCCCGTCTCTTCTGCGGTATCTCTCTGACTCTTCTCCTTTTAAGGGCAGAAGTGACAACACGTGAGTCCACCTAGGTAATCCAGGACACTCTCCCTATTTGAAGGTCAGTTGATTACTACCCTTAATTCTATCTGCAGAGTACCTTCACAGCAGTACCTACATCCACGTTTAATTGAATTCTTGGGATATGGGAATTTGTTTTTAATGAAGTATAGTTGATGTATATTATATTAGTTTCAGCTTTACAAAATAGCGATCCAATATTTTTACAGATTACACACATACGAAGTCATTATAGAGTATTGGCTCTGTTCTCTGTGCTGTATATTAGATTGCTGCGCCTTATTTATTTTATAACTTAATCCTCTTCACCTATTTCACCCCTCCCCCACCCCCTCCCTTCTGGTAACCACTAGCTTGTCCTCTGTATCTGTGCATCTCTTTCTGTTTTGTTATTTTTGTTCATTTTTTAGATTCCATGGGTAAATGGAAAACATACAGTGTTTGTCTTTCTCTGACTTACTTCACTAAGCATAATACCCTCCAGGTCCACCCATGTTGTTGCAAATGGAAAAATTTTGTTCTTTTTTATGGCTGAGTAATATTCCATTGTGTGTGTGTGTGTGTGTGTGTGTGTAATTTTCAGGGCAGCTTCATATCTATCTATCTAGATATGTGTAAGGAAACTATAAAGATATTATATAAAGATATATATCTCTCCATATGTCTATATAGATATATATCAGTATACTATCTGTCTATACAGCTATATATATAGGGCCATATTCAGGGCCCACCTGGATAATCCAGGATACTCTTAACCACCTTAAGATCTTTAATGTAGTCCCATCTGCAAAGAGTTTACCATATAAAATAACATTCACAGGTTGCAGGGATTAGAATCTGATATCTTTGGGGAGCCACTATTCAGCCCCCTACACTGGGGCTTTTAGATACTTGCAAAATAGACTGAATTACACCATGTCTCTCCTTAGCCATGTGTGTTGTCTCCTAAAATCCCACCAAAGATAGGAGTGTGGGAGAGCACAGGAGTGTTATGGACCATCCCCTGGACACTGTAATATCAGTAACTTTTCTCCTTGTCCCCAGGCATGTCTTGCTGTCTGGATGGCTACCTGAACCTCTTGCATCTTACAGGAGATGTTCCAGCACTCTGCTCACAACTGACAGAAAAAGGTCTCTTATCAGTTTCCAAGGACAACCATGGTTTAAGTATGATCTTTTAGGGGATAGCAAGAGGTGGTACTCTCTTCCACCTTTTCCAATTTCCTTTTCATATTCTTTGAATCCTGTGTTGACAGCCAATAGGTGCAGAGGCTCTGGAGATGGGGCAGTACAGTGACTTGAGATTTCTTTGCAGTTATTCTGCCTGTAGGGTTTCATTTAATATTTACAATCATACTTTCTATGTGTAGGTCTTGGCCACCAGAGAGTTGAGTAAAACACATCTTCTGTCCTGTGAACAGTGAAGGAAAGGAATACTGAAATTGATATTTAATCTGAGGCAAAATAACTGAAAGATAAAGTGAGGTGGAGGTAACAAGTAGTGAGAAGAATGGATGTACCTGCAAGGCAAAGCAGAAAGACTGATCTGGGTTGAAACCATTACTGCTGTTTGCTAGCTGTGTGACCTTAAGCAAATCACTTTACCTCTCTGAGGCTCTGTTTTCTTAGCTCCAATCTAGGGATGATGGCATGTCCTCGCAGGGCTAATTGAAGATGCAACAAGGGAATATATGTAAAATATACTTTCTGTCATGGGATGCCAGGGCATGAAGGAGAGAGAAAGCTTTGTAATTCAAATGCTGCTCCTGTCGGTCACTAGGGATGTGATCTTGGGTGGATTATGCAACCTCCATAAATCTCAATTTCCCCATCTGCAAAACAGATAATAATATTTTGCAGCAATATTAGGGAGAATAGAAAGGATAATTGTGGGAATTATTATTATGGAAGAAAGTGATTCCTATTTGAGAAGGGATCTAGGTAAATTACAGGGTGGAGATGGAACCTGAGCTTGATCTTGAAAGTGTGATAACTGGAGAAAGAGGGAAAGGCATTTGGACTGAAGGGATGACATGATCCTGCCCAAAAAATGCAGAGTGCATTGTGCATGTAGGAAACGCTGTGGGTGCCCATGTGGAGAATTGAGTGTGGGTAGAGAGCCCTAATGGGGATGCGGCTTGGGAGATGGGCCAGGGATGGACCATGGAAACCTTGCCTGAGGTGCCAACAATCAGTCCAGCAAAGGCCTAGCTCCTTACTCTTAGATGGTGGCCCCTAAAGAGGAGTGTGTGAGACTATATAATGGGGGATGGGGAGAAAATATTAGAACTTCTGGAGAACTTTTGTCTCTACTCATTTTGTATCTCATTCCTCCCGAACGTCTCTGTTTCTTAAAAAATTTTTTTTGAAATATAGTTGATTTATAATGTGTTTGTTTCATGTGTACAGCGAAGTGATTTCGTTGTACATACATATGTATTCTTTATTAGATTCTTTTCCATTTGATGTTATTACAAGATATTGAGTAGAGTTCCCTGTGCTGTACAGTAGGTCCTTGTTGGTTATCTACTCCATATATAGTAGTGTATATATTTTAATCCCGAACTCCTAATTTATCCCTCCCTCTCTCCCCCTTTCCCCTTTGGTAACCATAAGTTTGTTTTCTATGTCTGTGAGTCTATTTCTGTTCATTTGCATCATTTTTCTTCAGATTCCGTATGTGTGATATCATGTTATTTGTCTCTGTCTGACTTACTTCACTTAGTATGACAATCTCTAGGTCCATCCATGTTGCTGCAGATGGCATTGTTTCATTCTTTTTTATGGCTGAGTAGTATTCCACTGTGGATATATACCACATCTTTATCCATTCATCTGTTGATGGACACTTAGGTTGCTTCCGTGTCTTGGCTGTTGTGAATAGTGCTGCTGTGAACATTGGGGTACATGTATCCTTTCGAATTAGAGTTTTTTCTGGATATATGCCCAGGAGTGGGATTGCCTAATGTCTCTTTTAATGAATGTTTTCTATTGCTTGTAGAACGTTAGTATGGTAATTGATACATATAACCTACAGTAATTGTTACATATAATCTAGTACCATATACCTACACACACACGTATGTACTATATAGAAATAAAATATAAAATACTTTACTGATTGGGTATAGGACCAAAGAGTTCTGAGGCCACTCAGTACTTTAAAACCCAATAGCACAGCCTGCCCCCTACTCCCACTGCGGGTGTAGGTAGAGGCCTGCTTGTGCCCAGGAATGAGACTGTCCTGTTCAGGTGGTAAAATTGGCTCTAAGGCTCTAGGATGCCACTCCTGGATCATGGCAGCTGCTTTCAAAGCAGGTGGGAAAGAAATTATTCAAGATGCTGGGATTGAGTCCCACTGACCATATCTTAAATATCTTCCAGCATCTAACTAACTTGTCCTGACAGCCCTCTACAACAAGTCAGTGTATTTAGTTACTGGTTTATCTTGGAGAGTTTGCCAGGAAGTGACACTGCTTAAACTTAGATGTTCAAGATCTGCTTTAATCAGTGTATTTATTGTTTTTTTAAAAATGACTGTGCCTAGAGTTTAACAGCTGATTGAATTTTTTCTTCTAGGCTGAAATGTTCACAGCTACACTCTATGGAGTAAGGTTTTGGGGGCTCAGTCACCCATGTTATTACCCTGATGTACCCGAAATCATTTTCAGAGAGACGTACTGTGGGGGTTCTCCTGTGTCTGGCTCTGCACAGGGGTGGGATGGGATGCATGTACCAGGTGTCCGTCCTCAAAACGCTTCTTGTTCTCCATAGAGGCGTGCCAATACATACACACCCAATGGAAGGACATGGGCTTGCCTTTAGCTGATGCTGTGACATGCCTGCACCCTTGGTGTTAGAGAATGTGTTTATGGAGTCCTGCCTCCTGGGAGCCGGGCCGTTGGAAAGCTGTAAAATCTGGACTTGGCTCTTTTCACCTGGGCTTTGAGGTTAAGCTGTTTCACTGCACTGAGATGTATTATAAACGGATCTGTGAACCGGCCTCACAGAACCGTTGCCTGGAGGCTGTGGCAGGCGACAGTCTGTCTATCATTATATCACACGGTCCTTTTCAAGAGACTCAAGTGAGAAATTTTCTATAAGTCTCAGTAGCAAGATAGAGACTTTTTCCCCCCCCAAGCACCTAGTTTATTTTTCATTTTATGAATACTGTGAAGTATGTAAATGAATACACGTCCCTCTTTGACTGAGAAATGTAGAGCCCAATTTGCTGCTTTCTTCTCCAGAGTACACAGGACTCTATGGGTGTACATTTTATATGCTAATTCCAACTTCATCTTATTTGTTTCTACCTTAAGTTTCCTCTTTATCTCTTTACTTCACTGATTTGTTATCTCACGTACTGAATGTGTTACTCTAAGTAGTCTAAGTCACCTCAGATATTTCTGAAATAAAGGAAATTGAGGAGGGTGCACTGATTAAAAATGTGAGCTCTTGGATCAGGATGATCTGAAGTTGAATTGCTGCCCTGCCATTTAGGACTTTTGTGACTCTGGGTAACTTATGTGACCTCGTTCAGCCTCAGCATTCTCATATGTAAAATGGGATAGCAAGAGCACCAATTTTTTTTTTTTTTTTGCTGTACGCGGGCCTCTCACCGCTGTGGCCTCTCCCGTTGCGGAGCACAGGCTCCGGACGCGCAGGCTCAGCGGTCATGGCTCACGGGCCCAGCCGCTCCGCGGCACGTGGGATCTTCCTGGACCGGGGCACGAACCCATGTCCCCTGCATCGGCAGGCGGACTCTCAACCACTGCGCCACCAGGGAAGTCCCCTATATTACTTTTTAACAGTAAAATTATTAACTCCTAAAATTATCACCATCTCAAAAACAATTCCAAACAATAACGTTGCAGCTGGTGTGTATGCTGTCATCAGTTCAGAGGGGGTATTGCTAGCTACAGGCCACATACTCCAAAACTTAAGCAATAAAACAAAATGGAACAGTAGAAGATGATGCTATTTTAGTACAGGCTGGTAATGTTACAGTGACTAAAGACCAGATGTATTTGAGAAAGAATAGTAATACCAAGGTAGTGTCTTTATTAAGGTACTTTATAAACATGAGCCTATTATTTCCCTGAGGAACTGTTTGAAATAGCATAAGCTCCAGACACCAGACTAAGAACTCACTTTGGTCTGAATTTTTATGTGCTTAACTCATCTTTGAGTCTATTCCAGCACCCAGAACATACCTGGCACAAATGTTTGTTGATGGAACAAATGAATGAATAGGTTGCCTCAAGTTGTGGGAGGTCCCCACCAATAACTGGACAATCTCCTTGAAGGCATCAGGACCGAATGAACCTTGGTGACCTGTGGGGTGATGAGTAAGCAGCTGGAGACCTTTAATCCTGGGAACATGGGAGCAGGGGGCACATTCATTCACTCATTCTTTCAAAAAATTTTTAAGTCATTACTATGGGTTCTGATGCTATGCTGGCCGTGGTGGATATAAAAGACAAGACAGATCCAGGCTCTGTCCTCCTGGCACGGACACAATAACGACACAATTGACAGGCACAAGGCATACCTTGAGATAACAAAGGAAGGATACCAAATTCAGACTTGGAAGCAGTCAGGGAAAGCTTCGTGAAGAATGGCTGTATGAGGGATGAGTTGGAAGTCTTGACTAGGTAAAGGGTGGAAGAGTATGGGGGCAGGAATGGTCAGAAAATGAGAGAGTGCACGGTACGCAAGAGACACTGGCCACACCACGTCAGTGTGGCTGGAGCAGAAATGATGATGGGAGGCTGGCGAGGAAAGGAGAGGATTCTGATAAGCAGGGCCTTCCCTTCTAGGATAAGGAATATCACTTGATGTTGAGAGTGATGGGAATGAATTGAAATTTTCAAGCAGAAGAGTTTCCATATCAGATCTGAGTTCAGAAAGCTTACTTTGGATGCCATGGAGAATGAACTTAGGGCTGGAAACTAGGGCAAGGAAACCACTTAGTAAGGAGGCTGTTAGGTTAACCAAGTGACAGAGTGTGGGTTTGAAACACAATGGGGGGGGTTCTTAGTGGTTGATTGTGATTGAGGACCAGAGAGGAAGAAGGGCCAAAGCTATCTGCATAAGAATGAACATAAGATTGATGCTTGCTTTGAGTATTGGGTAGACACCTTTCCGCTTCTAACTGTTTTCAAAAGCCACCTTGTGACCCATGGGTGGGGCAGTGAGATGTGCCTCCAACACAGGGACCATCCTAAAGTTCTGGGAGCTTCTCTTCTCGCCTCATCCCCAATCTTACCGTCATGGTGGCCTTGGCGCTGCAGTCACACTGGGAAACTGGGGGATGGGGGCTGAGGACCCCTCTGATGGGATTTAGGAGGCTTTAAGATCTTCTGACAATGCCTCCCACAGATAAGTGGGGATAAGGAGCTGCAACTGAGGACTTCGTAGAAATTGAAATAGAAACAGGTGGAAGTCAGTCAAAAGGATAATCACAGCATTGGGTATCTTGGGATTTGCAGGGAGAAAACCAGAATCCAGGCTCCATCTGGGGTGAGCTTGGGAAGATTATTTAAGCTCCAACACTAGAATGCCATCAAATGTTGACACTAAAAATTATAACGACTTACACAAATCCATGAGTCATTTATGCTCTATGAATTTCAGTTTTCTCCTTCATGGAATGAAAATTAAAATATCCGCCTGTGTGTATCTTGAATGAAACAAATCACATGTGTACTTATGCTTTGAAAACTGTAATATGATTAACTATGTACGTGTTGGAAACCTGTGAGGCTGTACCAGGCGGTGCATTGAGCGTGAATTGTAGGTCAGACAGACATGGATTTGGGCTCTGGATATACAAGAAATTAGCTGTTGGTAAGAACGGTAAGCTCGTTCTGAAATGACGCCCGCCTCCTGGATGTCCTCCCTTGTGCAACTCCCTTCTTTTCTGTGTGGGTGGCCCGGACCTGGTGACCCGAATGAATAGAATCTGGCAAAAGTGACGTCACTTTGGAGATTAGCTTGTAAAAGACAGACTTCTGTTGTGCTGGCCCCCTCGTTAGCTCTGACTCTGATGAAGCCTGCTGCCGTGTCACGAGCTGCTTTATGGAGAGGCTCATGTGACAGGGGGCTGGGGGTGGCCTCCAGCCAACTGATGTGGAACGGGGCCCTCAGTCCAACAGCCCACCAGGAACTGAAGCCCCAAGCAACCCTGTGAGTGAGTTGTGAGATTCTTCCCTCGTGGAGCTCTGTCATGACTGGGGCTTCAGCTGATACCTTGATTGCAGCCTTGTGGGGACCCTGAGCCAGAGGACCCCGGGGACATGCTGAGAGTCCTGACTCAGAAGCTGTGAGATAATACATGTGGTTGTTTTCAGCCACCAAGTTTGGGGGGAATTTTTTATGCAGCAATCCAGAACAAATATCAATACATCAAGTTACTTTCCTGGAGTTCCGGTGTCATCCTCTATAAAATGGAATCCCAATACCTACTTGCAGGAGTTACAGCAAGAATTCAATGAGAGAATGTATCTAGGCCAAATGCAGTGCCTGGCACATAGTAGGCACTTCGTAAATGGTTGTTGTTATTATTTTCTGAAAGACAGCAAAGCCCAGAGACAGCTGAATGCTACACACAATGGGGCAGTGAGTTTAAGGCAGTGAGTTCCTGGCTGCCCTGTCATAGCGTCACTATACTCTATTATTAAGGTTTGTTTAGTCGTGTGTCTTCTGCAGTTGACTCTGAACTGGGTGAGGCTGGGGCTGTATTGTGTCACCACTTTATCTCCTGTGCCCAGCAACACTCAGTGAGGGTTTGTTAAATGAATGAATAAATAGCTGAATTAATGAGACGGTTGAGAGATCCCTTGTCCCCTTGGTATGGCTGGTACTATAAGTAGCTGGCACTTGTCCCAGGAAATAGTGTAGGGGAATGGAAAGGATGCTGAGCTAGAGAGTTAGGGCCGCTCTCAGGCTCATGGGCCATGCTTGCTGTGCTCAGACCTTGGTTTTCTCACGCAACAAGTGAAAGTAAAATAGTTGTCTGTATTTTCTTATAGGCTCGCTGTGAGGATTAAGCAAGGTCATAGATATAAAAGTGCTTGGAAAACTGCAAACACAATGCAAACATTACTCTTAGGAACACTGATGGAATCCAGCCCATGATGGTCATTCTTCTTAAGTGGCCTATTACTCAACCAGGCATGTTTTGACACAACTCAGATTTAGAAAATATGCTTGGATTGTCAATAAAATTCATGAACTAATTTCATATAAAAAGCAATATTCTGAACATTTTTACTTTTTATTATCTGGGACACATATTCTGTCAAAGGGGTAGAATGCCTTGTTTTTCCCCTGAACTGTTTTTGTTCACATTTGTGATCTGCTTGTTTGGATTTTCAGATGGGAAACATGTCCTTTACAGATGAATTCTTTAGCATAGGACATGGTAGTTTTGCCTTTGCAATTCGTTGTTAGTAAATTTTGGCTTTAAACATTTGTTTTGGGCCCATTGACATGTGGGTAAACACACTTACTGGCTAAAGAAAACAAAGGGTCTTGAGAGGGGCCCTCCAGCTGCAGCCAGGCTGGGTTAAACCCCTGAGGAACCAATTCTGCCTCATGTGAATCACGCCAGCAGGCCCCAACCGGACAACTATTTCTGCCTCAGAAAAACCCAGTGTAGCCAAGAAGGCTAAGCCAGTTTCCTTGGAGCAGGGAATTTCCAGGCCCCTTCCCATCACACCCCAGCCTCCCTTTCCAAACACAGCTTCCTCTGCACAATAGATGTCTTTCCCCAGCATTTTACAAATTGAGTGCAGGGAGAGGTTCAGCAGTTTGCCTTAAATGAAGGCACCGTATGACATGAACATGAGTTGCGGGGACATAGCATAGTGTAACTCCCTCTTGGAAAATCACAGTGCCCCTGTTAGGCAACTAACTTTAACACGATTTAGGTCAAAACAAGCATCATTAAGTCAGAGTTAACCGCTTCCTTCTTTCTTTCTTGTAGCTCTTTAATGACAGTGATAACCTTCTTTCTTGTCTTTTAGTTATTTGTCCACTTGTATATCTCTCTGGTTGCTCTAACATCTTTGAAAGTACAGGCTAGCTTTTTTACCTCTACATTTCTGCTGAGTCCCATGCAGTGCTATGAATGGAATAAGTGCTCAATAAATGTTTTTGGAGTAAACTGATAGAATAATGAATATCTAATAGTCTAGGGTGGGCCACCCTAGACTTCCAAGCAGAACTTGGAAGAAGAGGCTACAGAGAGGCAAAACAAGTCATGTTTTTAATGGGCCAGAATCAGTTACAGGGTAAAAATCCCACTTTATTCAGCTGTTTCAGGCAGTCTGACATCAGATGACTAGTCATCACTCCAAATAGATTAGGT
This sequence comes from Delphinapterus leucas, assembly GCF_059928025.1. NCBI lineage: Eukaryota > Metazoa > Chordata > Mammalia > Artiodactyla > Monodontidae > Delphinapterus > Delphinapterus leucas. The sequence goes on from NC_143145.1 coordinate 39,852,864, forward strand.
CCTTTCTGACCGTTTATTCAGCGTCATATAAGCATGATCTGTTTTTACTTTCCTGCCCAGGGACATTTCTTCATCCACACAAATCTTTAATTTTTTTTTCTAGAGATGTGTTTGTTTACTGCAGGAAAATAATTTAGAAACTGCTCATCTTGATTTGGAGTTCGTGAAACCAAATACACTGCCAGTGTTAAATGACCAGTAAGATGATCATCTCCCAATAACATTGACAGTCTTTGGCCAGATGCCAATCTAGGACTCGCTCTTAACATCGGTGTCACCAACCACCTCCTCTCATGCTGTGGGTAGAAGGCTTTGAATAGACTCTCAGGTTCTTCATTACTCATCAGGTTTCCCTTTGCTTTATGGACAAACAGAAACACATGGAAGAAAGGACTCGGACTGGCTCAAGAGTCAGAGTAAAGTGTGTTGGTGTCAGGTGCTAACTCTCCTCTGTAAATTTTACCCTTGGAGATTCTCTATCTTTCACTTAGCTCATGCATCTCTCAGTGTAGCTACATGTATCTGGGGGTCTGAGTGTGAGAGAAGGAAATGACTTTTCAGATAGTAATGCTGGCTCCCATAACATGGCAATTGCCAAATGAAGGGGAAGCAGGACAGAATCGTGTTGTTTCATGGTAGCTGTGAACTCAAGTTGAAGGTCTGCGTTCTGCAGCGATAACCCCGACAACGTGTGGAAGCAGTGGGGAACCCTTCAGTTTGGCCATGCCGTGTGAAGCTTCAGGACACACCTGGGTCTGTTTCCTAAGACCCAAGTGTCATTCGTGGCTAAGGTGAAGAAGCCCTGCAGATATGACAAAAGGAATGGCACCTTCTCACGTGTACTTATCAAGGGCCATCCAGAGAACCCAGCTGGGGGAAAGAGAATTGGCAAAGATGACCTTTAGGAAAAGTGACGCCTGTTAAATTGCTAGCTATTGACAGGGATTCATGAAGCATGCGAAGACAGAAGAATTAGACTTTCTTTTTAATTTAATTTAATTTATTTTTAATTGAAGTATAGATGATTTAGAATGTTGTATTAGTTTCTGGTATACAGAAAAGTGATTCAGTAATATATATATATTCTTTTTCATATTCTTTTCCATTATGGTTTACCACAAGATATTGAATATTGTTCCCTGTGCTACACAGTAGGTCCTTGTTGTCTATCTATTTTATATATAGTGGTTTTTAAAATTGAAGTATAGTTAATTTACAATGTTGCATTAGTTTCAGGTGTACAGCAAAGTGAGATACACACACACACACACACACACACATATTCCTTTTCAGATTCTTTTCCATTACAGGTTATTACAAGATATTGAGTATAGTTCCCTGTGCTACACAGTAGATCCTGGTTGGTTATCTATTTTATTTATAGTAGTTTGTACGTGCTAATCCCAAACTCCTAATTTATCCCTCCCTCATCCCTTTTCCCCTTCGGTAACCATAAGTTTGTTTACTATGTCTGTGAGCCTGTTTCTGTTTTGTAGATAAGTTCATTTGTGTCGTATTTTAGATTCCACATAGAAGTAATATCATATGATACTGGCCTTTCTCTTTCTGATTTACTTCACTTAGTATGATAATCTCTAGGTCATTCCATATTGCTGCAAGTGGCATTAATTCATTCTTTTTTATGGCTGAGCAATATTCCATTGTACATATGTACCACATCTTTTTTATCCATTCATCTGTCGATGGACATTTAGGTTGCTTCTATGTCTTGGCTATTGGGAATAATGCTGCTATGAACATTGGGGTGCATGTATCTTTTAAAATTAGAGTTTTCTCTGGATATATGCCCACGAGTGGATTGCTGGATCATATAGCAATTCTATTTTTAGTTCTTTGAGGAACCTCCATACTGTTTTCCATAGGGGTTGCACCAATTTACATTCCCACCAACAGTGTAGGAGGGTTCCCTTTTCTCCACACCCTCTCCAGCATTTTTTATTTGTAGACTTTTTAATGATGGCCATTCTGACCGGAATGAGGTGGTGCCTCATTGTAGTTTTGATGTGCATTTCTCTGATAATTAGCGATGTTGAACATCTTCTCATGTGCCTGTTGGTCACCTGTATGTTTTCTTTGGAGACATTAGACTTTCTTTTTATTAGTCCAGTCTTATTTGACCCCAGTAGGTGGGGATGACATATGGAGCAGGAACATGGGCAGTGCTGGAGGCCAGAGCAGAAGGCTCAGAAACACTACATGGAAGCCACCTAAATGTCCATCATGAGAGGAATGGATAAAGAAGATGTGGTACACATGTACAATGGAATATTACTCAGCCATAAAAAAGAATGAAGTAACGCCACTTGTAGCAACATGGATGGACCTAGAGATTATCATACTGAGTGAACTAAGTCAGACAGAGAAAGACAAATATCATATGATATCACTTATATGTGGACTCTAAAAAAGGGTACAAATGAACCTATCTATAAAATAGAAATAGAGTTACAGAAGTAGAAACAAACTTATGGTTACCAGGGGTAAGGGAGAGAGAGGGATAAATTGGGAGATTGGGATTGACATATACACACTACTATATATAAAATTGACAACAAACAAGGACCTGCTGTGTAGCACAGGGAACTCTACTCAATACTCTGTAATGACCTATATGGGAAAAGAATCTAAAAAAGAGTGGATGTATGTATATGTATAACTGGTTCACTTTGCTGTACACCTGAAACTAACACAACATTGTAAATCAACTACACTCCAATAAAAATTTTTTTAAAATTAAGAAAAAAAAGTGGGAATAAAAAAACAACTTGTCAGGGAAGAAGAGAGGGAAATGAGGTAAGGACAAGGGGAGGTCCCAGTGAGCCACATAGATAAGCAGGCAGGGAGTTCCTTAGGCAAACAAGTGAAGCACTGACTCATTGATTGCTGAAATTCTGGTGGGAGTTACTGAAAGGAATCTAGGAGGCCAGGCAGAAAATCATTAGCAGAAAGCAATCATCTACCGCTTTCAACACTGAAAATTATACTGACCTGCACAAACCAGAAAGACCACAGAAGAAGCCAGAAGTTCTGCTCTGGGGCCTGAGGGCTCCTGAAGGTGGGGGGCTGCTGTCCCGGCAGACAGAGAGCTGCTACAGGGGTGGGGAAAGGTCTGCGATGTTCCGGAGGAAATGATAGTACCCCAGGGCTTTGTGTAGTTGAGAGAGGGGAGGTTCCTGTAGACAGAGGAGAAGAGAAGGTCAGTACGGATGGGGGTCCAGCACCCTTCCTCCTTTTCATATCATCTCAACTAATTAAGTCTATTCCAAATAAGGTTACATTCTGAGGTACTAGGGGTCAGCATGTGAACATATTTTTTTGGCGGGAGGTTGCAATTCAACCCATAATAGGTACTTTGGACAAGTGAGAGGTCAGCTAGCAGCCAAACGGCTGTTCTTTTGGAGAACATGTTTCCCAAATTATGAGCAGAGCTAAGTAATTTGTTGTTTTCTATTCCAGTTTTAGCTTTTACTTTGGTTTTCAGTTCAAGAACTGAAAGCATTCAACATTCTAGTGAGACATTTATTTACAACTTTAATTGGAAATGTTTCATGACTAGCCTTTAGATGTATTTACACTGGTAAGGCTAGGGGAAAAAAAACAGTCCATGTTGTTGCCTGTTACAGCTTGTGTTGTATAATAAACTGAGCAATCAGATGAGAATATGGGCCCTCCCCTTATTCTCCCCCCACCACTTCTGTTACACACACACACACACACACACACACACACACTCACACTCAGTCACAAAGCTCAGAGAGTTCTACAAGCAATCAGGGCCAACCACAGAGCTTTCACTCTAGTGGGGGCTGGGTAGGAACAGCGTGGCAATCTAAGCAGGAGGACAGCAGGACAGGTAGGTCCTGGAAGAGTCTGGGAGAGAGAGCCAGGTGGACACCATGCATTCAGTCGCTCACATGTTCATTCAACACCCCTGCGTTAAACAGCCATAGTAGCAGTGCCGTGACCATTAACTGAGTGCTATGCTGTGTGCCTGCATCCATCAGACGATAACCAGTAGTTCTCAGTAAGGGGTTCTTGGCAACCAGGAATGTTAAGGGAGGTGGAAGGTGAAGTAGAGAATGATCTAGATTATTAGGTAAACTAGAATCAACCAGGACAGTGAGTGTGAGCCTTGGAGGAGATGGTGGTGGGTGGATGGCAGGGATGGTGGTAACAGATGTATTTATTGTCACAACTGACAGTTACTTTAGGTGCTGGGATGAATCCATGCTGACGTCACAGTGTAGGTAGTCTTGGGTAATGGTTAAGCACTGCTTAATCACTGGGGCCCAATCTCTTGAGTTTGAACCCAGCTTGACCCCTTACCTGCTCTGTTAGTTTGCTAGGGCTGTCGTTACAAAATACCACATGCTTGGTGTCTTCAACAACAGAAATTAATTTTCTCCCAGTTCTGGAGGCTGGAAGTCCAAGGCAAAGGTGTCAGCAGGTTTGGCTTCTCCTGAGGCCTCTTTCTTTGGCTTGCAGATGGCCACCTTCTCTTGGTGTCCTCACCTGATCTTTTCTCTGTGTGCATGAATCCTTAGTGCCTCTTTTTTGTGTCCAGATTTCTTCTTCTTGTACAGACACCAGTCAGACTGCATTAGGATTCATCCTAATAGCCTCATTTTAACTTAGTCACATCTTTAAAGGTCTTATCTCAACCTAGAGGGATGGGATAGGGAGGGTGGGAGGGAGCCGCAAGAGGGAGGGGAGATGGGGATGTATGTATATGTATAGCTGATTCACTTTGTGATACAGCAGAAACTAACACAACATTGTAAAGCAGTTATACTCCAATAAAGATATATATATAAAAAATAAAGTTCTTATCTCCAGACAGTCACATTCTGAGGTACTGGGAGTTAGGACTCGACCTATGCATTTTGGCGGGTATTGGGGGCATGGGAGGACACAATTCGGCTTCTAACACCTGCTGTCCGGTATTGGCAGATTACTTTCTCTCTCCAAGCCTTACTTACCCTCTGTACAACCGGAAAGATGTTAACAACTAACACGTGTCAAACACTTCCTATGTTTTAAATATTTTACATTCATTATCTCATTTAATCCTCACGATAGCCATATAAAGTTGGTGTTATTATAATACCAAATAAAAATATGGGATGCCCAGTTAAATGTGAATATCAGATAAACGATAATTTTTTTTAGTGTCTGTCCTGCGCAAATTTTGAGACATACTTACACTAAAAGTTTCTCATTGTTTATCTGAAATTCAAATTTAGTCAATTGTCCTGTAATTTATCTGGCAGCATTATCCCTTGGAGCCAGAAGAGTAAGCAGGGTCAGGACTGATTCTCTCTCCTCTCCCATTTGAAGCTCTCTTCTCTACTGTGGCAGCAAAAGGAGGCCTCCTAGGAAGGCAGCCTAGACCAGCCTGGTTCCTGATTTTGAAAGGAATTTACTTTCTCCCTCTCTCTTTAGTTACTTCTCCTCTGACACTGGCTGGTGTGGCTTAAATAAGCTTTTCCCTGCACTGCAACCCTAATACCAGACTCAAATACGAGTCTGGGGGAAAATGGCCTGCTTTGGTTCAGTGTGACTGGGACCTACCTAGCACAGAAAAGAAGGGCTCCTCCATATGACCTAGCTTTGTTCATCTAAGCCCTTCGCTCAGTTCTGAGCTCAAATCTTCAGCCAAGAGTAAAGTGCTATTTGTCTTACTTTGCTTTTCTTCATCCAGAGGCTTAGATCTCCTTTGGGGACTTTGAGTCCCACTTTGAGTGGAGTGTTGAGAAAAGTTACTCAAACCTTGGAAAGCAAAAGGATTATTTCATGACCTTTTAATGTCATCTAAGGCCATGTTACTGAAAGTGTGGTTTGCTGACTAAGAGTGGCACCTGTGAACTTGTTAAAATGCAAATTCTCTGGCCCAGCCCAAGACCTATTGAATCAGAATTTCTGGGGGCAGGATCCAGGAATCTGTATTTTCGTATAGTCTGAGAAGCATTGGTCTAGAGAAGCTTGCCTGGGGTCCTCTCACTCTTTTGGGGAATGCAACATAGTTTATACCGCTGATTTGGCCTCGGACCTTTTACAGTACTGTTGAGATGAGGATGATTTTATCTTCTGTCCAATAGAGAAGATAACCCTAAATATTACAGTTTTGCTGCTCTCTTGGATATTAACCAGTTTTGTATCTGGATTTACAATCTTACCTCAGCCCTCTTTTCACCCCCCACTTACTGCACAAGTCCTGTTTTCTCATATCCTCCTTTGATACAGCATTGCCATCCTGCTGGTTCCCTCATTAATGAATTGAATAAAACTATGATATGGGCTTACTTATCTATCTATATGAAAATTAGGTTTTTAATATTCTGAGAATGATACTCTAACACAAGAATAACCAACAGAAGACAGGATTCATCTCTTCTTCAGACTCCTGGCTAAATACTGTCATAACACTCTCTATCTCAATCAGGGTCTATTTGTTACAAACAACAGAAGCCAACCTGAATAATCAAAATGAAGAAGGGACTTATTGGAAGCCTATAGGAGTCTCATGAGACTCATTTCCAGGAAGTATAGCAAAGCTTCCAAGGGAGTGGAAAACTGTCAGTTAGTCTCAGGTTCTCTCACTCCAAATGCTCTCTGGCCCCTGATTTTCTCCAGGAATGAACACTGCTTTCTGGCTTCTTTATATACTGGTTATATACTAGTTTCCCTGTTTACTTATCAGCAAGAACGTGGCTTAAAATGGATCTGAATGATCTTCCAGCTCCAGGAACTGATTTGTCCCTGACAGACCAGTAAATCAGCTGGGTTTCAGTCACATGCCCGCCTGCTGGGGGAGGGGGAAGGATTAAGACTTCAGCTCACACATCCACAAGAAGCTGAGATTAGAGCAGATATATTCTAAAAAAAGCACCAGTGGGCAAGGATGATGAACTTACCTCTGATACGCTAGCCTTTAAAAAGACTGTATTAGTGATCAAGGAAAGAGAGATGATGAAAGAGGTGTTCTTTCCAGGGTTTCCTCCCTTGGACATGAGAATGGTCTTGGGATCAATTTGGCTTAACACACCTCTGAGGCCTAACAAATAGAGAAGCACCTTGGCCTCTGAAATGGGCAGAGTGAAAGCTGAATAAAGAGAGACTGATTTCTAATTAAAACTTTTTGATATGGAACCTAATAAAAATCTTATTTTTAGGGGTTGTACACTTACTTAATTAGCCTCTGAGAAAATCGTATCATATTGGCATGCGTTTCCAGCCCAAACGTTTAACTTAGGATAACGCCAGCTACTGCGACAAATATATCCCTAAATTTCATTGGCTTAGCACAGCAGAAGTTTATTTTCTACCCTCAGCAGTGTAAATATAAAGCAGGTATTCCTGGTCAGTGGGTAGGAATCCTTTAGTTTATTGAAGTCTTTTAAAAATTTTGTCAGTAATGGTTTGTACATCTTTTGCTAAATTTATAGATATTGGGGGATTTTGATACTGTCGTAGAGTCCTCTTTAAAAAATTCCATTTTCTAATACTTTGTTGCCAGTGTATTTGGAAATATAATTTTTGAAATATTGACATTGATATATATATATAATATATTTAATAATTTCTAAGTACTTTCTTTTGTGTTTTCTATGTATACAATTATATAGTGAAAATAATGTTATTTCTTCCTTTCTAATTGTTATGCCTTTTACTTCTTTTTCTTTTCCTACTGCACTGGCTAGGTCCTCCGGTATGATGTTTTATAGATGAGATGTCAGCAGATGTCCTTGTTAATTACAAGTCTCTGGGAGAGGCTTCCACTACTTTACCATTAGGTATTATATCAGTCAGGGTCAGTTAGAATACAGAAACCATATTAGTTATTTTAAAAAAGATAATTTAATTTAAAGAATTATCATCCATGTTTTGGAGAAGAGAAAAGGCAAAGAGATGACATTGAGTATCACAGAGATTGTAACCACAGGAAGCAGCTACTACCCTGGTGCTAGGGAAACAAAGGAAAGGGGTTGACATTAGTAAAACTTAAAAGCTTAGATGAGAGGCTCCATGGATTTGGGTTGCAGTCTTCTGGGGACAGGACATTGCCTGATCAGTGCCTGAGGACCTCGGAGCTGAAGGTGCTCCTGAAGAGGGCCCCTTGGAGCTGGTTTCAGAGCTGTGAGGAGGGGGCAACAGGGGCTGGCATTGTTATCTCTGACGGGGCATGATGCGACAGAGTCTTAAGTATGAAAAATCTGCAAACTGGAAACAACTGCTGCTCTTGGAAATAACTGTCACTTCCAGGATGAAGAACTTTGGATGCATTAACACAAACAAGTGCAAAGAAAACAGGAAAGTCCCTTCTTCCTCCTCCAGCTTTGCAGCCTCTGTCTCATACTCCCTAAAGCCTAACAGGAAGCTTGCTGCCAAAGCAAAAATGTGAACTGGAGAGTGCCAGCTCCCCAAACACAAAATGAAGTAAAAAAAGGGTGGGTTTGAAGCTTAATAATTATCAAATAGCTTAATAATCTAAAAATAATTGTGGCACTTGCTGTAAGTTTTTTGCATATACCTTTATCAGGTAAATCCACTTTACAGGAAATTTACATCTATGCCTAGTTATGAAGAGTATTTATAGTGAATGAGTGTTGACTTTTATTAAATGCTTTCTCTGTACCTATTGAAATAAATGTATATTTTCCCCTGTATTCTATTTGTTTAGTGAACTACAGAGATTGATTTGGAATGTTAAATAAACCTTCCATTCCTGAAATAAGTCTCACTTGATTATGTTAGATTATACATTTTACATTTTGCTGGATTGGATTTGCTAATACTGTGTTAGTATCACAAGAGTGATTTTGCCTGAAATTGTTCTCTGTCAGCTTTGGTATCAAGGTTATGCTGCGCTCATGACACAAGTTGTGATGTATACACTATATATTTTTTTATTATCTGGACGAGTATGTATAAAATTAGTGTTATTTTTAAATGTTTGGAAATATTTATTGGTGGAGCTATCTGGGCCTAGTGTTGTGTGTATGTGTGTGTGTGTATGTGTGTGTTTTAGTGGGAAGGTTATTATTATGGACTCAGTTTCTTTAATAAATACAGGAATATTCATATTTCTATTCGTGTATTTCTACAAGAATACAATACGATACAATACAATACAATACAATTCTTGTATTGGGGGTCAGTTCCCAGTTAAAAGTTTCAAAGACTTTGTCCATTCTATCCAAATTTTCACTTGTATTGGCATAAAGTTGTTCATAATTTGCTCTCATTATCTTTTAAATATCTGCAAGATCTGTAGTGATGTCTCTCTTTTCATTCTTGATATTGGTAATTTGTGTTTTCTCTTTTTTTTCTCTCTCAATACTGCTAGGGGTTTATAGAGTTCGTAAACTTAAATTCGAAGAATCAACTTTTGTCTTTGTACATTTTCTCTATTGTGTATTTGTTTTCTATTTCATTAATTTCTGTTCTTGATGACTGAAAAATTTCTTGAGATAGATATTTAGATCATTAAATTTCAGCTTTCTTCTTTTCTAATACATGCATTTAAAAGTATATATTTTTCTTTAAATACAGCTTTAGCTGCATCTCACAAGTTTTGATATATTGTATTTTTATTATTAATCAGTTAGAAGTTATTTTCCAGTTTCCATTTTTATTTCTCCTTGATCCCATGGGTTATTTATATATTTTTAAAATTTGAAATATATTAAGATATTCTAATTATATTTTTGTTATTAATTTATAGCTTGCTTTGGCTGTAGTCAGAAAACGTACTTTGTATAATTCAGTTCTTCAAAATTGATTGAGACTTGCCTTTCAGCCCAGCTTATGGTCAATTTGGGTAAATGTTATGTATACTCTGCACTTTGGGGATGGAGTGTTCTAAATGTAACAATTTGGTCAGATTAGTTAATTGTGTTGTTTAAATCTTTCATATTTTTACTGATTCATTGGCTGTTTGTTCTATCAGTTACTAAAAGAGGTGTATTAAAGCACCTCAGTGTGATTGTGAATTTTAAAATTTATCCTTGAGGTTTTAAAATTTGCTTTCTATATTTTGAGGCTATGTTATTAGATGCATACAAATTTGGGATTGCTACATCTTTTTAGTGGATTGACATTTTTATCATTATAAAATGTCCCGATTTACCTCTAGTAATCTTTTTGCCTTAAAGTTTAACATTGTTTGACAAGAAAAGAACTACATTTGCTTTATTTGTTTATTTATAGTTTAGTGTTTGTGTAGTGTATCTTTTTCTGTGCTTTTACTCTCAAAATTTTTCCTCCACTTAATGTGTGTCTCATCATCAACATGTAATTGTTTCTTTTTACAATAGTCTGACAAGTTTTATTTTTTTAATAAAATATTTTGTATATTCATAATTAATGTAATTATTGATATATTTGTATTATTTGTCCTGTGTATCTTACTATTTGTTCTCTATATGTATTATCTATTTTTACTATTCTATTTACAATTACCCTATAGATGACAACATGTGATCTTGAGTTACAAGGGTGCATTCTAAAGGAGTACTTTTACCACTTTTCAGAGAATGCAGGAATCTTAGTACACTTTAATTATTTTTAACCTTTTCTACTTTTGCTATATTTTGTCATGCATTTTAATTATACATATATTTAAAATGGAACAAAGCATCATTGTTATTATTTTTTACAGTTAATTTTTCTTCAGATTTATCCATATAGTTACCTTTCTCACTGATACTCATTCTTTCCTATATTTGCAGGTTTCAGCTAAGATAAATTTTTCTGCCTCAAGAACTCTCTTTAGTATTTCTTTCAGAGTGGTCTGCTGGTGACAAACTCTCTCTCTCTCATTCTCTCCCTCTCTCTCTCTCTCTTTGCCTGGAAATGTTTATATCTTGCTTTCATTTTTGAAGGAGATTTTCACTGGATATTGGCAGTTATTTTCATTCAACATTTTAAAGATGTCATTGCATTGCCTTCTGACTTCCATTATTTCTTTTGGGTAGTTAGTTGCCAGTATTACCTTTGAAAGTAATGTGTCTTTTTTCCCTGGGTGGTTTTAAGATATCCTATTTGCTTTTGGTTTTCATAGTTTCCCTATGATGTACTTAGGCATGGCTTTCTTTATATTTATGCTACTTGGAATTTGTAGAGCTTTAAAAATCTGTGGTTTGATGACTTGAATTTGTTTCAAATGGTGCTGTCATTATCTCTGTGAGTACTGCTTTGTCCTATCTTCTTCTGGGAGGTGCATTACAGTAAGTTGACCTTTTATCACATCCCATGTTTCTTAGCTTCTTTTAGTAATTTTTTACATGTTTTCCTAGTTGTACTTCAGTAATATATTTTCTACTGACCTATCATTCATTTACTGATCCTCTATTTTGCTATCTCTAGCCTGCTGTTATATCCACCATTGGGTTTTTATTTTCGGTTATTGTACTTTTTAGTTCTAAAATTATCATTTGACCCTTTTTTATGGATTTGAATTCTCTGGTCAAATTTTCCTTTTGTCGTCTATTTTCATGAAGTATTAAACATGGTTATTGTAAAGTCTATGTCTGATAATTCTAATACTTGTAGCGTTTGTTCCCCAGAATGGTGAGAATCCTAAAAGTTCTGCTTGGCTTTTTACCTCTTAGCTGTTGCTTTGTGTCTGATGTGTCTTGAGAATCAGAAAATTCCTCAATGAGAAAAGCCACACAGACAGAATATTGGGCCCACTTATCTGTAGTTTCCTTTTCTCCAGTATCTTAAGACTTCAGGTACTGACTTTGGGTCACCTAAAACTCCAGCTTTTATTTCTGCAGCCCTGTGGAACTACCAAAAGCTCTGAGAAGTTACTTTTTGCTTGGCCTCTTGACCCCACTTTATTTACAAATTGTCAGTGGAGAAGAGAAGGTCAGGCTCACTGAAGTGTCCTTCTCCTCTCTCTGGGGTCTTGGCCAATCAGGTTTTGCTTGCCTTGATTGATTGCTGATATCTTTAAGCAGCTGTTTTTCAATATTTTATTCAGCATTCATAATTGTTTGTAGCAGGAGGAATGGTCTGATAAAGGATACTCCATCATAGTTGGAAGTGGGAGTACGCTCTAGTCCATTTTTCAAAGATTAAGATTTTTTATTTATTTAACTGAAGGTTCAAATCAATGATGAAATTTTTGATGTATATCTCCAGACATGACAACTTCAGATGTAATAAAACAGTATGTGCCGCAGGATCCCCTTTGTTTTGTTGGGGATTTAATGACTGCACAGAGTTTTATGCTACTTAGAAAATGGCAGAGATGATTTTTTATCAGGAGACCATTTCCTAAATTGCTTTGGGGAGTATAAATGTTCTGCACAGTTTTAACAGGTGTTCTGTAGGAAAAGATTTTTTGGTTAAATTAATTTGGGAAGAGATAGTTAAAAATAATTCTTACTTCACAATGTCTCTGAGCCTTGGTTATGCTATATGCCTTCCAAGTCTACGAAAGAGTTAACGGCATGCAGAATTTCCTAAACTTATTTGATCAAAGAACCCTTTGGGGGAGCAACTCATGGAGAAACTATGATTCCAGATATTATAGCTTGGAAGACACTGGTTTAAGAGGAAAGAAGGCTAAGGTAGAAGTTAGACTATCTCTGATTCTGATTCTGACATTTATTAGCTGTGTGATCTGCTATATGACATTGCATCTCTGATCATTAGTTTCCTCGTGTGTGAAATGAAAAGGCTTTATTTGAGATAACTAAAGTCTAAGCTTTTCTCTTCTATGACATTGCCAAGCATATTGCTGATATCACACAATATTATCCTTATCTCCAACTCTCATTAGTTCCTATTTCTTTATGCTTAATGATAAAGCCCTTGAAGTGGTGGTTTAATTATTGAACCGGCTGTACCATTTTGAATTTGAGTCAAATCACTGAACTGAAGAGGTAATGCTAAACCATCTCTGACCTCCTCATGTATTCAATACAGGAACTGTAAAAGCACGAGGTGATGTGGTTTTACTTATTAAGAAAACAATAGGGCTTATGATGTTTTGTGTAGAGTTGCTGATCCTGGTGAACTTAATGTTTGTTTGTTTTTTTCATGGATTCACAGAAAAAGGAGACACCAGAAAACTCAGGGTATGTTCAAGGCAGAGAACTAAAGGGCCGCCTGGTCTCTTCCTTTCTCTCACCCTAGACCGAAGAGGAAATTACTTGTCTCAAAACTTGGTGCTAATCAGGGGAAAAAGAAATCCTCTCAGAATTTTTAGCCATAAACTGGGCTTTGTGCTAATTTGAAGCCTGAATTCATATGGAACTGGCAACTCAAAAACATTGAACCAAGAATTTAATTTACAGTTAGGCTTAAAATATCAGAGCCTCCGGGAGCACGACAGACACCAATGTAAATCACCTCTGCAGGAACCCAACTTCATTCCAGATCCCCCAAGGTTTTTGGAGATAAATTTCCAAGAAAAATGAGCAACTTATAGTAAAAATCATGAGTATATAAGGTACCAGAAGAAAAAAAAAAGGACTTCAGAAACAGACCTATAAATACTTTAGATATTCTTAACTATGGTTAATATATTTAAAGAAGTGAGACAACTTTGAAAATAGGAGCATTGGAGAGAATCTATAAAGAATAGGCAAGCAAATTTGAAACAAAATAAAATACAACTCAAAATGATAAATACAATAATTGAAATTAACATATGAATTATAGGTGTTTATTAATATATTAGATACAGCTGAACAGAATTAATGAACTGGAAGATGAGAGAGAGAAATTATCGGAGACAAAGAGATGGAAAAGATAAAAGAGAGGTTAAGATTATGGAGGATGGAATTAAAATGGCTAGAAATAAATCCAAATATATCAGCAATTATAATACATGAGAAAAAGACAAATATGATCACACTGAACAGGAAATAACATCCAGTTTATCCTATTTACATATGACATATACATATAAAAGCCTAAGGACACAGAAAGATTGATAGCAAAAAGATGGTGTGATAGGTTGAATATTTGCTTCTCATTCTTCACCCTTCCCTCCACCTCCCTTTTCCTGGTCTTATTATGGGTACAGTATACTTCCTTACACTTTGACTTTGGGCTTGTAATGTGACTTTCATTGACCAGTGGTCTATGGAGAGAAGTGATAATGTGCCAATTCTAAGCTTAGGCTGTAAGGGGCTTTACTAGTGTCCATTTGTGCTCTTGTATCCCTGCCATTGCCATGAGAAGAACGGGCCCTGGCTAGCCCACTGGTCCAAGGTCAATGAGACGTGGAGCAGAACCACCATAGTCAGTCCAATCCATGCATCTGCATTGAGAAGCATATCTAATCCCAGACCAGGTCAGCTAAATTCCAGATCAGCAGACATATGAGCAATAATAAAGGATTACTGTTTTAAGCCACCAGGTTTTGGGGTAGTTTGTTATCCAGCAATACCGAAAAGATACATTAGTCAAATGCTAAGTAAAATAAAATTGGCCTAGCTATATTAATATCAAAATAAACCGCAGGCAAAGAGTATTTCTAGTGAAAGAATTTCTTTATTTTATAGAAGGTTCAATTCAACAGAAAGATAAAATAATCCCAAGATTATATGGACTTAATAATGTAGCCTCAAAATAGGTAAAGTAAAAATTTACAGAACTACAAGGGAAAGTAGGCAAATCCACTATCCTAAGGGGGTAATAAGACACGCAGACTAAAAAATATCATTAAGGATGAATAATATTTGCATAATACAATGAACATGGTTCACTTAATCATAGATCATTTCCATAAAACCACATCAATCAGCTATAAAAAACTCATTTTTTTTAGAGACAAAGAACATCAGTGAAAATCAACCACGTATTAGTCTACAGATCAAGGCTTAATTCTAAATGAATTTTATCATATAGGTCATATTCTCTAACCACAGCTTAATTAAGCTACAAATAAAAAACAAAAATATGATGAAAATTTTCCAATTATTTATAAATTAAAAAGCATACTTCTAAACATTCCAAGGCCAAAGGAGAAATAAAAAGGAGAATTAAAAGAATGTTAGAACGGAATTGTACTGAAGATATTACTTATCAAAAATTTTAGATTTCCACTAAGGCTATATTTAGAGGGAAATTTATAGTCTAAAGAACAGTCAGACAAGAATTATGGTAGAAAACTAATGAACTAAGTATCCTTAGAAAAGAGCAGTAAAATAAACGCAAAAAAAGTAGAAGAAAATAACACAAGATTAAAGCAGAAAATGAACACATAATAAAGAAGACCTGCAAAACCAAAGTTTTTTTCAAAGGCTAATAAAATTGAAACCCTCTGCAAAATTAATGAAAAAGAGAGAGAGAGAAGAGGCACAAATTAACATTAGAAATATAAAAGATATGACTATAGATGCTGCATATATTAAAAAGAAAATATGATCTTTTGAACAACCTAATGCCAATAAATTGGAAAGTTTAGATAAAATTGACAAATCCTAGAAAAATATAACTGACCAAAACTGATTCAAGAGGAAATAAAAATATAATAATTAAAAATATTTTTTATAGTAAATAAAATTGTTTTATAATAAATAAAAATATTCAATCAGTAATATGAAATATTCCCACAAAATAATATTTTTTCACAGTTTACTGTGTTTTTAAAAACAATTTTACAGTTTTACTAAGTGCTATCAAACATTCAAGGAATAAATAATCTTGATTTTATAAAAGTGATTTCAGAATATATGAGTCTAGCATAATCATAATACCAAACTTGGTAAGAATAGTACAAGAAAAGCGAATTACAGTCTAGTGTCATTTATGAACATGGGTGCAAACATTCTACACAAAAATATTAGCAAACTGAATTCAGCGATGTAGGAATATAATATGTCAGTAAGTTGGATTCATCCCAAAGATGTAAAGTTAAACATTAGAAAATCAATTAATATGATTCACTGCATTAATAAATTAAAGGGGGATAGGAATTCCCTGACGGTCCAGTGGTTAGGACTCAGTGCTTTAACTGCGGTGGCCCCTGTTCAATCCCTGGTCGGGGACTAGGATCCTGCAAGCCACGTGGCACGGTCAAAAAAAAAAAAAAGGGGGGAAAAGTATACAATTAATAGTTACAGAAAATGCATTGCTAAAATTCAACATGTGTTCATATATAAACTCTTAGCAACTAGAAAGAATGCTCAATAGGAGGAACCCTCATTAACTTCAAAAAAATCTACAAAAGCACTCCAACAGCAAATATCATAAAAAATGGAGAAGTATTGAAAATATTCCCTTTAATATCAGGAATAAGACTAGAGGGCTTACCATCTCCATTTCTATTTCACGCTGTAGTAGGAGTCCTAACTAGTTTAATAAAGAAATAAGATTGGAATGCAAGGATCCTAAGAGTCATAGTAACAGAATTAAAAATTGCATAGAAAATCCAAAGGCATCTACAGGTAAATTATTAGACTTAATAAGAAAGTTTAGTAAAGTGGCTGGATAAACAACCAACAAAAACAGCAATGCAACTGAATTTTTATCTATCAGCAATACATTTAAAAAATGAAATAAAAAAATAGTAGCCTCTAAAAATGAGATACCTAGAAATAGATACAAAAAATATATACAAAGCTTTTACGGAAACTATAATAAAAATGTATTGAAAATAGTTAAAAGACCTAAAAATGGATATGGATATGAATACACATACACAGGACACCAGCTTGGGTCTGGGTGTCATCCTGGCAATGACAGATATGATAGCATCCCCAAGCAAGGCCACTGAATACATTAAAGGTGTGCAAAATAAGGACCGCTGGGTTCTTGACTTTCTTCCAGGGAGAAACTTGGACAGCAGAGAGACTCTGTGACCTTTGAGGGGGAAGTTTTGAGAAGTTAAACAACTCATTTATATTGTTGTTTCAGCCTCTGAGCTATGCAAATCCTAAAGCCTTACAGAATATTAGGCAGCATCCTGGCTTTAAAGCTGACTGGAGAAAAGTGGCTCTCTCCTTTCTAAGAGAGAAAGAGATGATTGGTCTTGGACAAATAGAAAATGGTTTTGCAAGATATATTTTATGGTAATAACAGACCCCTTAGCTTTATGGTTTGCTATATAACAAGGCTGAATTCCTTGTGACATGCTTCAAAACTTGAAGGCTTAGTCTTTATCTTCAATTACTGTCAGACGAGGCTTCATCAGGCTTCGGGTACTTTGCTTCAAGCCAAGCCATCCACTGGAAAAAAAATCATACTGCAGGAATGAAAAGGGGGCTAGCACAACTACTAATTTAGTGACATGTGGCCATTGTCACAGGAGAACACAAGCCTGGTTAAGGCGGGCGTGAAAGTCCTCGTGCCCTTGCGTCCTTTCCCTATGTAGAATTTATCAGTGTGTTATTATTAGCCATTGAAAATCAATGGGAAGAAAGCCAGGAGCCCAAAGCCCATTCAGACTAATCATCTCAGCACGTTTAATCACATGACTGTCAGCCTTGGTGTAATCACAGCCAGCACAGGTGGTAAATGGCATTTCAAAAATGCTGTCAGGTCCTGCCTTTCCCCAGCCTCTGTGGCTTGCTTCCTTCTACAGCTGAGATAATTTGACCCACACCAGCAGGTTCAGCCCCATAGTAGCTTCCAGGAAAAGGACTGCAAATATGCTTACCACTACTTCCTACTTCCCTTTCTGAGACAGACACCATTAATGGACCATCACCTTCATTTCTGCTAAGCCCAGACAGCTGCAGCCTTAGAATCCCACTTGACTCAGTGTTCCAGGCAGCTCTACCCAATGGCCGAGGATTGGCATGCAGGCAGGAACATATTTGGCTTCCCTACTCTTGGACCAGTTGGGTGTAGAAGACGGTAAAGAGAGCCAACCTAGGACTCTAGCTCCACATGAAGTCACCCATGCTGCTTAGTCTGTCCTTGACTTTGTATTCCTATTCTTAGAGCTGGGCTCTGCTTCATCCATCTATCCATCTATCCACCCATCCATCTATCCAACAAATATTGCCTGAGGGCCTCCTGTAGATCAGATACTATTCTAAACCCAAAAGATACAGTGTTTATATTGTATTTTATGTTTATTGATAATATATATTTATATTATTTACAATAATATATATATTTATATACTTATTTTACATTACATTTATATAGTTATATATTTATATTATAATGGAGCCTTTATTTTAATGGTGGAGATATTATAAACAAACAACCAAACAAATCAGATAGTAATAAATGCCAAGAAGAAAATTAAAGCAGGAGGTGGGTATACACATCTGTCAAAGGAACTTGAGGTGGGGGAAGTAAATTTAGAAGAAAAATGGTGGTGGGTGGCCCAAAAATAGGATGAAATAGGATGGCCAAGGTGCACCCCTCCCAGGTAGCAGCCATGAGCGTACCTTTGTGGAGTGAGGAAATGGCACGGGAAGGTGGCTGGGAAGGAGGGTCCAGGTTGTGCAGGATGATAGGAAATCATTTAATTAATATCCCTCTTAGGTTTCAGATGAGCTTTAGAGAGGCTGCATAACTTGTCTAAGTTGTACTAGTTAAGGTAGAAATGTATTTCTTGCTCACCTGAAATCCAGGGCAGGTGTTCCTGACTGGCCAGGCCTTTCCTCCAAGTAGGGATTCAGAGGCCCCGTCCATCTTAGAGTATTGCCTCTCAATACCAAGGTCACTGCAAGGGGGTGGCAAAATGGAGGACTGGGTGTGGGAAATGTTAAGGTACCAATCCAAACGGCTTCCATTCACGGTGCATTGGCAAGAATGCAGTCCCATGGCCACAACTAACTGCAAAGGACGCGTGCTCAGAAAGAAGAGAGTCAGGTATGGAATCCGCCAGCAGTCCTCTCCAGTTACGTAGTGGCTGGACCAGGATTCAAACCCAGGCCTGTCTGCCAGAGTCAACCTTTCTTATCGCTGCCCTCTTCTGTCCCCCTGATGCGAGCTGTCCTTTCACTCCCATCTGAAGGCCTGCCTCTTGCCCCTGCAGAAAGCCTTCATTCAGCCCCACTGCCTGCCTGTTTTGGAGTGTTGTCTATTTTGAGATGCCTTTTTCCTGTGTTTTGGCCATGCATCAGCGTGCTGACTCCCCTGTTGTCTGGGTCTAGTCTTCCACATGGCAAGGGTCTGCCTGCTACACTGGACCTGCACCCAGAGTCCCTGTGCCCCAGCATCTGCTGCACCCCAATGTGCAAGCTTCTCCAAATATTGTTTGGTTTTGTAGTAATTAAAGGGCTATTCTCAGTGCTAAATGCCGGCGCTATATTTGGAAAATCAATGGTTTCAGCATACACTGCCGGTTGACCATTATGGTTAAAAGAAAGGTATTTTAGGTACGTTTTGCGGAATAAAAGGAGACAACCCTAACATTTACATGAATTAGAAGTCATCAGAACCACTGTATGTGGAGACTCAAGCCTGGAGTATATGAGGGAACGGAGTCTCAGAACACAGTCACTGCACAGGATCACAGAGAGCCTGAGGCATGGAAGGGGTGTTTTCCGACACCCTATGCCGTACCCAGAAAGCAGCTCAAAGTATATACATCACTGATGGCAGGCTAGTGCTCTCATCTTTGCATATAAAAGAGAAGACACAGTAACGCCTAACACACATTTATAGAGGAGCATGAATGTTCTACTAAATTCACATTTTATGCTATTTTATAGTATGGTTTTATTTTCATAATCTTAGGATAGCACACAGAAGTTTCTTAATACACATTTGATAAATGAAGAATGATTTATAGATGCATAAAGGAATGAAAAGGCAGGATAAAAACGGAAGCTCCCCAGTTCTTAACATTTGTGAGCAGATGAATCTTTGAGCAACAAATATAAAGATTGAGGATTTGTGAAGATGATTGATTACCACAATTTCATAAACCTTATAATAGGGTTAATCTGATGCATGTTACATATGTATTGGGGTAGATAATTAGTAAGGTATACATGTTAAGCAGCTCCAAAGGTGGGGCCAGTAGGAGTCCCAGCCCACTCCCTGAGGTCCTCCCTACCTTATGGGATCTGGGGAGCCTGATTCTTCACACTCAGACTAGTGTCTGGGAAGATACTTCACCCAAGGTCTTTTAGAGAATGCCCCACAAAGGAATAGACCTGAGGAAAGAAAAGAGAAGAAAAGAAAAAAGGTAAAAAAGGAAAGGACAAGAAAAACAAAAAACCCAAGAAAAGCCAAAGAGAAAAGAAAAGCCTTGATTCTCTTAACTCTGGTTCACGTGTGCATGCACACACACACACACACACACACACACACACACACCACTGTTTCCAAGGCACTGGACTACTTCCTGCCCTCATCCTTCCTCCCTGGAATTTCCCCTTTTCCTTGCTGATCCCTGGAATGATCCGTTTAGTTCTATTATGATGTGAGGACTCCAGGAGGAGAGGCCAGGGAGACAAAACCAAACCGCTCCTTCAAGGGAATGCTCAGGTGGTCTCGTGCATTTTCACCTCCTCAAGGTGTTCTGTCATAGGTGATCACTTGACTTCAGGTTGTAAGGACCGTGAGAAATGAGCAAATAAGACTCAAAGAGGCAGTGGACTTCTTTCCTTTTTCTCTTGCTCCACACCTATATGGGAATCTAGTTCTAAGGATCCTTTGAGTCTGTCCTCTCCTCATTATGCTTCTTCCTGCCTTGGATCAGGCTCTGGTTGCCTCTTCCTTGGACCACAGCTGTGGTTTGAGCCTATGAACCAAGCATGCATTAGCCTGCTGCTGAGCTGTGAGGGTTCCTTCCCCTCTCTGGGCTCCAGTTCCTACAGCTTTCAAGTGTTGTTGAGGAGATTAAAGAAGATGTAAACCTGCATATCCCCAGAAGGGTCTCTGTCCTCTTCTGTCTCACCCAGCCTCCACACTGATGCCACAGCAATCTCTCTGAAATGCAAATCCAACCACTTTATTTTCCTTCCCACACTTCTCTTGTTTCCCTCTAAACAATAAAGACCAGACTCCTTATCATGGTTTATAAGGCTTTCATGCCAGCTCCCTCTACTTTTCTGACCTAATCTGTCAAGTACTGCTTTGCTTCCAATTTTGTGTACAAAATTACACAAAACTCTCCCTGGACATATGATTTCCCATTAACCCAAGCCTTTTCATGCACCATTACTCCTGCCTGGAATTTCTTCCCCTCTCTTGTCCATTTGGTGAATATCCATCCAGTCATTCTTAAAAACAATTCAAATAGACCGCATTCTGCAGAAACCGTCCAACCTTCGTGCTTGTGGGCTCTCTCCTCAGAGGGCTGATCTCACCAGGCATACGTGCCTGCAATAAAGCGACCATAAGCCTGTGGTGTGTTGTTAGTTCACGTGTCTCTCTCCCAGGCTGGGGGCTCAGTAAGAGAGGCTGCCTGATCGTTCCTTTCTGGGGATCCCTAGCACGTGCTCGGTGCTAACTGACGTTTGTTGAATCACAAGTTTGAGTTGCTTAGGACCACACAGCTGGTTAATGCATAGTGAGGAGAGTGCTGTTTCCTTTCTGTTCCGGGTTGATTGTGTCCCCCAAAGAAGATATGTCGAAGTCCTAATTCCCAGTCCCTCAGAACGGGACCTGATTTGGAAGTAAGGATGTTGCAGATGTAATTAGTTAAGATGATGTCACGTTGGATTAGGGTGGGCTCCTCAGCCAATATGACTGGTGTCTTTACGAGAAGAGGAGAAAGGACCCAGAGACACACACACAGACACACACAACGTTGCAGGCAGAGACTGAAGCATGCCAAGGGTTCCTAGGAACCACCAGAAGACGGAAGAGGCCATAAAGCTTCCACTTCAAGGGCCTTCACTTATAAGGCCCATTCCAAGGGCACAGGAGGGTCTCCAGATTTGTGTTCACATAATTATAAGTTTTTGTAAAATTTTCAAAATGGTATTTTCACCACAGTCAATTAAGAGTACTATCTTTTTCCTCTCCGACTTTACCTTGGGTCAGGTGACTTTATCATGGCCTGAACTTTTAGGGATGTTGCTAAGAGGATGTAAACTTGGAGATACACTTAGTTTGGTTTAGTGGCATATAATTCTGTGGTCTTCAGTCACTTGCATGTATAGTGAAGTGATTGCTAGATCTCCTAGTGTAGGTGACTTTCTGAAATTCTCCCCGCCCACCCCGCTCACTGTGCCAGAGGCTGCCCCATGACACACGTGTGTCCTTCAATGCCCAGTGTTGACACTAGGAGGAAGGTGAAAAGAAACAAGGTTTGAAGTGTATCCAGACGCTAGTCTGTGAAGAAGTCTTTGAATCACCAGATGTGTAAAATTGTAATTGGAGACTTCGCTGCCCATCAACTCTTTGTCAAAAAGGAAGCTCTTTTCTGTCAGAGCTATACTTCGATAATGTAGGGTGTACACCAATAAACACTCCTTACATTTTTTTTTTTAAAGCTGTGGTTTTCTTTTTTTTTTTGAAGATGTTGGGGGTAGGAGTTTATTAATTAATTAATTTATTTTTGCTGTGTTGGATCTTCGTTTCTGTGCGAGGGCTTTCTCTAGTTGTGGCAAGCGGGGGCCACTCTTCATCGCGGTGCGCAGGCCTCTCACTATCGCGGCCTCTCTTGTTGCGGAGCACAGGCTCCAGACGTGCAGGCTCAGTAGTTGTGGCTCACGGGCCTAGTTGCTCCGCGGCATGTGGGATCCTCCCAGACCAGGGCTCGAAGCCGTGTCCCCTGCATTAGGAGGCAGATTCTCAACCACTGCGCCACCAGGGAAGCCCACTCCTTACATTTTTAAATATTGTAATGGGAGTTTCATAAAGTAGAATTTCATCTGAATTCTTATGTTTGTGGGACCCAATCCTGTAGCAATGCTGTAAATGTTGAGTCCATTCTGAATGCAAAGTTGTGTTTTCTGCATGCATGTCAGATCGTGTTTTTGTGAATCTAATATAAATTGTCCTGAGGAAGTCTGGCGATTCCAGACGAAACAGCATGCAAGAAACAGGCTGAAGAAACAAGTGTACCCCTTGAACAAAACTACACATATTCATATTTGAATCATTGTGTAGCATATGACTAATTTATTGTACAATTATGTAGCTCATTGAAATATAGCAGCCATTTTTTTTGAAGTAGCGAGTTATTATTTATTTGTGTATTATACATATGTTTAAGTAAGTTTAATAAGTACCCTTTAAAATGATAATACATGTATTTCCCTCTGCCTTCAGATCAAAGCAAGAGGAAGCATCGCTCAGTCAGGAACCCATGTGTTGTCCACTAAACAAGGAGAGAGTAAGTACTTTCAGGATTTCCTATTTTTTTCTCTCAAATTGTCAAATCCTAAACGTTTTAGCAAGATGAAGCTATTTCTTTTTTTTTTTTAATTGGAGTATAACTGCTTTACAATGGTGTGTTAGTTTCTGCTTTACAACAAAATGAATCAGTTTTATATATATACATATGTTCCCATATCTCTTCCCGCTTGCGTCTCCCTCCCTCCCACCCTCCCTATCCCACCTCTGCAGGCGGTCACAAACCACTGAGCTGATCTCCCTGTGCTATGCAGCTGCTTCCCACTAGCTATCTACCTTACGTTTGGTAGTGTATATATGTCCATGCCTCTCTCTCGCTTTGTCACAGCTTACCCTTCCCCCTCCCCATATCCTCAAGTCCATTCTCTAGTAAGTCTGTGTCTTTATTCCTGTTTTACCCCTAGGATCTTCATGACATTTTTTTCCCTTAAATTCCATATATATGTGTTAGCATACGGTATTTGTCTCTCTCTTTCTGACTTACTTCACTCTGTATGACAGACTCTAGGTCTATCCACCTCATTACAAATAGCTCAATTTCGTTTCGTTTTATGGCTGAGTAATATTCCATTGTATATATGTGCCACATCTTCTTTATCCATTCATCCGATGATGGACACTTAGGTTGTTTCCATCTCCGGGCTATTGTAAATAGAGCTGCAATGAACATTTTGGTACATGACTCTTTTTGTATTATGGTTTTCTCAGGGTATATGCCCAGTAGTGGGATTAGCAGCCATTTTAAAGTGCATTTTCTCTGATGAATGTGTCATGAATTCTAAAAGTATTTAAGATTAGCCAAGAAATGTCCTGAAATCCTGCAGCTCTTATGAAAGCAACTAGATTAGAGTTTTCCCGGGTTTGAAAACCTTAAAAATTAATGTCAAATCGCCAGTAAGAACTTGTGAAGCTCAAAGTAACTCTTCTAAACTGTTAACAATAAATAAGTTTTTTTTTTTCTGTTAGAAGAAAGAGTAAATTTTCTGTTCTCTCTGTGGAGAAGATTACACAATTGTTATTATATGAAGAGTTAACCAGAGAGTATTGCGCCAGAAACTATTGGGCAAGAGAGTATTACAGAGACGTGCCAGGCAGTTCATTCATAAGAATAGTACCTTACATTTATGGATTTTGTAACACTTGTGTTGTTAACTTTGTTATGTTTGTAATTTGTTATACTTTCTTCTCTCAATCTGAAGAAATAGTCACCTTTGTACCAAATTTTATATTCCTCATTTTGTATTATTTTTCTTAAAGAAGTCCCTTCCTCCAAATTTTATGTGTTAAGCCCCATATAACCAGGATCTGCCCCTGCTAACACACAATCATGATTGACATGGCTTGTTCATCAAGTTTGGTTGAAAGCCAACTGCATGCAGGGCACTGTGGTAGGAGGTTTAGGGTGCAGAGTTAAAGTGGGAAGAGCCCTCAGTTGGAGTCAGGGGTCCAGGAGTCCAGTTCTAACACTCCCAGAGAAAGCCGTATGAGATCAGGCAAGTCATTTCCCCCTCTTTAAAACTCGATTTCTTAAGTGAGGAGTTTGGATTAAACAAGTTCTAAAGCTCATCTTTGGGGGACAGTTTTCTCTTTTTTAAAATTTATTTTATTGAAGTATAGTTGATTTACAGTGTTGTATTAATTTCTGCTGTACAGTAAAGTGATTCAGTTATACATACATATATGTATATATATATATATATAAACACATTCTTTTTCACAGGCTTTTCCATTATGGTTTATCACAGGATATTGAAAATCGTTCCCTGTGCTATACAGTAGGACCTTGTTGTTAATCCATTCTACGTATAATAGCTTGCATCTCACACAATTTTCTGAACATGTATTTCAGAGTCAGCCCAACCTTAATGTTATTTGTGAATGCTATTTGCCACCGTCTAGCTGTTTCCGCTCTCTAGGAGTTTATGACCTTGGTGAGCTAAGATTAGCCTTTGGTTTGTTGTGATAGGCAATGTTTGCTGGTAGTTGTTCCTTTGTTTCATAGGTTGGTTTACATCTTGTGCCAAATAAGCCCCATTTCCAGCCGCTGAATTGTTGAAGCTGTGCCAGCACACGTCCTCACGAGGATGCTGTTCCTGTTCCAGCGGGAGTTACCACACCAAGTGGCTAGACTGATGTCTGGGCCTCACTGAAACTCTGGCAAGTCCCGTTCACGGGACCTGTGTCAAGATATACTCCTGCCTGGCAGCCTGGGGCATGAGTCCATGACTCTGTTTTCATGGACCCTAACTTCTAACAGAGCATTCTATTTGATGTTTCGACTGTGCTGAGGGGATCCCCCAGTACGCTGGCTGTGATTCCCGCCACAGGGAAAATGCTTACCGTCACGTGGCATATTGACATGACATGGCTCTGTAGCTCTTTGGTTTGCTAAGGAGCCATCTTCCGTATAAATGCCAAAAACAAATTTTCCACCAACCAACTAATGTTTGTCCTATGTTAGAAGATTACCAGGGCAGGCTTCAGTTGACACTTCTATTTTTATTTTCATGCCTGAGTTAATTAATGGCCATTTTATTCATTTATTGATTTGGTTCACATCCCTTCTTCTTCCAACTTAAGGATTTGAGTTGGATTTCTGAACTCAATAGGGAATTCTGGCCACATCAAAATGGCAGTGTTTGAACCTGGCAAGATCATAATTGTATTTGGGTTTGATTTTGGTTTCCAAAGATAACTTAAGAAGGTGTCAACATCCCTTAATAAGGTCAGTTACATAAGGTGGTAATTAGTTTGCGAACAGAATGCCAACATTGATAAAAGGTGCTAATTTGGTTATTTTTAGAAGTTTCTACTGTGGCACATACCTTTTAAATAAGAACTGTTGTCTGCTATGGCTGTTTTTGAAGATTACATATAAGTCAGTTAAATGATTCATTCACCAGCTCCCTCAATAAATATTTGCTAAGGCACTGGATGAGACGCTGTTGGCCACTTTGCAGAGTTGATGCAGTACTACAGATGGAGGGTTAGTATGAAGAAGATGAAAGTTACAGGTCAACTTGACCCAGAAAAAGAAACCCTGCCTTTGAAGTTCCACCCCAAAGATGGTAAGCTGACAGATGGTGTTGATTCCTCCTGGCTTGGCAGACACCAACAGAGTAATAGAAAAAAATGGCTCAGCCCCAGCATGGTCCTTTTGGGGGCCACGAGACATTGACTCTATTTAATGAAGAAAGTGGTCATTTGGTTGCTGCTGCAGAGGGAGCAGAAGGTAACCAACCATAGGGTTGAGCTACAAAAGCAATAAAGCAATAGAACTTGCATGGAGAAAAACAGCACAAACTGTATGGTCATATGTCAGTCTGTTTGGTTTTTTTTTTCTATCACTATATAGATGGGTCAAATTATTAGGATTAATGAAACCACATGGAAATTGTCCCGGACATCTTACTAATTAATTAATTAAATCACCCCATCATTCAAACATTCATTTTTATTGAGCACTGCACTAGGTCTTTGCTGGGTGTTGAGGAGTCAAATATGAATAAACTGTATGGAGGTCAGTATAAGGAGACAGATAACTAAGTCAACACTGCAAAACAGTTTGGAAAGCACAATGACAGAGTACTTGACAGGAACCTAATTCATTCTGTTGAGGGAGTGGTGAGCAAAGAACTCTAGGAGAGTAGGCATGGCCAAAACTGTCAGTAACCTACCTAACCACCATTTCCTTCATTCATTCACCACCATTTCCTTCCTTCATTCTTGTCAGTAGAACCTGAACTTTGTTCTGTATGAGGCAGAAGGCACTCAGAGTAGAGGGGCTTCTCCACCAGTCACAGATAAACCATAGTAATCCTCCTCCCTTTGCCAATGATTGGTTTAGGGTGAGCTAGTGACCTGGACCTACTCAATGGGACCAGAAGAGAAGTCTGCTGGGAAAGATTTACTTCTCTGATAAAAAAAGAGAGATGTCCAAGGGGAAGCTCTTATTTTTTTCTGTCTTTGGGTGTGGTTTTGTGTGGATTTGATGTTTGGAGGCAAGGTATACATTTTGAGATCATATGGGGAAAGCCAAGACAAAGAAAAGGCAGCCTAGAGCTCAGCTGCTAAATTAACCAGCTCTGAAATTGCAGGGGAATAATAACCTCTAAATTATACTATAATAAATATCTAGTTTGATATTTTGTTAGTTGAAGCTGAAAACGTACAATCTGATGCAAAATTCTTCCTGAAGGAAGTTCTGAGCTGTGTCTTGAAGAGTGTGTAAGACTTAATCAGAGAAAGAAGTGGGTGAAGGATGTTCCTGGCAGATAGAGGTATAAAAGGCACTCTTTCGGGGACAGAGAGTAGCACGTGTGCGGAACCCAAAGTGCTTAAGCATGGCTATAGCAAGAGATGGGGCTGGAGAGAAATGCAAAACCTTATGTGCCATGAGAAGAAGCTTATAAATGTATCCTAAAATAACGTGGGGACCACTGAAGATTTGCTTAGATTTGCATTGTACAGAGATGACTGGTGGCCACAGAAAGGCAGGTCAGGGTGTTTGGGATGAAATGGAGAGCATGTAGGGTAATCCCTACAAGACCTGGAAAGGGTGGTGGTGGTGAAGGGGATGCAGAGGAGGGGTAGGTTTAGGAGATGTCAGGGAAGCAGACTCCATAGGACTTGAAACCTGATCGAATGTGGCGGGAAGACAGAGGGAGGTGAAAAGGCCAACCCTTGGCTTTCTGGTGAGTGTCTAGGGGGAAAGTGGTTCTTGCCATTGAGATAGGAAATTAACAATTTGGTTCCGAGACTGTGGGAAATAGCTGGTAAGCCTGTTATGGGTTGGGGGTAGCATGGGGATAATAAATTCAACTTGACTGTATTACATTACGAATTTTGAAGACAAACAAGTGGGGATTTCTAGTGAGCAGTTTCATATGTAGGACTGAAGCCAAGTGCTCCCAGAAGAGACCTCACCTGGAGAGATCTGAGGGTCCTCAGCAGAGAGGTGCTGTTGAAACCTTGTGAGTGGATGTACAATGTGTAGAATGGGATGGGAAGGCTGTTTCTAGAGACACTCAAGCTTTAGAAACAAAGAAGAGGAAAAAGTAAGAAAGAGTGGGACAAAGCAGGCAAAGAGACATAAACCAGAGAAACAGAAGAAAAGTAAGGAGAAAATGGTAAAATGAAAGCACAGGGAAGATTGCTTTTATTGCACCGCTGCTCAAGGGCCAGTGAGCTGTCATTTGTGTGATGAATGGACTTATTTTCTTGTTTATGCCCGTCCCTCTGACTACACTGCAAGTACCATTGGGGCGGGGTCCTCATCTCTTTTGCTCACCATTGAATCTCCAGTGATAGACTTATTGCCTGGACTCTAGTAGGTGCTCATTAAATATCTGTTGAATGAATGGGTGGTTTTATTTATTTACCTTGGCGTGCTCAGCGGCGATCACTAGGGTGCTCAAAAATATGTCAAAAGAAATAAGAAGACAGAAGCCTGCCACAAGCAGCATACCACATCCTCTTCTTGATTCCTCAATGCTTCAGACCCTAGAAACTGCAAATGAAGACCAGTGACCATTGTGTAGCCCAAACCCCGTTACTGCCTGTGAATTGACCTGGGCAACTCACTGGAGAAGGGAAGGAGAGTTGGAGTGGGAAGTAGCTGTTTGGGAGTGTGAATGATGCAAGGATAATTCCAAACAGTGTGAGCACAAAGGCACTTGCAAATGGGTCTTGCATTAAAAAATATATATATTTTTCCATTAAAAATATATATATATAAAAATAAAAAAATATATATATATATTTATATATATATATAAATATATATATTTCCATTAAAAATATATATATATTTATTTATTTATTTGGTTGTGCCAGGTCTTAGTTGCCTAGGTCTTTGCTGGGTATTGAGGTGTTGCAGCTCACGGGATCCTTAGTTGTGGCATATGAACTCTTAGTTGCGGCATGCATGTGGGATCTAGTTCCCTGACCAGGGATGGAACCCAGGCCCCCTGCAATGGGAGCGCGGTGTCTTAACCACTGTGCCACCAGGGAAGTCCCGGGTCTTCCATTTTTTTATGTTAGCTGAACAGACTGGCTAGCTCATACAGTACAAGTAGCAGAAAGAAGCAGATTAGCAAAACCAGTGTCTCTGTTCCCCTTATTGGGCTAGCATATGTCTTCTTGGGGGTTGTTTGAACTTGTTGGTCTGTCTTCCCTTAATAGAAAGTAAGCTCCATGAGGGCAGGGAATTCTGTCTGTTTCATTCTCTGATGTATCCACAACCCCTAAGTCAGCATCTGGCCCACAATAAATATTTACTGAATGAATGAATGAATATTCACATTGTGCTTTGGCTGTTATTCTCAGCCACTGTGGGTTTCCTGCTCTCAACCCTGCAGCAATGTCTCTCCCACTCTAGAACTTAATCATCACCTGCTCTGTCATGATGCTGGCTAGGTACAACTTCTTGTGATTCTGGACTCCATAGGGAACAGACTTTGTCTAACTGCTTTCTTGAATTGCCCTTGGTATTATCACAGTCCTGAGCACATAAGAAAGAATGAATTAAATGTTGACTTTATTCATTCAAAAAAATATTGGCTGAGCAGGGCTCATTCCAGGTGCTGCACCAGGCCCTACTGATAACACGTTAGACAAGATCCAGTTCCTCACCTCACGAGTTTACCAGAGAGGAGACAGACCTAGAGGCAAATAATAACCAAACCAGTGAGAAGTTCTACAGTGGGATCATGGGGCATTTCCCTCTGCCTGGGGGCCAGGGTGTGGGTGGTTGGAAGGTGCATCAGGGAAGGCTCCTCAGAGGAGGTTCTGCTTGAGTTGGGAGATGGGAGGACATGTGGGGTGGCAGGCATGTCTGAGTGAGGAAATGAGGGAGGATGGAAGCGGTGTGAGGAGAAGCGTACTGGGCAGAGAGCAGAGTGTAGACCATAAAAACAAGGAGACTTGAGAAAGCGGGGGTGTGTTCAGGGCTGGGAACGTCTGGCATGACATGGAAAATAAATCAATGATTGATTATAATCGGAACCTGGGGCTCAAACTTAACTATGGCACCTTAAGGTGGAGAGAGTAGAGTTCTTTCTGCTCCTGGATGGAGGGAACCCCGTCCCAGTGCACAGATCCCACTAAATAAGATCTCCACGCTGAAGCGTGGGCTCTGCTTTCTCTGTTCTTTGTAATTAATTACTGTGGTTGATAAGATCACATCTTTTTCCACTCTAAATCCTGCGTTTTGTGTCTGATGCTGATCTATGTGATTACACTCTTCTCTTAATATTGACCTGGTTTTATGGCATAAGATATACTTTCAAATGATAAAACTTGTTTTCTTTGAGATAAAAAAGGGTTGGAAAAGAAATTGACTATAGTGTTGTAGAATGAGAAAGAAAATAAACATTTTGGGATAAACATGGACATTTTAAGCCCCAAACTGTGATCTATTAGGAACATTTATATCCAAAGGCAACCCTGTAGACAGCTGTGAGCAGCAAATGTTTGGCCTGCAAATACTAACTGCTTCAAGGAAAACATTCCTCTTTTAAAATAATCAAATTCAAAGGAAAGAGAATTGAAACTAAATCCCACCCCTAATTTGTGTTAAAATTCATGTAGTCAAAATGTATGATTTATAAATGAAATTATCCTTGGCCTCTTGAACTGACATGATTGGCTTCCTCCATGAAACAAAAAAAGAGAAGCAAGAATCATTTCCTCTCTGAGTGGGGCTCCTATTTAATTGGTTGTGGTCTGATTTTTCTGTGAGTAGGAATGGAGAAGAGGTTGCAGGGTAGACGAGTCAAGGCACAGCCCCCAGACTCCTCTGTCTTCAAACAGAAGAGACAAAGTAGAAAGTATTTTGACATTTTGTTTTTATTTTTCTGACTTGGCTCAAGTCACTTACCTTTCTTCAGGATGCTGTTTACACCAGAGAAACACAGAGTCTGTAATTCTTGTCAGGGACAAAAAGAAAAAAAAATTCTCCAACTGCTTGACTATGCAGTGGGCTGGAAGTATGCAGTCATATGTGGTATGAACTGAATGGCTCCATGAAACTTCCTCTATAACCATAATACAAGTAGTTTCCATTATTCTACCATGGTGGGTAGAATTCCTATTTGATTCATTCCTTTAGGGGAAGATATGTCAATATTTCAGGTTACTGTCATCAAATGGTGATACTCAACTAGACTGTTAGCTGTTGGATGGCTGTTGATTGAAGCTGTTGATGCTTCCTTAGTATACCCGCTTGGTTCAAGTACAATCTATACACATGGTAGGTGTTCAATAAATACATGTGAGAGCCCCAACGTATGACTATGCTAGGCCATAGTCAACCCTTAGCACCATATGGTGCATTTATAAAATAATTCTCCAACTAAGAACACTGAAATCTGTGCTTAGCCAGAAGAAGAAAAGTTAGATTGGTTTGGGTACTTTAGAAAACCAGGAGTAAGACAAGGTGCAGTGAGATTCTCAGGGCCCAGGGCACTAGACCTGTATTAGAAATATGTGAACCACATAAGTAATTAAAAAATTGCTAGGGCTTCCCTGGTGGCACAGTGGTTAAGAATCCCCTGCCAATGCAGGGGAAATGGGTTCGAGCCCTGGTCCGGGAAGATCCCACATGCCACGGAGCAACTAAGCCCGTGTGCCACAACTACTGAGCCTGAGCTCTAGAGCCCGTGAACCACAACTACTGAGCCCACGGGCCACAACTACTGAAGCTTGCGCGCCTAGAGACTGTGCTCCGCAACAAGAGAAGCCACTGCAATGAGAAGCCCGCACACCACAACGAAGAGTAGCCCCTGCTCGCCGCAACTAGAGAAAGCCCATGTGCAGCAATGAAGACCCAACGCAGACAAAAATAAATAAATTAAAAAGAAAATTTCTAGTAGCCACATTGAAAAAGGTAGAGGAAACAGATGAAATTAATTTGAATATATTATATCTAACCAATACATCAAAAATTTTATTTCAATATATAATCAAAATAATTAGTGACATACTTTACATATTTTTGCATGCTGTCTTCAAAATCCAGCGTGTATTTTAATCTTATCACAAATCTCAGTTCAGATGAGCTACACTTCAAGTGTCTGGTAGCCACATGTGGTTACCATATTGGACAGTACAGATCTGTGCCTGTTGTCACAGAGGGAGGCAAAGAGGAAGGGGGGGAAACAGGGAGGAGGTACTGCATTTGGGGGAGCCTTGGGGAACCAGGAGCCAGTAGAAAGTGGCCAGAAACAGGAGAATGGGGAGGAGAGTTGGAAAGTAGGAAAGCATAAGACAAAATCTGCTTTGAAAGTTTGCTGGGGCATCTTTGGTACAATGGCTGGAGCAGTTCTGTTCAGGTATGTTTGGCTCAGGCTGGGCCAAAAAGATTCTCAGAGGTTCTTGTTGGTGGGGTTCCTTCAAGTGAAAGATGTGTGATTCCTTTGGTGTCTTTGAAGTGAATTAATCCAACCCCAAGTCTCTCAGTTTAATAACTCTAAAGACTTCATAAGACACCTAAAATGATGAGTTACTTTCTTCTAGAGAAAATTACCATCTTCTAGAGGAACATAATCAAATGTCCATCTTCTAGCACAGGTATCCCTGCCTGGCCAAATTCTATCTCCATCACTCTATATTTAGCATCCTGAGGATCATAATAAAGGCTGTGAGAAAGAGGATAGACAGGATAACTCTCGGTTGCACCTTTTTCAGAATGCCATCCAGTTTATCCAGGGCACTTTCCCGTAATCTGTGAACTTAAACTATGAACCTATGAACTTAAACTCGGTTGGGAGACAACTTTCATAAAGAGGTTACTTATGGCACTCGTTTAACACACTTGGGGTGGGGTGGGCAGGTGGAAGGGAAATCCACATGAAACTGCCACTGCCTTCATTAGAGACTGGACGTTCCTTTCTTGCCAAGTTTAGAAATTTACAGCAGTGACAGCCCCAGTCACCAAGCCTAATTCAAGGTCTATTTCTCTCCCATGAAGCAAACTAAAATTTAGAAACTTTAGGATTGTTTTTCTATTTCTATTTCTAGATTTTTCTCTTGAGGGTACCTCATACTGAGAGCTAAGAAATCAAAGATTTCTGGATCTTTCCAGCATCCATTGCTCACAGAGAGGTTTTCCATCTTCATCTCATGAATGGGATAATCCAACCTAAGGGGTGTAGTTCCATTAAACCAATATGTAACCTGAGGTCTGCAGCTGATCTGCTTTTGTCTTGCTTGCCTTCTTTTTAAAAGGTCTCATTTTTCACCGTGCTTTTCTTTGTGTGAATTCCATGGATTTCTTGGGCATTTCTTTCAGGTCATAGGTATTATCTGCATCTTCACTTATGATAACAGTTCCACCTTGAAACTAACCCAGTATTTCTTCTGAATATTTTAGATGGATCCTCCCTTCTCAAATCTAAGATTTCTGTAACCACTGCTGCCGCAGTCCCCGGCGTGTGGTTTCTTTGATTGCTCTCATTATGGACTCTCTTCCTGTAGCTGTAAGGGCATGCCTCTCTCAACGGTTTCCTAAACTTGGGATCCCTTTGCAGGTGGGGATGGGGGAGGGGTCGTTCTGGCTGGCTCTGTTAGATTTCATCACTTTTCTTCCTAATCTCTTTATGAGCAGCTGGAGCTGGGTATGTTCCCTGATCTCCTTTATATCCATCTACCTTGTCTCTAAAAACCCAAACCTTCTAAGGAAATCTTTCTCTTCCTCCTGTTTAATCAGCCCATCTGCTTTTGTCTTTCATTCTCTCTCTGCTCCTATTGAGATAATAAGGCAGAAGTGCATTTTGACAGCCAATCCAGTTCCTCCCTGAGTTTCTGAGCAAACCTGCTTCCAGATACGCTGTTTCAGGCTCAGGCCTCCTAAATTGCCTTCTTAGCTTTGGGGCTGATAATAATTTCACTGAGCTTTTGTAGGGGAGGGGTAGTTTTGTTTTCCCAAGAAGATGGGATATTCTTTATACAAACAGTGGCTCCTGTTCCTTCTTTGATGTATTCATTAGTGAAATCTACCATCTTTGGGCAGTGTTAGTGCCCCTGGGATGTAAAGCTAGGGCCAGAATTTACATAATGAACAAATACAGGATAAACTTGAGGTCTGGTGGTTGGGGGTGACTTGAGTCTGTGGATCATCCCCCTACTTTCACACTTCTCTTCCTTGTCCCTGAATGCAGTTCCTAACAATGCAGAAAGGAACAGAACATTAGTAGTTGATCTAGATTAAGGTCCGGCATGAAACTCACACTGGCACTCTGCAGCCAGGAAGAACTTAGCTGCCTTTGTAGTTTAAACACCTGGCCTCTAGAAATGTTGAAGAGACATAATCCAAGTAGGAAAAAATTTCCCAAATCCAATGCATAAAAAGCACATATGCTACAGCCAATTTTAGGATTAGTTTTAACTAGGTCTAAAACGTTCTGTTTTTCCTAGAATGAAATTTATGTCACAGCCATGCCTGCTCAGGCATGAAGTGCTCTTGCAAGGTCAGATCAAGTTCAGCCTCAAAGGCCATCACAGTCATTGTTTATGGGTAGGAAGAATGAGAAGATTCTGCACCCCCAGTTCCTGCCCCCTGGCAGAGTGCATCCTCTGTGGGAAGGAAGATCAGAATCAGAGATTCCAGCAGTGTCTGACCCCAAACACTCAACTCCTTCTCCTAGACTCACCAATTAGACACAGATCCTCTCCAAAAGGTAGGGAAAATAATCAGGAGGGTCACTCAGCTGAAGTGCCTTCACCTGAAAACCCAAATGCAGGACAGCGGTTCTCAACCTGATCACCTGAAGGGCTTGCTGAAACACAGATCACTGGGTCACCCCCAGAATCTGAGGAGGCCTGGGGTTTTGCCTGAGAACCTGCATTTCTACCGAGTCCCTAGGTGACGTTGATGTTTCTGGTCCAGGAACCTCACTGAGAACCTCTGATCTATGAGGATGTAGGTCTCCTCCAAGCGGTAGAGCAGTCATTCTTTGCCTGGATGAGCAAACTGCTTGTGGATTGAGTGACGTGGAGATGGAGATGTGTGAGTGACAGAACGGGGAATGCAGTCCCAATGGCTTTGTTTTCACAACAAACCAGGGAGAGAAGAGGTGACTGACAAAAAGGATTTTTACCATTCTGACACTCAGTCCTTCTTTACAAGGGGCATTGGATTGATCTGTTAATATTGGGCTGGCCAAGAAGTTTGTTCGGGTTTTTCCATAACATCTTACAGAAAAACCTGAAGAAACTTTTTGGTCAACCCAATATTATAGAACCATGGTGAGAGGTATTTTTTCATTTCATCAAAGTAAAAAACCCATTATTTCATGAAACTAAAAACATTCATTTGAAAAAAATTGATTTGGTGGTCCCTTAGAAACAGCCTGAAATTGGTGGAAAGCAAAACCTAAACTAAGACTGGTAAACCTTGGGTTGTTTTCCTTCACTCTCAAACAAAAACCCGGCATTTGGAAATCTTTGGGACACATTTTCAATAATTCAGTTTCATTTTATTTTTCATTGTCATCGATCAACATCAGCATTGTCAGAAAGCACTTATTAAACACGATAATTATACTGCACCCAATGCTAGGAGCTGTACAGAGCAAGATACAGCTCTGTACACGGTGTGGGCGCTATCCTTTATCAAACTTGGACTATCAGAGGTTGGACTAAATGGTCTGGCTTCTTGGTACTCAAAGTACGGCCGTGGACCACCAGCCTGCCGATGCAGGGGACATGGGTTCGTGCCCCGGTCCGGGAGGACCCCACATGCCACGGAGTGGCTGGGCCTGTGAGCCATGGCCGCTGAGCCTGCGCGTCCGGAGCCTGTGCTCCGCAGCAGGAGAGGCCACAACAGTGAGAGGCCCGCGTACAAAAAAAAAAAAAAAATTGCATTTTCACAAGATCACCAGACACACTGAAACATTCCAGAAGCACTGAGCTAGTTATGGCCCCTCCTCCCCATCCTTTATGCGGCTCCCAGAGCGCTCTTGGAAGATCTAAGTGCTCCCAGAATGCTCTTGGAAGATCTAAGTCTAAACACTCTTTGCTTAAAATTCTTCAATGATATCCATTCATCTAAAGAATTAAATTTAAATATCATAGCTTTTGGGGAGACAAGGGGTAAATAATAAACATGATTCCAATAGAGGAGTTGTAGGTAGGTAGGAAGGGTTAGTAGCTAGATAGTTTTATGGGTTGAATGGTGTTTTTCTGGCTTTCCATCATTCAGAGAGGCATCAGAGAAGCCCAGCTCAGCCTAACCTTTCACACCCACCCACCCCCAAAAGCAGTGCTTTGAAAAGGGCAAAACCTTGTGTGCCTATGACACTGCCCTTTTCCGTAATGGTGGGTTTATACGTCTGAGATCATTGTGGGACAGGAAGATGTAACCCCTGTGATTGGCAAATCTAGACATACCAACAAGGGGAGAAATTCTGTTTCTACGTGTTAGTAGTTAGGCAGTGGAAGGGGGAGTGTGTGTTGAATTTGAAGGGCTTCATGGAGCAGCAGAAAACCACCAAGGGGCTCCCGGATGAAAACCCTCATTTAATGAGCGCTCCACGTGCCATACAATGTGCTAAGAGCTTTACTGATACTCCTTCATTTAATTTCCACAACAGCCATTGAAGTATTAATAATATCCACAGTTAACAGAGAAAAAAAGTAAGAATTGGAAAGGTTAAGCAACTAACCCATGTTACTTAGCTAATAGGAGGTGAAACTCGGATTAAAATTCAGATCTGATTCTAAAGTCAGTGCTGTCAGTGTGCGTACTACACGGTCTGCCCGTTACAAGGGCGGTCACTGTCCATCCCTGCCTTTTCATTTAAATCCATATTCCTCGGACATGAATCTCAGGAAATTGTTGACTGCCCTTTCCCACAATGCTTCCAGAAAGCGTTTCCTTGAAAGTGATGAAGTGGAAATGGCACCAATGAGTAAGAATGAATGGATGGATGGGGAGTTCCAGATGGAGGTGGCAAATGAAACGATGGGTCGTGTCCATAAATCAGCAGATGTGTCATGGTTCTTGGTGACAGACACCCATTTTCCCCACAGCCAAACTGTCTGCTTTGGCTTCTCTGAGCTGCAGTGGAAGCCGAATTGTCTACCACTGAATCAGTGACCCAACAAAAGGGGCTGAAATTATGAAAAAATGAAGCCAAATAAAAATCCACCCCCATGCATTGCTGCAGTGGAAG
The DNA here is from genome assembly GCF_059928025.1 of Delphinapterus leucas. Classification (NCBI taxonomy): domain Eukaryota; kingdom Metazoa; phylum Chordata; class Mammalia; order Artiodactyla; family Monodontidae; genus Delphinapterus; species Delphinapterus leucas. The sequence continues at coordinate 39,890,297 of NC_143145.1, forward strand.
AAGAGATGTCACATGTGTGCTTCTGAATATTTCAGAGATTATCGTTGCCTGGGAATGGAATTCCAGTGACTGGAAAGACAGAGGGGTGATTGCCTTAATGCATTGCCGGTAAAGTCTTTTCGTCTTCTTGCCTAGAAATTAATGAAGCTAGGTCAGAAGGAATTGTTGGATGACCTAATGTCTACCATTGAAGCTACAAATAAAGCAGAAGAGGAAGGTCCCCAAAGTCATAAAGGATAGTAGGTTAAGCTACAGAGGGAGATCTAAGGCAGGTTGTCGTAAACTTTGATTTTCAACACTGTTACTGATGCAGATGGCCCTGTGGATCTTTTGAAATTTATTGCTTTTTCATGCAAGTTTGAACCAAGCAAATTTGAAATCATGTAATATGAAAATAATAATAAAGCCTCCCTTTAGGTACAACATTTGAGATAATATAAATCCCCTTGATTTGCCATGGTCCCGGCAGCAAATACATGGCACACTTAAACTGGATTAAAGAGCTATTGACAAAGGCGTGGGCAGGGTGTAGGGAAACCGCAAGCAACAGTACAAATCTTCCCTCCTGACCTGAAGGCACGAGGCGAATAAGCAATTACTGAACCCCTTCCGGGGGTAGCTGGGTGGAGAGGGTCACCTGACAGGAGCTGGGGGCTTTGGTAAAGGGACACAGTTGATCTTCTGTGGCCTGGCAGAGGGTTCTGGGAGTAGATACCCTAACCTCCCTCCTCCATCACCCTGATTTCAGTGGGTGCTGCCCACTGGTGGGACCTGCCCACTGGTGGGACCTGCCTGGAAGCCAGAGGGCAAGGAGACTCATTGCTGTAGTCCGTACAGATTGACTTCCTGGGGGGAACAGGATGGAGAAAAATCTGGAGGGCTGCCAAACTAAACCGAAAAATGAGCCAAGAATGATACAATTTCAAACCAGCAGCAGGACAAATTGTAAATAGTGTTTCTGCTGTTGCCACATGGCCATGCCATCTCAGCTGGTAAATAGCACTCACGCCCCCGAGTCCTCCAAACGATCTATCCCTGGTCAGGATTGCTTTTGAATTGTGTGGACTTTGAATTATGAGATGCTTTAGGAAACATGCCTTCCATCAACTCCCGAATTCGTCTCCTTCCCCAAAATAGTACTTTGGTTTAGAGTCTCTTGTAGGAGATTTTAAGCTGCAAATTAATTACCAGGCTATAGAAAGAATTCTGGCTTACCTCCCTTTATGCAGTTTCTGTTTCTTGGAATGCCACAAAATTAAGATTTTTCTAAATACAATCCTATTTTTATTTTGAGGCATGGGATACTTCCAGTGCTGTGCAGACTTCTTTTCTCTTTAGAATTGACTGATGCGCTAAGAAGTTAATTTTAAATACAATGAACAGCTGTGTTTTCACAGTCACAGTGGTTGTAGGAACTCTGGCTGCCCGACTATAAGCTCCCTGAGAAGAGGGGCTGTGTCTTATTCAGCAACTTACCTCCAGCTTCCAGCATAATGCCTGGTTCTTAGAAAGTGCTCAGTAAATATTTCTTGGATGAATGAACAAAGGTTTTTAAATAATGCGTAGATCCATAACTGAATCATACCAACTTCCAACCATATTCCCTAAATATGTGTTATTATGAGCTTTCAGAATCACTATAAATGATATTGTGAAGGTTGACTGGTTTCCTCCCTTCACTGGAATGCTGGGAACCTACAAACTAAGAATTAGCTTCCAAGATTAGTCTTTCTGTTGTGGTTCAATCATTTCGAGAATTCTCCAAAGTGCAATCGTTGCCAATTAGAAACTTTGCCAACCAAGACCCAAAGAAAGTCATTTATCCTTTCGGATTCCCTGTGAATGCAGAAAACCTGGAATCTCAACCAAACCAAGTGTAAGAGTTGTCGCAGGGTCCATTTTGTTTAGTCATCTGCTTTCCTTAAAAGACGACAAGCCTGCATCTTATGGCCATCAATGTTCAGCACCAAGTAAGTTGGAAGGAGCCTCGGATCCTCTCTAGGATGGTGGGATTTACCTGCTATCGCCTGCTACAAGACAAGGATGAAGTGGGAGGGTCTGGAAGGATCTAGAAAAGCTTTGCCCTGCGATACTGTGCTTTGCTTAGAAAGCCTGCATTCTGGCACCTCTTGACGATGGCTTCATTTGGGGTATTTTTAATCTAGGAGATTAAATCAAGCCATCATTAAGAAGGTAATCCATGCATTTGATTTCCATTAAGAGAGGAACGGATTGTGTTCCTGTCTCTTCTTTGTGTCCTAATTTTCCCCATACTCAAACCTCCTCTCCTCTGCTTGGTGATACCATGGTAGCTTTTAGTCTCTGGTGGGGCCGTGGGTGTGCAGCTCCCTCTGCAGCCATCGCTGATTCATCTCGTTGACTCATCTGCTGGGGCCTCTGGGCTGGGAGACGGTGATGTCACTGTCCCTCCACCCCCACCCCAGCCTCCGCTTTAATCCTCTGTGCGTTCGCGACAGGCATGTTCAACTGAGGCTGCCCTGGAGTCTGGGAACTCATTGAGCTTCCCAAATGCCGATGACCTTGGGAAGGGAGCCCTGGGGTGCTCATCGATGCAGGTCTGAACTCCTTCACGCTGCTCACCACGAGGCCATTTATAGATGCAAATAGCTAGGAGGTGACCAAACCGACACATCCAAGGCAACCAGACATCCAGGAGTCAAGTTCCCCTGCTCGGTCTCTCTGCTTTGAGGTCAATGATTATAAACTATCATTTTGTAGGAATGCTCTTAATTCAGCTGTGTGTAAACCACAGGTCTGTTTCTCAGCAATTATAATTCAGAGCCTTCAGACAACGGTCATCGCTGGTTTGATCTCCCCCCCCCCACCGCCTTTCCATTTCTTTCTTCCTCTCTCTACTTCAACTGCTTCCCTACCTCACTCCTAACTTAACGGTTTCCAGCTGTGTATCACTTGGCTCTGTTTCCACACCAGTTTTTTCTATCATATGCAGCTGGACCCCTTCCAGGTCCCAGATGTGCTATTTATTTCTGCCGAAGCATCTGGGCCTCGACACAGTCCTGTCACTGCAACGTGGCAAACTTGAGAAAACTCCAACTGGCAGCCAGCTCGCAGGCTGCAGCATCCCGACAAGTCAGGGTGGCGTTTCCATGGAGCGTGAGAAGGCCGGGGGAAGGGATGTGGGGGGCAGTGGGGACCCAGGGGGAGCCAGAAGCTCACACTCCCATGCCGTGGCTTTTAGAGGAACCCAGTAACACTACAAGAATAAGGTTTGGTTCCTTTTGAAGCAGGGGCTTTGCTGCAAAACCCAAATACTCATTCTCCTCCATCAGTGAATTGGAAGTGAGGTTACCCAGTTAAAGCAAATGGTCATCGCCCCTAAGTGACAGGGCTGTGAGCACCAAAGATGCACGCCCAGGATTTGAGGAATTTAGGGCTGCCTGGAAGCAACACTGAATTGGGAGCCAAAAATCCTGCTTCTGGTTCTGGCTTTCTACTGGATCTCTCTCTGATCTTGGACAAGCCTTTTCATCTGAGTTCCTATTTCCTTTCCCATGAAGTGAGAAGACTGAGTTAAATTGTGGGGTTTTTAAGCTTTTGTTTTAAAAATTCAAAGTAAATCTTAAGTGGAAGCCTTTTCTGTGTGTGCGCTCAATACTACCAGGAGATGAAGTGGTCCTAACAGCGTTTTGCTAAGTGGCCTCACTGACAGCCATCCCTGGGCGTGCTGGACCCCACGGAGTTCCGAGGGAGGTGGGGCATCGAGGTGCACCATCCAGCATGCGCCCTTCTGTGCCTTGAGAGCCGTGGGCTCAGCCCCAGGGCCACCCTCCTCGGTGGCATGGGGAACCAACCTTCCCCTTTGACACTCCCTTCTTTGCTCCTCCCCTGGCCCTGTGTCCTTAATGTCCTCCACATGGGCAGCCGTGCAGTCCCAGCCGTGCAGCCGTGCAGTCCCAGCCTCTCTGAATGGGCCACACGGAGTAGGGGTGGGGCAGAACATTGATAACCTTGGGTGAAACAAATACTGGGCAGACGAATCTTCCAGACTACTAAGATGGAGCCTCGCTTCGCAGATTTTCTGTGAATTGTTTTATCAAAAGGAACTCTTCTCTCTCTCCATCCACCTCTAGTCTCATTATGAAAGCCACATTTTTTATCCTAGCCCTAGTCTGTGTGGCAAGCTCCAGGAATGAGGGCAAGGATGTGTCTGGGTGTGTGTCCCTCTGTCTGGCCATTTCTGAGACAATTTTATAGAACCTCAAGGGCTCCTTGGAGCACAGTTTGAGGGCCACTGCACAAGAAGCAACCATCACTCCTAATCCTTAGGTCCTAAGAACTGTCCTCAGAGAAGAGTATTCTTCTCCACCTGGATTAGAATCCTAGGAAGTCTTTGGAATAGAGAGGACCTTTGGAGACCCACACTCTTTCTCACCTGATACTTTGAGGGAGGCCTGCATCCATCTAGATTCCACCAGTTGGGAGAAAGTTCCCTTGGAGAACAGTTCATAACTCCTAGTATCACACAGCTATCCTCAGGTGGCACAATTCTCTCTCTAATGATGGAGCATTAGGCACTTTGGGCTCATGGATGAAGGAAAATTTCAGTATCTGAGAATTTCCCTCCATACAGGTGATTGCTCACATAGACCCAGCAGTCCAGCTGGCTGAGAGACCAGTGCTGTGCCACCAAGGGAGGTCCCACATCATCGTGACTGTGGATAAACTATTGCTTTTCCTCTCATCTTCAATGAGTGGGACAGTACCATACTTAAAGCTGTTACAGACTGTATAATTCTTTCCAAATATTTGCTGTGCTACTTGGCAATAGATTAAACCTCCTGGTTACATGGATGTTCGGCTGAGCCACTGATTTGCTTTAGCCAATGAAATGTGAGAAGTGATCATGTCACCTCAAGATAACACTCTAAAAGCCTATGGGAGGTTCTACCACCATCTCTCTCTTTCCTCTCTTCTGACCAAGGGCAATATCCGGGAAGGGCAATATCCCAGATCGGGCTGCTTTTTCATCTTGGGTCTCAGAATAATGAAGATGTGAAGATGCAGCAGACCCAAGACAGACCTGTAATGGGTATGGAGCATGAGAAAGAAATACACCTTTCGGACTTCCCTGGTGGTGCAGTGGTTAAAAATCTGCCTGCCAGTGCAGGGGACACGGGTTCGAGCCCCGGTCGGGGAAGATCCCACAGGTCGTGGAGCAACTAAGCCCATGTGCCACAACTACTGAGCCTGCGCTCTAGAGCCCGCAAGCCACAACTTCTGAGCCTGCGTGCCACAACTACAAAAGCCTGCACACCTATAGCCCATGCTCCACAATAAGAAAAGCCACTGCAATGCGAAGCCTGCGTACCGCAACAAAGAGTAACCCCTGCTCACCGTATCTAGAGAAAGCCCGCATGCAGCAACAGAGACCCAATGCAGCCATAAATAAAATAAATAAATAAATAAAGCTTACAGAAAAAAAAATACACCTTTCTGTTACAAGCCTCAATCTAGTTGAGCTGTTTCTTATGGGTTAGGAGCCAGACAGACCTTGCCTTGAATTTCAGCTGTTTAATCTTAGACAAATTACTTAACTTCTCTAAGCCTCAATTTTATCATCCACGAAATGGGGATGATAATGGCACTTATCTCACTGGGTTGTTGTGAGCAGTAAATATGAAAATGAAAGTTCCTTAGCACAGTACCTGGTACTTAGAAAACAATAAATGTTACCTATTGTTATTATTATAATAAACTAGATTTAGGGCACAGAAATAAAATGATGGGTGTATATGAAAGAGATGAACAATTATAAAGCAGGACAACTGATCGTAAGCCTTCTAACACTTAACTTTTAAAAACAATACTCAATACTTATGGCCCTATGTTAGGAAGCATAATGGCCCCCAAATTCTAATCCTCAGAACCTGTCAATATGTTAGCGAACATGTCATAAGGGACTTTGCAAATACGATTAAGTTAAGGAGTTTGATATGGGAATTTATCCTGGGTAAGTCAGGTAGGGCTGTTGTAATCAGGAGGGGCCTTATAAGTGAAAGAGGGAGGCTGGTGGGCTGGAGATGTGAGGACAGAGGCAGAGGTAGGAGTGATACAACTGCTGTCTGGAAGAGCCATGGAACACAGACAGCCTCTAGAAGATGGAGAAACATCGGAATGGATTCTCCTCTAGAACCTCTGTCAGGAACACAATCATGCCAACACCTGGATTTCAGTCCCGTTGTGGCCATTTTGAATTTTTGACCTCCAGCACTGGAAAATAATTCATGTTGCATTAAGCCACTAAATTTGTGGTAATTTGTTACAGAAGCAATAGGAAATGAATTCAGGCCTCTTTCTCTTATTTCAGCATTGCTGCTTCTTGCCAACAGGTAGCCTCATTTATCTGAGTTCAAAATCATAAAGATCTGGGTAGGATTTCTTTAGACCCTAACACATGTTGAGTCATAAGTGAGCTACTGCCTGTGGCCGCCCTTTCCTGCTAACTCCCTCCCCCATCCCACAAGATCCCATTCTATCCCATCCCATGTACACAATCTTAAAATCATAAAAGGAATTTTCTATTTTAATCTTTAAATGACATGTTTCTTTGTTAACTGTGTGCAGTTTTAGGGGGGTGGTTTGGAATATTTTCCAGTCGTGACTGAATGATAAAATTTAGGTCAGAAGGCCAGGCCCTTAGATACACCTGACTTATGCCAGCATGATTCTTAACATGACTTTTTCCAGAGTTTTGTTCTAGGAAATAAATTGTTTCATTGTCAAGAGAATGTCATATAAACACTCTTGATGATGAAAGAAATCATTTACTAGAGTAACACATGAGGCATATGGTAGAAATTTTTTTTAACATCATTGGTTGCTGAAATCCTGTTTGATTATAAACTGGGAGAATTGATTGCTGTTGTTGGCCTCTTTTTAGGTACTTTTGTTTTACTTTTTAATTGGTTTGAGTGATGGAAGACAAGAGGACAAGAGGAATATTTGTCATCTCCTTCCCAGAGGCACTTTCGTCTTGTTTCAGTAGTGGGTGGGCCGCCCAGGTACTTAAGGGGTCTCTCTTATGCTTGGAAACCTTCTGCAAGAAGTCTGTTGGTGCACAATGTCACTTCCAGGACTAACCCTGCTGTGGTGGTTCTTGCTTCCTCCACTGCTCCTGCTTGGGGGTTGGGGGCTGGAGTTAAGAGAACACATCACGTAGGGAAGCATAAATCTCCTGGCCAATAGGTCATATGTTTAGCCTATGTTTAGTAAATACATTTAGTAAATTTTCTCTTTCTGTTCTAAATAAAATAATAATTCTATGTTGAAACTGCTACTTGTTTTGCTTCCCATTGGCTCCCGATTCACAGATTCCATGATGCTGAGAATGGCTGACTTTCCAGAAATCTCAGCTATGACATGCTGTTTAGCTTGTTATTTTCTCTTATAAAAAGAGGGTTGCAGCGTGGGAGCGGTTCCCTCTATAAATCCTGATGCCAGAAAATAGACCTTTTATCTTTCCTTATACTTGGCCTTGCATTTCTAAGTCCTCCCCCGCCTCTATCATTTTAGAGCTCATAGCTGTGAGAATCCCCCCCAGTCTCCTAACTCTTCCTCTCTGACACTCGGTCCTAGAGTAGGAGAGTCTACCTACTCTCCAGTGACTGGCAGCTCTCTCTCAGAGTGTGTGTAAAATCTTAGTCTACACTGTATACTCACTCTTCTTGAGTTAGAGTTTTACTATCACATTAGATTTTTACTATCACGTTTCAGTCTGGATTCTGCAGGGTGAAACTTACTGGCATACAATTCACTTGTAGGCAATATTTTTTCTAAATGTGGCTGTACTCCTTTTTAGCTAGATATTATATGAATTCGTACTGAATCATACCCAAGAGCAGATGGAGTTGGCTTTTTCTGAGGAAGACAAAGAGTTAGGTTTTCTTGTCTTAGTTATGAAGAATGCCAGCTTGAGCAATGACCTGGCTGGTGTCCTAATTGTCTTAATGTGGGAATCAGAGGGGCCATATGGCCTACCTGATCAATTATACGGGTATTGATTAAGAAGGGCAGGAAAAAAACAACAGAGAGGCAGCATTAGTCACTCAAATCTACCACTTGTGTCAGAATTGCATTAGTTGTTCAGTAGAGCTGTCCAGATGTGGCTGCTGGGTGCAGAGAGCAGTATGGATGTGTCTATGAGTTGATCTTGCAAAGCCTTCATATTGTAGCGAGATGAAAATAGTTTTGGAGTCTAAGTTACACATGTTAAGAAATCAGAGGTAGCACAGAGTCTTAATGTATGAAAAAATAAAACCAATTAAAAATTATGATCATCTGTGCAGTTTAAAATGAAAAAGGATAAAAATCTTGACAAATATATAATCCCTTACTTGGGCTCACCTTGAGTAAAGCTGTCTCCCAGTTGCCATCAGTTCCTCACTTGCCCTAACAACGTAAGGTGGAGTCCAGCTTGATCATATTACCTTTCTTTACGTTCACAGGCTCTTCTCGAGGGACAACCACAAAAACTGCTCTTCTTTGGAGGAATTCAAATAATTTCCATACATTCCTTCATGATTTCACTTAAAAACTGAGTTGTTGTTTTTTTTTTTTAAAAAAAACAAGGATGTAGAACAGGGGTAGCAAATTAGAGCCTACAAGCAGAATTGTCTTGTTTGGCTCTCACAGGACTTTTAAAGTGAGAAATTTCACATAAAAATAGATTTCTCCATGGCTACAATCAGCTGGAGTGGAGTGGCAGTTGCCAGCCTGAGATGGGGCATAACTCCCTCTTCAACTCCCTAAAGGCTTTCACTGGGCCTGCTTCACTCACCTATACCACGTGCCTGGTCCTGTACCTGAACCCTGACCCCAATCGACACCTCTGACAGTGTGGAGACACTGAGGTACAGAGCCACTCTGAGAGGGAAACATGGCTTAATTTCACAGGGACTCGGCTTAGTCTGCGTGTGGATGGGGGAGGGCCTGGAGCGGGAAAATAGTTTTTGAAGCAGCTGGAGTGGTTTCTCTAAACACATCAGTGTACGGGGGAAGGAAAGAAAAGAAAGTGAGGGGAGACAGAAAAAAAGATGAAGGAATGGGAGAGGAGGGCATGGCTCTCAGGAAAGGTCTGGACCCATTTGGTAGCAAGGAGCAGAATGAAATTCACCAGCCCGCTCTTCATGTGATGCCTACCAGGCCGTATCCAGGCTCCAGGCCGTATCCAGGCTCCAGGCACACCATCAGCCGAGGAGGCCATACTGCAGAGGCTGACTTTAAGACACACACCCAGCTTTCTCCTCAAAATTCTACAAACTGTCTCCTTGGATTAAGCCTTCTAGCTCTGGACCTGAACCGCCATGGAACTGCATTTACAACATGGCTCTTTGTCTGGCTGCTCACCAGCCTATAAGGCGGTGCTACAGGTACCACGGTGCTGGACTCAGTGTCAGGATATTACTGGGACTTTGAATCCTGATATTCCTCTCTGGATTCAGCATTGAGAATCAATGCATTTTCTCTGAGAACCTGGTTTTTTTTGTTGTTTGTTTTTTAATATTACAAACATTATGAACGTTACACCACATCTGATTTCTCTCTTTACACTGGTAGATAAAAGGTCAGAATCAAATCTGTGCCCAGCTTCTAGCAAGTGTAGGAGACACAACGGATTGGGATGCATTTGGGGACAGCTGACCCTTCATTATCTGCAGGTTCTGCATCTGTGGATTCAACCAACCTCAGAGGTAAAGTATTAAAAAAAATTCCAGAAAGTTTCAAAAGCAAACTTGAATTTGTTGCACACCAGCAACTATTTACATAGCATTTACTTGTATTAGATATTATAAGTAATCTGGAGATGATTTAAAGTATATGGGAGGACATGCCTAGGTTATATGCAAATACTACACCATTTTATGTATGGGACTGACCCAAGCTTCTTTGGATTTTCTTGTTCAAGGTGACATCATGAAACCAATCCCCCATGATACTGAGGGGTGACTGTATTTCATTGTTTTTTTTCTTAAGTTTCGAGTTCTTTATTTTCTTTTACTCTTTTTCTTGACTATTAATTTTGAGTGCTTTTTAAAGTATCTTATTGCCATCAGATATTACACAAACACAGACTGAATAACCAAAGCAGGCATTCTAGAAGACAAGGAGTATCTTCAGTTAAATTAGTCCAGGTAAAAGGAAATGGAACAATGAAACCTCATGCTTATGGGTGCTAGTTGGTTGCAACATATAGTTGAACATTTTAACTGCAGAGTGCTTGCCTATTAATTTAAAATTCAATGTAACATTCTGTGTTCATTTTCCCCAATGTAACATTCTTTGTTCATTTTCCCCATGTCTTTGATGAAAATTCCTAGCTTCATGAAAACTGATGGCTTGTTTGATAAGGGGGGGGGCTCTTCTCATCCCTATAGCTACCTGGCTGGTGTGTGAGATGTGCTGGGTGATATAAGAGGATTCACTTCCCCACCCCCATCCTAAGACCCCAACTCCCTGCAGGTACTGGTCATCCTCCATGAAGATCCTGGCCTTCCTCAATCTCAGGACCCTGTGTAACCCATGCGGGATCTTAGATTATATGAAATGAGGGTGATTCCAGTTTCTGTTTTCCATGTTGTCCTTTCTTAATGACTTTTTTTCCTGGGATATCCCAAGTTTCATATCCTAGTCCTGTTGAGATCTTTTCTTCCCAATTAATCTTCCAAGTGAAAATCTACCAACTTTACTGCTTTCTGTAGAATATTTCTGTACTATTAATGTGTTGTTGGGAAAAAAAGAGAAGGCACAAGGATGTTAAGAGTGTGTGTGTACATGTTGGTGGGAATGTAAATTGGTGCAGCCACTATGGAGAAAAGTATGGAGATTCCTTAAAAAACTAAAAATAGAGCTGCCCACTCCTGGACAGCTATCCGGCAAAGATGAAAACTTTAATTTGAAAAGATACATGCACCCCAATGTTCACAGCAGCACTATTTATAATAGTCAAGACATGGAAACAACCTAAATGTCCATCGACAGATTAATGGATAAAGAAGATGTGATATATACATACAAGAGAATATTACTCAGCCATAAAAGAGAATGAAATAATGCCATTTGCAGCAACATGGACGGACCAAGAGATTATCATACTAAGTGACGTAAGTCAGACAGAGGAAGACAAATAGCCTATGATATCACTTATATGTGGAATCTAAAAAAATGAAACAAATGAGCTTATTTACAAAACAGAATGGTTACCAAAGGGATAGTGGGAGGGGGAGATAAACTAGGAGTTTGGGATTAACAGATACACACCACTATATATAAAATAGAGAAACAACAAGGACCTATTGTATAGCACAGGGAACTATATTCAATATCTCATAATAACCTATAACAGAAAAGAATCTGAAAAAGAACATACATATATACAAACATCAACACTGTAAATCAACTATACTTCAATAAAAAAGTGTGTGTGTAAATACAGGAAAGGGAACAGTAAAGATAATAAACTTATGGGTATAATATGAACAAAACATCCCCGAGTGGCATGAAAAGAGATGGTAGGGAAGAGAGAGACCTTGCACCTACTGTTCTTTGCACTAGATGACATGTAGAGGCGTTGACTGAGGACAGCTTATTTTTGTTTTGGAAATTGATGAGGGCTGTGTGGAAATTGGGGGATGACTGTGGGGTAATTCAGAGAAGGCACTGTGCAGCTTACATAGAAGGCAAGATCGGCCTTTGTGAATCATAAAGCTTCTGATCTGGTTGGAGACAAAGACTTGCATATGTAACCCAACCAGAGGTGGAATTCAAGTGTATGGTAAATTACTAAGTTACATATTAAAAGTAATAACTGCAATAAATGGGGTACACCCATGGTTCTAAGTTCAGCACATAACCAGTCAATGGAAGACTTTCTTGGACAGCACTTACTTTTGCTTTAGGGTCCCCCCCTAAATTGTAGTGAAAATGTTCATATTTGGTGCTTGGAGTTTCATAAATTTTTTGATTTTTGCAATCATAACCATGTTTTATGAGGCTTCTTTTTAATACCTTCTGTTATTTTCTAAAATTATCAATGCCATTTATCTTCTAAAGAGTTTTGAAGTCACCCGTCCCTTAAGTTTCTTTGCCTTTGGTATTGCATGGCTTAAACCCATTAGATATTGGGTCTGGTCTAGGTAATGTTATTGTAATGGGTATGAATTTTCATAGTTGCAGCAATTTATAAAGTTCAGATGAACTTAAACATGGTAATTCAAGTAACTAGGTAACTTATCACTTAAAACACTTAAAATTCAAAGACCTTCCTTTGGCAATACTTATCCTTGTGATGGAACGAAGCCCTCTAAGAGGATTTCTTGTCTGAGTTCCAGTTTTCAAGTTGGGAACTAGTCCTCCCTACTCTCAGATTTCTATCTTTCCAGGGAGGATGGACTCTACTAGCTCTCTAAGAGGTCTGACCCCTGGAGGGGTAACTGTGAGAATTCCTTTCTATAGATCCTGCACCAACAGTGTACTCTCTAAAATTTCCCCAAGCTCTTCAACCCCAGCTCAGGAAAGGTTTTAGTCTCCTCTTTGTGTGGTGGAGATCTGGCTTGTATATCATCACATGTTTTTCTTCCTTTGTGGTTTATATTATAAACTCTATGCTCTTAACGCTCCCAGGTTTGCTCTTGCAGAGCTAAAATTTTTTTTTCTCTTTCAATGCTATTGTATCTTCCCCTCTCAAGAACCTATTTTGAAATTCAAAGTGAAGAATCTGAGTTGCTAAATTCTGCTCTTGCTGGGTTCTTCAGTATTTTCCCTTCTCTAGAACAAAAGCCTTAGCCTAAAGGTCTAATTTTTATGGTGAAAATGTTGTAGGGTAAAAAGAAAATGCCAGGAAGGAAGAATACACCTGTCAATATTTAAAAATATTTTACAGCTACTTATACGACATGAACTGAATAACTTAGGTGGTGCTGTAAAATTTTGGTCTGGCTGTGAGTGGGAACTGGGAAGAAGCTAGGCACATTATTCAAGATGTTAAATTCAAATAGTTTTTGAAATTTACCATTAAGAGGCAGATTTTTCTCTCCCTCCTTGGCTTTGAAAAATATTCCCTATGCCACTCCTTTTCTATGATCCTCCAAATCTGGGAGGGTTAGTTGGCAAAATGTCTTATAGTAAGCAATACTCACTGTTTGATCTAACAGACTCAAACTATCTCCTTGGGGGAAGAGAAAACCTTTGTGGCTAAAAAATGTCATCTGGGATCTTAAAGCCCTTCGGCAGGGAGACGGTGGGGAACATTGTTCTCTTGGCTGTGCAATAGGTTGGATGACTGGAATGTCTTTTCCCAGCCTGTTAATTTCTATGACTGGAGGAAATCAGACCTTAAAAGGAATGGAGGAAGTACAATTTTCAGAGAACAGAAGTGATGACTAGTTATTCTAATATTTTGAAAAGTGTTTTTAATAAATATTTGCTAATGATCAACTATTTAAAAGAATCAATTAAAATGCTTACATTACTGTGGATTTAATGCCTAATTTTTGGGAAAAGGCCAAATTGCTTCCAGATTTCTGAGTTCATGAGAGTAAATTTGTATTTCCTTCGTAATAGTCATAGAATGCTTATGACAAATGCAATGCAAACGAAGATGCTTTATTCTCAACCTGGACTGTTGAAATGAAACTCACTTCTGTTTAGTATCATCATGCCACATATACACCCCACAGAAAATGATTCATGACTAATTGATATATATAGGTATTAGTTTATCTATATATGAATGTGTATGTACACGTATGTGTATGTATAATTATATTACCCATGGCATGGTTGTAGGGATTCAGTGAATTAGAACATGGTACTGTATAAAGTACAAAATAAATGTGAACTTTGGTTATAATTACTAGTATGTGCAAGGGCCACGCTAGGTGCTTTGAGGGATAAAAGAAAGAGACACAGTCTCTACCCTTATACAGTCTACTATCTAACTGGGAACCCAAGATATAGTCTCATATAAATTAAATATCAATACCTCGGAAGAAAACCAACAGTTCAGCTCAGTAGCACAGGCCAGCTTCTCAAGGAGAAGAGGAGTATCTTTATATAAGGTGTTAGTCTCACATTTGTTTCCCTTTACCTGCTGCTTGTCTCTTTGACATGATGAAAACAGGCTCAAGCAGGTTGTACGCTAAACACTGTTTGCAGCGGCCAGCCTACGTTAATCCTGCAGTGGTTTAGCCATGGCTGAGCGTTACATGACAGAGATGCTGATGCTGGATTAAGGCTCTGGACAACAGAGCTTGGTCCGACTGTTAGTGCTCTGAGAAGTGGGCCAATCTATCAATTTCTGCAGTTTACAGAGGGATAGTGGCTGCTTCAGCTAATTTTTTTCCCCCTGAGATTACAGAGAATTCCAGACTGTGGTTATCTGGCTTAAGAGGTAATTCTGTACAAGGACTGGCACAAAAACTGCATTTCTGATTGCTAAATGAATATATCATAGTTAACAGCTTCTCTGTAAGATCAAGGACAGGGCTGCTTACTGTGGTCTGGAGTGATCATGGAAGACCTTGGGAAGAAGTGATGATGAAAGGGCCCTCAACAAGAGTTTAAGGTAACCCTTGGCTTAATCCCTTTTAAGTCAAATATGAATTCCCCTAATTTAATTTTTAAATGTGTCACTCTAGATTTTTTACCTAAGATTGTCCCTGAATGGTGCCCATATCAAAAGATGATTTTTTAGCTAAATTATGAGTTTGATAGGTTTCCATGCATTGATTTGGGTATACAACCTTCGTCTATAAAATTGCTTCTGTGGGGAAAAGAGGGGTATTCTGATTTCAGAATCAGAATCAATTTATAAACTCATTTCTAAAAAATTCTCCTTTGATTGGTTATTTCACTTACTGAGTGCTTTTCACGTATCAGACACTGTTGTAGTCACAAGTGAACAAAACAAAGATCCCTGCCCTCATGGAGCTGACACTCTAGTGAGGAGCGACAGTTAAATAATACACATAATAAATAATTGGTAGCGTGTTAGGAGGTGACAAGTGCTAAGGAATAAAAAAAGTTAGTGCAGAGTTAGAAGGATGGAGCTGGGTGGCAATTTTAAATAGGATGGTCATTGAGAAGGTTACATTTGAGCAAAGTGTGAAGGGAGCCAGCCAAGGTGGTAAACCATATCTAGGGGAAGAGCATTTAAGGCAGAAGGAAGAGCCAGTGCAAAGACCCTGAGGCAGGAGCCTACCTAGAATTTTGAAGAACAGTAAGTAGGCCAGTGTAGTTGGAAGGGGGTGGGAGAGACAAGAGGATGAGGTCAGAGAGGTAAGTTGGGTAGTGGCAGGGAGGGAACTTGGCAGATCACAGAGAGCCTTGCAAGCTATTGTAGAATCTTTGGGAAAGTTAGAGTCGTTTGTATCGGGCTGGTTTAAAGTAAGGCCCGACTGTATCAATCAATTCCTCTTTTTCCTTGTCTCCTATACTTCAATTTTAATGCGGATACAAACCAACTGAGATCTTGTTAAAAGTCAAATTCTGATTTAGCTGGTCTGGGGTAGGGCCTGAAATTCTGCATTTTTAACAAGCTTCCAAGTGATGCCAGGCTGCCGGGCCACAACCACAAGAGAGTGCAAGAGAGTAATGAGTGTAAGAGGTATTGAGAACCCAGAGACGCTGGGGCTTACCTCTCCGTTAGCTGGTTGCAAGGGCCTTCTTGTTCCCTTTGAACTTAAAGAGACAACCTGAAAACTTTCATACTGGTCATAACCTTGTCACTGGCTTCACTATTTCATGGTCCTTTCACCTAGCTAGTAAAAGCATGGTCCAGGGCTCTCTTGTGAACACGAAATAGGTTGTCTGGCTGTTTCTTTGCAGTCTCTAAGAAGTTTCTAGGGCCTCCTCACTGCCACTATGGAGGGTCTGCTTCTGAACTTTAACCTGGGAAGCCCTGCTCCACTCCTTGAATGATAATTAAATAATTCTCTGACCACATTCCCATGTTACTCCAGTTATAGGAATTCTGACTTGTATCCTTCACTCCTGGCCCTATACCTTGAGTGATAGCCCAGCTCTGTAAATTAGGCCTGAGGCAGCTAGAGGACTCAGGTCATGGTCCCAGGATGAAGAGGTGCTCGGCTGATGCTGGTTTAACAGGCAAGGCTGGCCTTCTTAAGCGCTAACGCAGTAATTTACAGCTGAGCAGGTCTGGAAGGATTAGACACCTGTGAATATAAAATAAAGGTTATGAGTCTGAATTGGGTTAGAATTGTGCTTCCATGCCTTATTGCGTTACCTCAGAAATGTTCCTCGGCATCTCTGAGCCACAGTTTTCTCATCTGGAAAATGAGAATGATAACAATACCTCCTTAACATACTGAGAAAATGCATATAAAGCACATAGTAAAGTGCCTGACACATAATGATACTCATAAAATAGCAGTTGCTATTTTTTTTTTTTAAGTAGTTAGTACTAACATCCCACCACGTATCACATTGCTTTGTGGCCTGGCATTACGGTACCTACCTTTAAAGTCCCTGGAGTTAAGGTACCTGGGCAAATCCCTCAGCAAAGGCTTTCAAAGATGAGACATAGAGACCAGGAGCAGTTTCATCGTGATAGATGTCACAGAAGATAACTGAAGGAACTTTAGATATTTAGCTTAGAAAGTATATGGTAGGGGAACTGACATGATGGCTGTCTTGAGGGTGTCTTGTATAAGAGGACCGCGAGGGCACAACTGAGACCAACGAGAAGAAACTAAACGAAAGGACCGCCCTCTTGAACAGTGAGAGCGAGCTGGGGTGAGATGGGGGTGGGGGCGTCTGTGAGGGTCGGCTGGTGCGCAGCTGCGGCACTGGAGCCAATCACCGGGCGCATCCAGTCCTCGCGCTACGGTACCGTCGTGCAGTCGTGACGTAGACGGTTGCCATGGAGAGGGCCTTTCGGTAGGGACAGCGAGCTGGCGCCAGGGGCCGCAGGCCGGAGCGTGCGTTTGAAGTTGAGTCCGTTACCATCATGAGCGGCCGAAGTAGGGGTAAAAAGTCCAGCCGCGCCAAAAACCGTGGCAAAGGCCGCGCCAAAGGCCGAGTCCGCGCTACTCCTGACGACGCCTCGCGCGACCCGGACCCTCCACAGTGCCAGAGGCTCGGGGAGGAGACCCAGGAGGCACAGGTGCAGGCTGGCGCGGGTTGGGGTGGCCTGGAAACCGCTGAAACCGCTGAGCCCGCGCCGCCCCGCCGGCCCGGGGAAGAGGGTGCCTGCCGGCTCCCCCTGGACTGTGGCCTCGCGCTCCGGGCCCGGGCTGAGGGGGATAGCGGGCAGGCCGCAGCCAGGCCCGGCCCGGGGAATGCCACAACCCTCTCGGAGCGCCTGCCGACAGACACTGTCTTCGTGGGAACCGTGGGGCCCATGGGAAGGCCGAAAAATGTCCCTCGCGTTGGAAATCGACGCTGCCCCGCTGGGAAGAAGGCCCCAGTTACCTGTAGCGCAGTGGGGAGGGCGTCTCCGGCCGTAGCTGTTGGGAAACCGAAGAAAGGGACCACTGGGGAGTCCGCCTCCGTTCCAGTGGTAGAGGAAAAGAAGGTGGAGAAGGATGCAGGGTCAGGGCCCCCGGCAACAGATGGCAGCATGGATACACTGGAGAACGTCCAGCTGAAGTTGGAGACCATGAACGCCCAGGCGGACAGGGCCTACCTGCGGCTCTCCCGCAAGTTTGGGCAGTTGCGACTGCACCACTTAGAGCGCAGGAACCTCCTCATCCAGAACATCCCGGGCTTCTGGGGGCAGGCTTTTCAGAACCACCCCCAGCTCTCATCCTTTCTGAACAACCAAGATAAAGAGGCACTCAGCTACTTGAACAGCTTGGAGGTGGAAGAGCTTGGCCTCGCCAGATTGGGCTACAAGATCAAGTTCTACTTTGGGCGCAACCCCTATTTCCAGAATAAGGTGCTCATCAAGGAATATGGGTGTGGTCCTTCCGGTCAGGTGGTGTCTCGTTCTACTCCAATCCAGTGGCTCCCAGGGCACGATCTTCAGTCCCTAAGCCAGGGGAACCCAGATGACACCCGGAGCTTCTTTGGGTGGTTTTCAAACCACAGCTCCATTGAGTCTGACAAGATTGTGGAGATAATCAACGAGGAGTTGTGGCCCAATCCCCTGCAGTACTACCTTATGAGTGAAGGGGCCCGAGCAGAGAAAGGAAAGGAGGGCAGGCCATGTCCAGCAAGGCAGCCAGTGGACACCCCAGAGCCTGGGGTAAACAATTCCAACTGATTCTGCACAAGTCTCCCTACTACCTCCTGCTGGACCCATGCCCAGCTGACCACATGTGTTTGGCTGTCTGCCTTCTCTTCATGTTGACCTCTGTGCACTGTGTTCCCTTTGGACTTCAGTTACAAGAATATGGTGTTTATGTTCTTTTGCCTCCCCATGGCATTCTTGCTTTTTTACGTTAGTGTCACATGTTACGTGATCTCACCCCTACTGTTTATATGTTAAACACACATGATTCAGATGTGTGCTGCCTTTATCTACGTTGCCTGGACCCTGTTCTTGGCTCTGGCCTTTCCCACCTGTCTTTAACGTGGACACTCATGAGTCATCCAACAAGAGGACCAGTGCATCCTTAAGCTCTGCTACTTCAGGGCCCATGACTTGCTGGGCTGGTTCATGTGACCATGCATGCCATCTATGGCAAGCTTTTCTGTTGCCACTGCAAAATGAAGCTTGTGCACATGGTATTGGCCATCAGCCAAAACTGATTGTTCCGTGGCTCTGGGGTCACCAGCCAAGGTGCCATCTACAAGATCTCTGGCTTTGGCCAGGGGCCCATGCTGTCCTCCTGGACACAGATGAGGTTAAGGGTGAGAAGCAGTATGCCGTGTGTTCTGTACCATCATGCATCTCTTCCTGCCTCTGGGCCCTTCTCCTGGTGAACCTTCGTCAGGGTCTGCACCATGACCCGTCACTATGAGGCCATTGAGTTTTGTCTAGGTTGCTATCGGCCCCAGTTGGCTTCCTGGTCAACAAGGACCTCAAGAACTGCTTGTGGACCCAGGCCCCCTGCCGGTGTTTGAGACACACACCTACCCTCCCCAGCCTTCCAGCAACCCTCCTGGCTGCCGGACTGATGGGCGGGCTGGTATGTATGGACATGTGTTCACTGTCATCAAGCTGTGGCTCCAGGTGAGGGTGGGGACTAGACTCACCTATAATCTAGGTATCTTGATTATCAACTCCCCTCATCCCTTCCTCACACGTGACCAGAGTGCTATAGTGGGGTTGCTGGGGAAGAGGTATTTCTGATCTGTGGGCCTGTGGCTACTTCATCTCACACCTCCTTCCTCACTCTTCCTTCCCTCCCTCTCTCCCTTCCCTCTCTCCCTGTCCTGTCTACCACTCCTCCCTCCCTTCCTTTTTTTTTTTTTTTTTGTTTCAGTAGTACCGCATCTCAGAAAGAAAACAAAACAATTCTAAAACCAGGGTTTTCTACATACAGGTAGCGAGATAGCTGGGGACTTGCTGTACACACGCACACACTGGGCTGGAAGAGGGTAGAGGAAGCCAGAAGGCCAAGTGGGTCTGGCTTCAGACCCTGCTCCCGACTCCTGGGTTCACGCTATAATTCTGATGTTGAAAACTCTTTTCATGGCTGTGTATCTGCTAGAATGATAACCCCCCAGGCAGCAGTGTTGTGAACAAGGGTTACTCCTGTTACGACCTTTTCCTCTGTCCCTTAAGACCCAGGTGCCTCCTGCTGTTTCTTCCTCTGTGGTAGCCTCTCGCCCTCTGGAACCTCATTCCCCAGCTTTCCCACCCTTAGCAGTCCTTTGCTCTCTTGGCTTCTACCCTCAAATACCCGTAGAAGTAGGCTTTGGTTTATAGGGTGGGGGATCCCAAGGCTGTCTCCTGGGGCATGGGGATGGGGGTGGGCAGAACCTGTTCTGAATCTCCAAGGCTCATTTCCTGTGGGTGTAAAAGCTGATCTGGGCCCTCCCTGCCCAGGCTCACCTGTGCCCTCTTTCCCCCTTATCCCTGAGGGTGGGAAAGTAGGACTGTGTCTACACTTGCCCTCCACCCACCAGCATCCCTTTCCTTATGGAAGACCTTGTTCTGAGTTCTCCAGGGGCTAGGGAGGTCTTGACTCAGAGCTGTCGAGAGGGTGTTTTGGGCAGGGGAGTTGGGGCAAAAACACAGAGTGGGAATGAGTCTGGTGTGGAGCGGGCCTGGAAGAGCAGATAGAAATGGCTTGAGGAGCCTCAGGGAGAACACGCCTGCCTCTCAGTGTTGGAGCGGATGGGGAGGGACCTTCCCCAGGGTGGGGACGGGAGAATTAAAGGGCTGTGGGCAAATGCGATGCCTAGGTGAGGGTATGCCCAGAGTTTTGTCCAGTCTCTCTCTCATCATTAGTGGATTTTATAAATCATAGAAACAAACAAAAACAGAATAATGTTACTTTGGATGCTTTCTCTTTTGTTCTAGGTGTGACCTTGTGTATGTGGAAGATTAATGTATATGCTGCTTATTTTGTCTCTAAGTAAATCTAACCACTTTCCTCATTTTTTGCTTAATGGGAAAATAGAACTGTACAGGTCTGCCTTTTTTTTTTTTTTTTGAGCTTCTTCTTCTTTGTTATGGACATTTTCAGACATGCACAGAAGTGGAGAGGATGGTCTCTGGACCCCGTGTGCCCATCGCCTAGCTACATCAGTTATCAATTATGATCAACCTGGTTTCATCTGTGTCTCCCTCTTCCTGCCTGTATTGTTTATCAAAAGTCCAAGATCCTGTGCCATTTCAACCAGGACTGCTTTGGGAGATTGGGACTCTGTGTTGGTGGTGATAGTGGTGGGGTGCACTATCATTATCACATCAGGTCTGTTTTTTGCTTTTCGTGTTAACTAATGAAGTTCCAGAGGTGGGCCTTAGAATGAAAGTCTTCGGAATTAACAAGAAGTCGCAAAAAGAGATGAAGGGGATGCTGCCTTTTCCCTGCATCCGCAAAAGGAAAGAGAGACTGTTCGTTGATAAAGACTTATCAGTCTTTGATAAGGTGCTTACTTGAGATCTTTCACCAGAGCATCAGTCTTTTTTCCTGTGTAAGATGGAGACTTGTGTGACTATTAGAATTACCAGCTTGTCCTGGTCTCGTAATATAACTCTGGGCTTGAAAGTGTAATTTGGAAACTGTTGCTGTGTTCTGTGATAATAACCTCCCAACAGTAATCAGTAACTGGTTGTCTTACTTGGTAATTGACACCCTGGTAATAATGCAATTATTTCTTTGTTCTGAAGCAGTTTAAATAGTTGTAAGTTTGCATGCGTGATGGAAAAAATAAAAGCCTGTATCTCTGTTATATTTTTTTATCTTTGAAAAAGAATTGGAAGGTTAAGCAGAGGCCGGGTAGTTGAGGGGATGTATACTATGGCATACGTGAGTGATTCCTAAGCCTCAGGCCCACGTGTGACAAGCTGCATTAACGATATATAAAATTCTGATTCCCAAGCCCATACCAGAGATCGCGATTCTGTGGTTCTGGGCAGGCAGTCTTGTTTTTAACAAGCTTTCCAGGTAATTCTAGTGGAAATCCAGTGTTTCTCAAATTTTAGAGTACCTCTGAATTTTGTGGGGAATCCTGTTAAAATATGAATTTTGATGCAGTAGTCCAGGGTGGAACCTGAGATTCTGCAGTTGTAACACACTTCCAGGTGATGCCGGTGCTGGCAGGTTGCGAACTGTACTTTGAGTAGCAAAGGAGGTGACCTTCAAGGACCTTTCAAACTTGAATAACAATGCTGTCTTGGTTGCACATCAGAATTATCTGGGAAGCTTAAAGAAATATACATGTCCTGGCAGAGCTCCTCACAAATATACCAACTAAATCAGAATGGAGGAAGGGACTGATCCAGGTGTAGGTATTTTAAAAACATCCCGGATGATTCTGATGTCTAGCCGGAGTTGAGAACTAGGATTTCTGATACCGTTCGTGACAGATTCGTGACAAAGACCATTTTCCATTAATCAGGAGA
The DNA here is from genome assembly GCF_059928025.1 of Delphinapterus leucas. NCBI lineage: Eukaryota > Metazoa > Chordata > Mammalia > Artiodactyla > Monodontidae > Delphinapterus > Delphinapterus leucas. The sequence continues at coordinate 39,912,315 of NC_143145.1, forward strand.
ATCAGCAGCAGACAACCAAATGCCACATAAAGCTTCCCAGCAGAAAATGGTTGGAAGAAATCAGAAGTGGGTTGTTAAATAACAAGAGAATAAAATTGGTTTATAAGATACTGGGCTTGGATCAATAAATGTGCAGTGTTCAGGGCGTAGTAGGTGCTCAAATGTTGAATGAAAGAATGAATTTAAAACATAGTGTATTTTCAAATGCCTTAGGGCTAGGCTGGTAATTAAATTTGTGAAGTGGCCCATATTTGTTTCATAAGGATGTATGTATTAATTCGCTAGGGCTTCCATAACAAGATACCACAGACTGGATGACTTAACAGAAATTTATTTCCGGTTCTGGAGGCTTAGAAGTCTGAGATCAAGGTGTCGGCAGGGTTAGTTTCTTCTGAAGGCCTCTCTCCTGGGCTTACAGGTGCTCGTCTTCTCTGTGTTTTCACGGCCTTACCTGTGTGTGTGTCTGGGAGCAGTGGGCAGAGGTGGGTGTTGTGTGTAAATCGCGGCAGCTGTTGGGCAGTGCCAGATCGTTTACCCGGGGGCCCGCAGGCCTAGTGTCGCTCCATCTTCAAAAAGGAATGGGGGGAATCAGAATATGTAGAATCTCCCAATTTTGAATGTTTTCAACTAAAAAATTAAACACCCAGAGCCTCACTATTAGTGATAGGTGGAGTGCAAAAGGGAAAGGAGGGCAGCCTGTCCTTCAGGCGTGAGCGTCCTCTTGAGACCCGTGCAGAGTCCTCTGGGGCTACAGACTGGAGGGGCTCTGTCCAGTTCCTCTCGCACACTTGCTTCTTCACAGGCGTGGAGCCTCCACTTCCCAGGACCCTTTCACACCCCTCCCTTCACTACCTTGCAGAGCCCATCCGATCTGGGGCTCCTCACCACCCCAGAGGCCCATTCATTCATCATCTCTGTTGTAGACATTAGAGATAAAATGATGGACAAATACAGCTTTGAACTCTGCCCCCCTTCTGGGTTTCAGCTTCCTCTCAGCTTTTGCTTGGAATTGTCGTCAATCTGTTTTTTTTTTTTTCCCCTTTTCCTGCATGGGGCTGGCGGGTGTTTTAGATACATATGGGGGATCATTCTCTGGCCTCTAGGTCAGACTTCACAAGGCAATTTAGACTCTTAATAACCTGGAGAGTAAGGGCTTCTTGGAGTAATTCTTGTTAAAAGTCCCTTACCCCTTTCTCACCTAGTTTTATTGCAAAAGGCCTTCTGATTTCTTAACTTGTTACTTGCTGGGCTTTTTCGGAATGTCGTGAGTTTGTGCTATGCCATAGTGGAGGGGGGAAGAGGAAAATAAATGGTCTTGCTACCTGTAGCTTACTGAAAGTCTATCTACTTCTGACTGTCTCTTCTTACACTTTGGGCTTCCCCTTCTGGTCTTACTGCACTGATTTGCTACAAGGGAAGGAGGCACGCTGTCCCGGGGTGGCTTCACCTAGGGAGGGGACCACACCCCCCTTTGCCCCTCTGAAGATTTTGGAAACTCCTTCTACCCTCTTACCCCTTGAGGTCCTCAGCCTTGGGGAGCCGCTGTTAACCGCTGGGTGGGGACATATCCCTCCGGTGCCGAAGAAGTAAAAAAAAAAAAGATCTCATCTCCAGTCTGTGGTTTCTATCTCTTTGTCCTTAGCATCTTCACTTCTGCTTTTGACATCTTCTCCAACTATATTTCACCATTTAGGCTCACAACTCAACTTCTGCTGATTCACCTTCACCTGAAACTCTGACCTTGTGTTAGTCCTGCTTCTTTAGCCTGGATCAGCGCCCTCTGGTGAGGTGTCCAAGGCTGGAACCTTGAATTCCTTCCTCCTCTCCCTACCTCCTATCAACCTGGTCCTCAGTTGAGGTTTGACAAATATAAGATGAACTAACTCCCACACATGGCACTTCATGGTTTACAAAGCACATTCACTTTCATTATCTCAGTGATAACAATTATCCCATAAGATGGCTCGAGGAGGTTAAGTGACTTGACCAAAATCACAAAGCCAGTAAGCAATAGAGCCAGGGCTCAAACTCAGGTCTTCTGCTTCCAAACTCCTTCCATACATGCGATGATAAACGTGCGGCCAGGGCAGGTATCTGGCACAGGAATCTAGGTACTTCTTTGCACAGAACCTGTATTTCACCCTTCACACGGTGCATCAGAACCCTCCGCATAGCACCTTAGTCCCTGCCAGTCAATCAGAGTTGACATGTGAATGTGAACCTTCCTGACCATCCCACACTGCAGTTGCTGTTGGAGCTCAACTAGGGGCAGTGACTTGATGGCCTGGGTGACCTAGACTGTGGCCGAGGCTTCCTTTAACTGCTGTGTCCCAGGGTCAGGATTGGTTCTAGACGCACATGGCTGCAGATGGAGGCTGAGTGAGGTTTGGGGCCATAAGTATCAATACTTAAATACGAGTGATTTGAAAAAAAGATAACAGGAAGTTCTCCCATAACAAGAAGTCGGTTGATAGGAAGTTGCAGGCTTGCTTCAGTAGCACAGGGATATTAGGGCTCTGGGTCCCCCTCATGGTTCCCTAGCTCCAAGCACCACATCCTCATCTGGCTGCACTTAAACCAGGAAGGAGGGGAAGGGGGTCCGCTCTGTCTTTATCAGGGAAGAAAATCTTTGCTGGTAGTCCCTGGTGGATTTCAGGGGACCTGAGTCAGGTCCCTTGGGCCAGAAATGGGTCACGCTCCCACACTCTGTTTCAAGGAAATCTAGCACTTTTCAGCATCTCTCATGGGAGTGGGGTTCTGCCATCAAGGAATAAGAGATCAGAAGTCTAGAATTGCTGGAAGATCTTAGTCACTTGTAGGTTCATCCTTTTTGGGGTGGCGTAGCTGTGCTGGTGACCTGGAACACCACTTAATACCTGGAGGCGTGTGCATCTGTGCTTTCCCCAGCTCTCCCCGTCCTCTTCTGACAAGGAAGCTCTACCCGTGCTCCGTGTTTTGTGTCTCACCTCTGTTTATGGTAAATGCTTTTCTGGCCAGCAGTGCCTTTTCGGTGTTCCTATCTCCCACAGCACCTAGCTCACGTTCACTCAAAGCTTGGTGTAGGTGGTCAGTAAATGCTAGTGGAGTGAATGCATTAAGCCAATAATCTTTCTAAGGTGTAAATTTGATCCTGTCAATCACCTGTTCAGAGCCTTCAGGAGTAAGGTCCAAAATCCTAAGAAGCTCATGACTGGCCCTTCGTTATCTGACCCTACATTTTTTTCTTTCGAACTTCATTATTATGAAAATTCACATAAAAGTTGATAGAAAAGTACAGTGATCACCTATATACCTACCATTTAAGTTCAGTAATTTTTAACTTTTTGCCATATTCGTTTATTCATGTGTCTGTATGTTTATATTTTGCTGAACCACTTGAAAATAATTGGATGTTTCACCCCTTTTGAGCATGTATCTCAAAAAAAATAAGGTTACTCTCCTACACAGTCACAAAACCATGATCAGATTGCAGAAAGTTACAGTTCCCAAAGAACGTCTGGTATCCAGTCTGTATTTAGAATTTTCCATTTCTCCCAAGATTATCTTATAGTATTAGTTTTAAAGTTTTTATTTTTATTTATTTTATTTTATTTTATTTTTTGCGGTACGCAGGCCTCTCACTGCTGTGGGCTCTCCCGTTGTGGAGCACAGGCTTCAGACGCTCAGGCTCAGCGGCCATGGCTCACGGGCCCAGCCGCTCCGCGGCATGTGGGATCCTCCCGGACCGGGGCACGAACCCGTGTCCCCTGCATCGGCAGGTGGACTCTCAACCACTGCGCCACCAGGGAAGCCCAGTTTTAAAAGCAAGATCTAATAATGTCCAGGCATTGCATTTTGCTGTTTTTCATTCTTTTTAAAACAAGAATAATCCACTCAGTTTTTTTCCCCCATGACATTGAACTTCTAAACAAGTTAGGCCAGTTGTCTTATAGGCTGTTCCACATTCTGGATTTGTCTGATTGCTGCTTCTTGGGGTAATTTAACTTTTTTCTCTGTCTTCTGTACTTCTTGAAAACTGAGGATTTGGATGAAACACCTTTGGCAAGAATACTGTGTAAATGAGGTGTGTACTTAATAAGACGTCACTTCAGAAGGTACATGACAGGTTGTCCCGCTATCATGCTGTTAGTTTGATCTCTTAGTTAAGATGGTGATCACTAGATCTTTCCTTTGTAAAGATAGGTTTTCCCCTTCCAATCAGCAGGCAATCTCTGAGATGGTACTTGGTCACTGTGAGAATATCCGGTTCTCTTAAATTTTCATCCCAAGGTTTTAGCAGCCATTGATGGTATTTGCCCAAATCAGATATTCCTTTGTGGGTTACAAAATAGTGATTTTCTAAATTTGGCATTTCCTTTACATTTCTTAGCTGGTATTCTATAAGGAAGACCTTACCCTCATCATCTCGTGATGAACTATACGTCCTTCTGAAAAGGCAGTGTAAGGGTTTAACTTGTTCCCTTTAGTTGTCAGTTTTCAGAATCAGAAGTTGGCATATAATAATCACCTCTAACGCCTTCAAATAAGGACATGTTTTTCTTTATTTTCTCTTTACTGTCACTGTGGATTTGTGGAATTTTATTTATTTAATGTCTTACAATTACAGTCACCTTTCGTTTGGCGACATAATTGACCCGCATTTTGCTCCAAACTCACTTTCAGCACACTCCTCTCATCTTTGTCCCTGATTTTCTCCCATTGCCCCGCGTGCTGCGCACCAGCCAGCGTGAACCACTGTGGGTTCTGTGGACACCATGGTGCTGCTTCGCGCCCTGCACATTGGCACACACCATTTGCTAGGGGGAACACCCTCGTGCACCCTCTCTGGTGCTTAGATACAGCTCAGATATTTTTGTCTGGGCTGTAGTTTTTAATCTTTCAAGGCTGAATTAGTCCCTCCCTTCTCTTTATTTCCACAATATTTTGTTCATACTTTGATTCATAGTACCTAATGGAGTGACTTGTTCTTGTCTGTTTCCCTGTCTGCTCCCACCAGAGACTATGAGATCCTTGAGACCACAGAATAGTAATTAACAGTGTGTCTTAATCATTTTTGCATTCCTATAGCTCAAGGGCTTACACATAGTAGGTGCTCATGAAGTACTGAAAAAGTGAGCAAATGAACGGTCCTTAATGATTCATGAAGGCATTGGTGACAAATTACAGAGAGGTTGGAAGTGCCCAGGAGCAGAGACTGGGAATAATTTCAAGTGAAGGAGAAGCATGAACCTAATACAAATGGATTAAAGGATAGTGCGGGAAGGAAGCTATTACCTGCACAAAGCCTCAGGCAAAAAGTGCACTAAATTACTCTCACAGCATACTGGAAATAAAGTAGGAAAATGGAAGTGAGCTGGAAAGCAAGTGAAGAATGTTGGAAATGTACTAGGTATGCTCTGCTTTAGTAATATTCCACAGCACACAGGTCTATAATAGCAAACAAAAAGCCAAGCCGATGTTATTCTGGTAATGACTTTCCTGGGATCTTTCTCTGTCTTTATACATGAATGTGTATAATAGTCTGAGATCTGCTAAGAGGTCCCTTGAATTCAAATGACTTCAAAAAATTGGGTTAGAACAAAGTCAGTCTCTAAAAGAATGATGTCACTGAAAAGAAGCTGGACAAGAGAGTCACCTGCAGAATGGAATCCAAGGAGCGGATCTAGGGGAGAGGTGCCTTGAGCTTCAGTATTAAGTAGCCTAAATTCTAAGATTCTAGGACACATATGATCATCAAAGCCCGGTGCTGCATCGCCTAGTGCTACGGCACCAGACACCTTATGAGAACGTTCAGAACGCTTAGGGGGACAGAGGAGCGAGACCGGGCTGACTGTCCCTCAGGAAGTGAGGTTGTAGGGCCTGAGTGTGTCATCATCAGAGCTCTTCATCTTCTGCCCTGAGAACTCATCTTACTGTCAGAGCCACCTCTGGGGTAGGGGGCATTTACTCATCCAACCAACATTGGAGGGTCACTGAGCTCCTCCATGGTCACGTGTCATTCTCTCAGCAGGAGGTCTTATCTGACTTCCTGATAAAATGGTACTCCCACCCCCACTGCCCACATTCCTTCTTTTCCCTCATAGCACTTATCACAATTCAAGGCTATGATTTTGTCTTTGAGTTTGTTTCTTCCTTTGGACTGTAAGCTTTCAAGGATCTTTGTTCACTGTTGAATCCCAACTGCATACACATAGGAGGTGTTTGACAAGTAGTTTGGGCTGGTGGACGTGTTAGTCTTGTGAGCTCTGGCCTGTTAAGGTGGCAGGTTGGATGGGCTGTACCTTGGAGTGGTCCTCTGGTGGGAGGAGCTGTCTCTTCCTAAGTATGCTTTGGGACTTAGTCTGTTTTGCTGAGCACATACCACACGCCAAACACAGTGCTGGAACATTTAGACACATCATCACAATTCTATTATTATCTGCATTTTCCAGATGAGATAAAAAGAGCCCAAGAAAGTTTGGATAACTGGTTCAACGTCATGTAAGTTGTAATTCCTGGAGCTGGGGGTAGAGCCCCTTAACCACTTTTCTGCCCTGCCTCTCGGGCTGGGGTTTGCAGGTGAGTTGGTGAGTTAGACTAACATTGTCTCCTGACTTCAGGAGGGAGGGAAGAGGGTGTGTGGTCCCAGATAGGCTTCCAGCTCTCCAGAGGGTGGCTGTCACTGTGCCTACTCACCAGGGTTGGGAAGTGTGTGTGTGTTTGTGTGTACGTGTGTGGGGGGGCCATATCTGGTTGTGTGTCCAGGGAAGGCATGTGTCCTGGGTGTGTCCACGTGTGTGTCCAAAGTCAGCTTTGGAACACGGCCTGCAGACTGCCTGCTGCTTTTCTACAGGCCCATGACACCCCGAGGCTCCCAGGCATACACGCTTACTCAGGATCACTGCCAACTGAGCAGTGGAGTCCACACTTCAGAGGCTCCCAGCTGTGGGCAGTTTGGGGAACAGACTCTCCTGGCCTGAAGCAGCTCAGAAGAGGGGGCCTCTTTTGAGGCCTCGAGCAGATGTTTTACAGGGAAGCTGAGTCGCAGAAGGCACCAGACTCAACAAAAGGGTGTTGCAGCTATGAAATTAGGGTATTTGTTTGTGTGCAAGCAGCATAGATCGGCCTGCTCGTCATAAGCTGTTCTTTGAGCTGCAGCCTCTCTCCCACACAGACAGCCGTCCCTATCCCTGCTCTTGTCTTCAAATGAGAAAGACAGTGAGAAATCATTCCTTCTTGACATTTCCATAGGGGTGTGCTTCCCTATGTACAAAGAATTCACTGACTCTTCTACTCCACACAGGGATCACATGGAGGGAAAGGAAGCAAGGCAATTAGCATTTATTGAGCACCTGCTATGTGCCAGACTAACTTATGTGCAAATTATTTTTTACTTTCTATAATAGTAAGCTTATGAAATCTGCACTGCTATCTACATTTTACAGTTAATGATGCAGCTGAAACTCTGAAAGTTAAAAAACTTGCTCAGGGTTACTCAGCTGGAATTCTGACTGATGAGAATGTCTTTGGCTCCAAAACAGAGGTTCTCTCCATTATATCATACGGCCCTTCCTGGAAGAAGAGAGGAGACATAATTACTTCTAATTTTCGTGAGAGTAATATGAATCAGATAGAATGCTTTCAGGTGCAAGTAACAGCAACTCTGACCAAAGGGGTCCAAGAGTAAGGGCAGTTTCTGTTTTTATAATAAGGAATGTAGAGGCAAGTGATCCCACGCTTGGCTTAGCTGCTCAGTTATTTTATCAAGTCCCCAGATTCTTTCCATCCTCCTAACATCCTTGGCATAGACTCAGCAAGGACTTTTTGTCTTCAAACTTGTCTCATGGTCTCAAGATGGCTGCTTCAGTTCCAAACATCATATTCTCAAAGACAGTGTCTAAATTAGAAAAGTAGCCAAGGGGGCAAACAGGGGCTTCTCCTGTAGAACCGTCTCTCTCTTTTACAGGGGAGGAAAATCTATCCTGAAATCTCTAGTGCATGTTCCTTTAACACCTCATTCATCTCATTGGCCAGACATAAGTCTCATATACATATATATCCCCTCTTAGACCAATTCCTAGGCAAGAGGAATGCTACTGCCATGACTGGCTTAGACCAACCAGGATTAGTTCCCAGGGACTAGGCACACAGCCTGCAGGGACGAAGGGAGCATGGCTGTTGGGTGTGCACTTGCCACGTGATACCAAAGCCAAGGACTCATCAGGCTCTGTGATTGGCATAGCCGGAGTGGAATAATTGAGAGGACTGAGGACATTCACTATTTATTCATAGATTTGGACAGCATGCTTGTTTAGTACCCTCTCTGATCTCAGGCATGAACTAGGCACCCTGGTGTGTTGAAAGAACTGTAGGATATAGACCTGCAACATGCTTTGTAATCTAAATGAGGGAGGGGTTAAGTATCAGTGAACAGTTAAATAAAAGCATGAAACAAATATTTAGCAAAAGCCAACATAGGATCAAATGGTCTCTGGGACAGACGGCAATTCAGCATATTGTTCTTGAAAGTATTTTGTGATTTCTTTGACTTCTCATTACTGGGCGGAAGCACTTTATTTTTATTTTATTTTATTTTTAACATCTTTATTGGAGTATAATTGCTTTACAATGTTGTGTTAGTTTCTGCTTTATAACAAAGTGAATCAGCTATACGTATACATATATCCCCATATCTCCTCCCTCTTGCGTCTCCACCCACCCTCCCTATCCCACCCCTCTAGGTGGTCACAAAGCACCGAGCTGGTCTCCCTGTGTTATGCGGTTTCTTCCCACTAGCTAGCTATTTTACATTTGGTAAGGTATATATGTCAGTGCCACACTAACACTTCGTCCCAGCTTACCCTTTCCCCTCCCCGTGTCCTCAAGTCCATTCTCTATGTCTGCGTCTTTATCACTGTCCTGCCCATAGGTTCTTAAGAACAATGTTTTTTTTTTAGATTCCATATACATGTATTAGCATACGGTATTTGTTTTTCTCTTTCTGACTTACTTCACTCTGTATGACAGACTCCAGGTCCATCCACCTCACTACAAATAACTCAATTTCGTTTCTTTTTATGGCTAATATTCCATTGTATATATGTGCCACATCTTTTTGTTTGTTTGTTTTTTTTGTTTTTTTTTTTTGGTATGCGGGCCTCTCACTGTTGTGGCCTCTCCCGTTGCGGAGCGCAGGCTCAGCGGCCATGGCTCACGGGCCCAGCCGCTCCGCGGCATGTGGGATCTTCCCAGACTGGGGCACGAACCCGTGTCCCCTGCATCGGCAGGCGGACTCTGAACCACTGCGCCACCAGGGAAGGCCCGGCACATCTTCTTTATCCATTCGTCTGTCGATGGACACTTAGGTTGTTTCCATGTCATGGCTATTATAAACGGAGCTTCAATGAACATTGTGGTACATGACTCTTTTTGAATTGTGGTTTTCTCTGGGTATATGCCCAGTAGTGGGGTTGCTGGATCATATGGTAATTCTATTTTTAGTTTTTTAAGGAACCTCCATACTGTTCTCCATAGTGGCTGTATCAACTTACATTCCCATCAACAGTGCAAGAGGATTCCCTTTTCTCCACACCCTCTCCAGCATTTATTGTTTGAAGATTTTATGATGATGGCCATTCTGACCGGTGTGAGTTGATACCTCATTGTAGTTTTGATTTGCAGTTCTCTAATGATTAGTGCTGTTGAGCATCCTTTCATGTGTTTGTTGGAAATCTGTATATCTTCTTTGGAGAAAGGACTATTTAGGTCTTCTGCCCATTTTTGGATTGGGTTGTTTGTTTTTCTGATATTGAGTTTCATGAGCTGCTTGTCAATTTTGGAGATTAATCCTTTGTCAGTTGCTTCATTTGCAAATATTTTCTCCCATCTGGGAGTTGTCTTTTCATCTTGTTCATGGTTTCCTTTGCTGTGCAAAAGCTTTTAAGTTTCATTAGGTACCATTTGTTTCTTTTTATTTCCATTTCTCTAGGTGGTGGGTCAAAACAGATCTTGCTGTGATTTATGTCATAGAGTGCTCTGCCTATGTTTTCCTCTAAGAGTTTTATAGTGTCTGGCCTTACATTTAGGTCTTTAATCCACTTTGAGTTTACTTTTGTATATGGTGTTACGGAGGGTTCTGATTTCATTCTTTTACATGTAGCTGTCCAGTTTTCCCAGCAACACTTATTGAAGACGATGTCTTGTCTCTTGTATATTCTTACCTCTTTTTTTTTTTTTTTTTTTTTTGCTGTACGCGGGCCTCTCACTGTTGTGGCCTCTCCTGTTGCGGAGCACAGGCTCCGGATTCGCAGGCTCAGCGGCCATGGCTCACGGGCCCAGCTGCTCCGCGGCATGTGGGATCTTCCCAGACCGGGGCACGAACCCGTGTCCCCTGCATCGGCAGGTGGACTCTCAACCACTACGCCACCAGGGAAGCCCTCTTACCTTTTTAATCAAAGATAAGGTGACCATATGTACGTGGGTTTATCTCTGGGCTTTCTATCCTGTTCCATTGATCTATATTTCTGCTTTTGTGTCAGTACCATACCGTCTTGACTACTGTAGCTTTGTAGTATAGTCTGAAGTCAGGGAGCCTGATTCCTCCAGCTCCGTTTTTCTTTCTCAAGATTGCTTAGATTATTCGGGGTCTTTTGTGTTTCCATACAACTTGTGAAATTTTTTGTTCTAGTTCTGTGAAAAATGCCATTGGTAGTTTGATAGGGATTGCATTGAATCTGTAGATTGCTTTGGGTAGTAGAGTCATTTTCACAATGTTGATTCTTCCAATCCAAGAACATGGTATATCTCTCCATCTGTTTATATCATCTTTAATTTCTTTCATCAGTGTCTTACAGTTTTTTGCATACAGGTCTTTTGTCTCCTTAGGTAGGTTTATCCCTAGGTATTTTGTTGTTTCTGTTGCAGTGGTAAATGGGAGTGTTTCCTTAATTTCTCTTTCAGAGTTTTCATCATCAGTGTATAGGAATGCCAGAGATTTCTGTGTATTAATTTTGTATCCTGCTACTTTACCAAATTCATTGATTAGCTCTAGTAGTTTTCTGGTAGCATCTTTAGATTCTCTATGGATAGTATCATGTCATCTGCAAACAGTGACAGCTTTACTTCTTCTTTTCCAATTTGGATTCCTTTTATTTCCTTTTCTTCTCTGATTGCTGTGGCTAAAACTTCCAAAACTATGTTGAATAATAGTGGTGAGAGTGGACAACCTAGTCTTGTTCCTGATCTTAGCAGAAATGGTTTCAGTTTTTCACCATTGAGACTGATGTTGGCTGTGGGTTTGTCATATATGGCCTTTGCTATGTTGAGGTAAGTTCCCTCTATGCCTACTTTCTAGAGAGTTTTTTCATAAATGGGTGTTGAATTTTGTAGAAAGCTGTTTCTGCATCTACTGAGATTATTCATATGGTTTTTATCCTTCAATTTATTAATATGGTGTGTCACACTGATTGATTTGCATATATTGAAGAATCCTTGCATTCCTGGGATAAACCCCACTTGATCATGGTGTATGATCCTTTTAATGTGCTGTTGGATTCTGTTTGCTAGTATTTTGTTGAGGATTTTTGCATCTATGTTCATCAGTGATATCGGTCTATAATTTTCTTTTTTTGTGATATCTTTTTCTTGTTTTGGTATCAGTGTGATAGTGGCTTTGTAGAATGAATTTGGGAGTGTTTCTCCTCTGCAATTTTTTGGAAGAGTTTGAGAAGGATAAGTGTTAGCTCTTCTCTAAATAGAGATAGATAGAATTTGATATCTGTCAAATATGTCCAAACAAATACCGTTTGATAGAATTCTCCTGTGAAGTCATCTGGTTCTGGACTTTTGTTTGTTCAAAGATTTTTATTTACGGTTTCAATTTCATTACTTGTGATAGGTCTGTTTATATTTTCTAATTCTTCCTTGTTCAGTCTTGGAAGGTTGTGCTTTACTAAGAATTTGTCCATTTCTTCCAGGTTGTCCATTTTATTGGCTTAGAGTTGCTTGTAGTAATCTCTCATGATTCTTTGTATTTCTGTAGTGTCCGCTGTTACTTCTCCTTTTTCATTTCTAATTCTGTTGATTTGAGTCTTTTCCCTTTTTTTTCTTGATGAGTCTGGCTAATGGTTTATCAATTTTGTTTATCTTCTCAAAGAACCAGCTTTTAGTTTTATTGATCTTTGCTATTGTTTCCTTCATTTATTTTTCATTTATTTCTGATCTGATCTTTATGATTTCTTGCCTTCTGCTAACTTTGGGGTTGTTTTGTTCTTCTTTCTCTAATTGCTTCAGGTGTAAGGTTAGGTTGTTTATTTGAAATGTTTCTTGTTTCTTGAGGTAGGATTGTACTGCTATAAACTTCCCTCTGAGAACTGCTTTTGCTGCATTCCATAGGTTTTGGGTCATCATGTTTTCATTGTCCTTTGTTTCTAGGTATTTTTTGATTTTCTCTTTGATTTCTTCAGTGATCTCTTGGTTATTAAGTAGTGTATCATTTAGCCTCCATGCATTTGTATTTTTTACAGTTTTTTTTTCCTGTAATTGATATCTAGTCTCATAGCATTGCTGTCAGAAAAGATACTTGATATGATTTCAATTTTCTTAAATTTACCAAGGCTTGATTTGTGACCCAAGATATGATCTATCCTAGGGAATGTTCCATGAGGACTTGAGAAGAAAGGGTATTCTGTTGTTTCGGGGTGGAATGTTGTATAAATATCAATTAAGTCCATCTTGTTTAATGCGTCATTTAAAGATTGTGTTTCCTTATTTATTTTCATTTTGGATGATCTGTCCATTGGTCAAAGTGGGGTGTTAAAATCCCCTACTATGATTGTGTTACTGTCAGTTTCCCCTTTTATGGCTGTTAGCATTTGCCTTATGTATTGAGGTGCTCCTATGTTGGGTGCATAAATATTTACAATTGTTATATTTTCTTCTTGGATTGATCCCTTGATCATTATGTAGTGTCCTCCTTTGTCTCTTGTAATAGTCTTTATTTTAAAGTCTATTTTTTCTGATATGAGTATCGCTACTTCAGCTTTCTTTTGATTTCCATTTGCATGGAATATCTTTTTCCATCCCCTCACTTTCAGTCTGTATGTGTCCCTGAAGTGGGTCTCTTGTAGATGGCATATATATGGGTCTTGTTTATGTATCCATTCAGCCAATCTGTGTCTTTTGGTTGGAGCATAATCCATTTACATTTAAGGTAATTATCGATATTTATGTTCCTGTTAACATTTTCTTAATTATTTTGGGTTTGTTTTTGTAGGTCTTTTCCTTCTCTTGTGTTTCTTGCCTAGAGAAGTTCCTTTAGCATTTGTTGTAAAGCTGGTTTGGTGGTGCTGAATTCTCTTAGCTTTTGCTTGTCTTTAAAGGTTTTAGTTTCTACGTCAAATCTGAATGAGATCCTTGCTGGGTAGAGTCATCTTGGTTGTAGGTTTTTCCCTTTCATCACTTTAAATATGTCCTGCCACTGCCTTTTGTCTTTCAGTGTTTCTACTGAACGATCAGCTGTTAACCTTATTGGGATTCCTTTGTATGTTATTTGTTGTTTTTCCCTTGCTGCTTTTAATATTTTTTCTGTGTATTTAATTTTTAATAGTTTGATTAATATGTGTCTTGCGTGTTTCTCCTTGGATTTATCCTGTATGGGACTGATGGCACTTCCTGGACTTGACTGACTATTTCCTTTCCCATATTAGGGAAATTTTCAACTATAATCTCTTCAAATATTTTCTCAGTCCCTTTCTTTTTCTCTTCTTCTTCTGGGACCCCTGTAATTCAAATGTTGGTGCATTTAATGTTGTCTGAGAGGTCTCTGAGACTGTCCTCAATTATTTTCATTCTTTTTTCTTTAGTCTGCTCTGCAGTAGTTGTTTCCGGTATTTTATCTTCCAAGTCACTTATCCATTCTTCTGCCTCAGTTATTCAGCTATTGATTCCTTCCAGAGAATCCTTAATCTCACTTATTGTGTTGTTCATCATTGTTTGTTTGCTCTTTAGTTCTTCTAGGTCCTTGTTAAACGTTTCTTTTATTTTCTCCATTCTATTTCCAAGATTTTGTATCATTTTTAGTATTATTACTCTGAATTCTTTTTCAGATAGACTGCCTGTTTCCTCTTCATGTGTTTGGTCTGGTGGGTTTTTACTTTGCTCCTCCATCTGCTGTGTATTTCTCTGTCTTCTCGTTTTGCTTTAACTTACTGTGTTTGGAGTCTCTTTTTCGCAAGCTGCAGGTTCGTCGTTCTCGTTTTATTTGGTCTGTGCCCCCAGTGGGTAATGTTGGTTCAGTGGCTGTGTAGGCTTCCTGGTGGAGGGTCTGGTTCCTGTGTTCTGGTGGATGAGGCTGGATCTTCCCTTTCTGGTGGGCAGGGCTGCGTCCGGTGGTGTGTTTTGGGGTCTCTGTGAACTTATTATGATTTTAGGCAGCCTCTCTGCTAATGGGTGGGGTTGTGTTCCTGTCTTGCTAGTTGTTTGGCATAGGGTGTCCAGCATTGGATCTTGCTGGTCATTGAGTGGAGCTGGGTCTCAGCGTTGAGGGGGAGAACTCTGGGAGAGCTCTCGCTGATTGATATTACTTGGAGCTGGGAGGTCTCTGGTGGTCCCATGTCCTGAACTCAGCTGTCCCACCTCAGAGACTCAGGCCTGAAACCCAGCCGGAGCACCAAGACACTGTCAGACCCACCACTCAGAAGAAAAGGGAGCAAAAAAAGAAAGAGAGAAAAAATAAAGTAAAATAAAATAAAATGTCATTAAAATTAAAAAATATTATTAAAATAAAAAAATTTAAAAAGTAATAAAAAAAAAAAGAAGAGAGCAACCAAACCAATAAACAAACCACCAGTGATAACAAGCACTAAAAACTATACTAAGATAAACATAAAAATCAGAAGCTAGTCAGTCGCATACAGCACACCCGAAGGCTACGGTTGCTCCCAAAGTCCACCACCTCAATTTTGGGATGATTCATGTCTCTTCACGTATTCCACAGATGCAGGTACATCATGTTGATTGTGGAGATTTAATCTGCTGCTCCTGAGGCTGTTGGGAGAGATTTCCCTTTCTCTTCTTTGTTTGCACAGCTCCCGGGGCTCAGCTTTGTATCTGGCCCCATCTCTGCATGTAGGTCGTCCTCTGGCGTCTGTTCCCCACCCAGACAGGACGGGGTTAAAGGAGCAGCTAATTAGGGGACTCTGGCTCACTCAGGCCAGGGGGAGGGAGGGGTACGGAATGTGGGGCGAGCCTGCAGTGGCAGAGGCCGGCATGATATTGCACCAGCCTGAGGCGTGCCGTATGTTCTCTCTGGGAAGTTGTCCCTGGATCACGGGACCCTGGCAGTGGCAGGCTGCGCAGACTCCTGGGAGGGGAGGTGTGGATAGTGACCTGTGCTTGCACACAGGCTTCTTGGTGGCTGCAGCAGCAGCCTTAGCATCTCATGCCCGTCTCTGGTGTCTGCACTGATAGCCATGGCTCGCGCCCCTCTCTGGAGCTCATTTAGGCAGTGCTCTGAATCCCCTCTCCTCGTGCACCCTGAAACAATGGTCTCTTGCCTCTTAGGCAGGTCCAGACATTTTCCCAGACTCCCTCCCAGCTAGCTGTGGGGCACTAGGCCCCCTCAGGCTGTGTTCACGCAGGCAACTCCAATCCTCTCCCTGGGATCTGACCTCCGAAGCCCGAGCCTCAGCTCCCAGCCCTGCCCGCCCCGGCGGGCGAGCAGACAAGCCTCTCAGGCTGGTGAGTGCTGGTCGGCAGCGATCCTCTGTGCGGGAATCTCTCCGCTTTGCCCTCTCCCCACCTGTTGCTGTGCTCTCCTCTGTGGCTCCAAAGCTCCCCCTACCCTGGCTACCCCCCGACTCCACCAGTGAAGGGGCTTCCTAGTGTGTGGAAACCTTTCCTCCTTCACAGCTCCCTCCCAGATGTGCAGGTCCCATCCCTATTCTTTTGTCTCTGTTTTTCCTTTTCTCTTTTGCCCTACCCAGGTATGTGGGGAGTTTCTTGCCTTTTGGGAAGTCTGAGGTCTTCTGCCAGCATTCAGTAGGTGTTCTGTAGGAGTTGTTCCACCTGTAGATGTATTTCTGATGTACTTGTGGAGCGAAAGGCGATCTCCACGGCTTACTTCTCTGCCATCTTGAAGGTCCTCCTGGAAGCACTTTAAAAACTACTTTCAATCTGCAGGATTCCTTTTTATATCCTCTGCCGGATTTTTGTTATTTCCTTCCAAAGAAAATGCATAAATTTTTCAATAATTTAAGGATATTTGGGCCAAGGAAATTATTTTTAGGTGTTAAACACAATATTGCTGGCTTCCTAGAAAAAAACATTTGGTGCTTCAGCAGGATGTCTGAACCAATCTTAAATTTAAGCATCAGCCCTGGTAGCTTTACTGTGTAAGGCTGACATTTTATGATTTTTTTTTTCTTTTTGGGGGTTCCCTGTGGATCTAAGCAGTATTCAAATTAAGCATGAACGTTCACTTCAACAATTATGTTAGAGGCATTTGAATAATGCTTTAAAAAATGCCATAGCAGCAGGCAAAATTTTAATTTGGCCTCTGATTAAAGGCAGTCTTCTCAATCTGGCCTCAGTTCCTAGAGTAATCCTTTGAACAGATAAAACACAGACACATACTTTGCTGATAATTGTGTTGACCTATAATAAATTGGTTTAGGAGTTGTTATCATTCGAAACCCAAAAGGGTGATCCAGAATATGGGCTCTTATTTCTCTAGAGCTCCAGTCGGAGAACCTTCCCTGAAGCCCAGTCACTTTGGTAAGATCACCATCTGGGAGACCTCCCCGCCTTTTTATTTTAGGGCTTTTGTTATGTCACCACCACCCCCCGAGATGCTAACCTTATTTTTTCCAGTCTCTTCTTGGTTGGGGGTTGGAGAGAGCAGGGAGGGGCATACCCAGCATGGCATTTCTCATCCTTTCTTTTCAGGGACTGTTCTAATTAGAGTGGGGAGTAAGTGCTTTGCTACTTCACCCCACCCTGTTGGCTATTTTAACTGTTCCTCAGCCCTAGCTGAGCTAGAGCAATGGTGACCCATGCCAATCTAACAAGAAACGGTTCTGCCAAACAGTCACGGTAGTTCTGTGCCCTTGAGCACTCCAGTAGCCACTGGGGCCAATGAGCAATTGGAGAAAATGTGGTGGATCTTGTGCTAAAGACAAAGGGTAAGATGCAGGTTGCAGAACATGCTCACCTTAGAGCTGGCTTCAGGTCTGCGTTTGAAAGCCACGGCCTTCAAACCAGAGCTAGAATGCCAGTTGGAACCAACAAAGAGCAGCGGGCATGGACTGTGGTCTAAGTAAAGCTGGCTGGAGCCACTACTCTGGGTACTTGGTGGAGATGCCAAATGTTCCAGAATGGTTGACTGCTAAATGTTCACCAGGGTTAGGTCAGGGACCTAGAGAGTGGGGGAAGGAATATAATGGGAGGCTGTAGAGTCTGACAGCTAAGGCTTGGAATCAGGCATATCTGGGTTCATATCCAAACTCTGACAGTTACTAGTCAGTGTGTGCCACCTTAGTAGGTTATTTAGCATCTCTAAGCCCCAGTTTTCTTCTCTATAGAGACAAAAGTTCTGAGTTAGGTGAAAGTCATTAAAAACCAGACTCAAATTCATGCAATAAAAAAAATTATTAGTATGTAGAACTGGAAAGTCCAGGGGCAGTCTGGGCTTCAGATAGGGCTTGATCCAGGGGATCAAACCATGTCAGCTTTTCTTTGCTCTGTATTAACTTCATTCTCAGGCAGGTTCTTCTCTTCTGGTGGCAAGCTGGCTGCCTGATGTTCTAGACCCACAAATATTACTCTTTCAGCAATCCTAATGAAGACAAAAAAATATTTCTTCCCTTGCAGTCCCCCCGAAAAAAAGCCCTGAGATTGACTCTTTTGGTTCATGAAGTCATTACATACACTCGAACCAGTTACTAAGAACTGGGTCACTGCCCAGCCCTGGAGCCCAGAATGGGTCAGCCCCACCCAAGCTCCAAGACTGACAATAGGGAAGGGATAATTTTTTCCAAATGAAAATAAATGATGGTGTCTGTACCAGAGGAAGCGGGGGATGGATGCCGGGCCTGAAAAACAATAGATGCCCACTGAGCAGACGTCCATTCCCGGGTCATCCTTGTTAATAAGGAAGTGGGAAGGCAGGAACAAAAACACTGCTGTTATTTGTAAGGACCAGGGGCCAGCAACTCCCTACCTTTCTTCACAGCATGACAGCCTTTCTACTGTGGAAATCTGGTTGCAGCTTGAATGTGGCATACAACCCAGGTTGCTTTAAGCTCTCAGGGCATCAAGCCTTGCTGTTGCTGCTGCAGCTCCGCGCCCCCCACCTTCTCTTCTCCGTTATTATTATTCTCTCCAGGTTTTGGTGCTTTTCCTCTGTGTTTTCTGGTGTGACTCTTGGCTACGGATAATCCAGACAGTGACTGCTGACTGTAGCCACGTGAGTCTGGGAAGGCGGTCAGCAGCTACTACTGGTAGGTGAGGAGGGCTCCTTCAGAGGGCAGGGGCACGGGGCTTCTCACCTGCGGCGGTTTGGAGCCAGTTGATACAGGCTGGGGCCTCAGAGAATCTGGCGAGGGGTTCCTGGGAGCCATGGGACTTTCCATATACCTCAGAGAGGTTTAGGAGTTTTTCACTCCCCCTTTCCCAGGCCAGCGGCTTGCCCTTCATCCTTCCTCATGGCTCCCACTCTTGTCTTCTCTACACGATGAGGGGTAAGCCATCACAGGTCACCCCGCAGGAATGTGGGTGGTTCAGGGACACACAGGCAGGTCAGCCTCTTCCAACACTGAGCAGTGCCAGTGAAGGGACGGACGGAAGACTAGCCACACGGGTGAAGTCCCTGAGGCCAGAGACATGGCAGGATTTACCTTCGGCCATAGGGCAGGCCAGAATTAGAATGAATTTATAATAATGTGAAAAAAACTGTTCACAAGAAATGTTCTGCACAAACTGATAACCAGAACCTCAGCTGGGGAAAGATGAACTCTCCCTGGTGGCAGTGGGCTCTGTGCGCTTCCTTGCAGGCCGGGCTGCGAGGAGGGAGGAGCTGGGGGAGAGAACTGAGAGTTTCAGATGAGTTGCACAAAATGCGGGAATAAGAGAAGAGAAGGCGGGACATAGAAGGGGCGTGGCTAATTATGTTCGGGTGGGTGAGTGGCTAGATAAATTCACCCTGGGAGCCAAGCAGGGAAGACATTTCCTCCTTCAGAGATAAAACAGTGCCCAGAGGAGATGCCCAGCCTTGGGCCAGAGTGAGAAATGGGAAGGAGGGAAGCTTTGCTCTGAGGAAGAGGGTTTAGAGTGAAGGGAGCAGGGACCGCCCGGAAGGGGGAACCCTCTCCTGTCCCAGAGTGGGGGGACCTGGGAGACTGTGCGTGGCTGTCTCGGACCTTGGAACACCTCTGTTTTCTTCATCTGTGGGCAAGCGGTGCTCTGCGCTTGAGCAGCTGCGTGAGGACAGGCGTGGGAGGATGGGGTGATGAAGTGATGCTGCGGGGGCGGCCTGGGTCTCAGGACTGAGGCGATGGACGGAGAAGTCTCCTTTTCCTCCTGACGCTGGGGTGGTGGTGGCCAAGTACGGACTGGAGAGGCCTAGCAGTATTACAGGACGCCCTCTGTAGGCCCGCTCGGCCTCGGGGGCCTCACCTGCCCTTGGCCGGGCAGGGCTTGTGTCCCGGTTCCTGTCCTGTGTAAGGGCCACTGTGAGGTCAGGCCCCTCTGCTCCCACCCACACTTACAAAGCTCTCCAGGCTCCAGCCCAGCCTAGAGGAACTCTTCATTCTCTGAAGCTTTATTTCAGTTTCCATAGCACAGAAGAAAAAAGAAGTCTAAAACAAAAAGTAAAACCATTTTAGACAGCTAGGGGCTTAGTTTTGGTTCTTTGGGGGCTTGGGGGAGCTGCTTAGGGGGCTTTCCATCCCTGGAGAATCCAAACCAATGGAAAGTAAAAATTGGGTCCCAAGATTACATGGAAAAGTCTCAATTTAGAATAAACTCTGAAAGCCGTGTTTTCAGCCTGAAAGATGAGGGCTTTCTAGTGGAAATGTTGGCAGCCCCTGGCTCCGTGGCCCTGGACCTGGGCAGTGCTATGATGCTGTTTATTTGAAGGCAGGACGCAGCCCCGGGAGCGGAGCGGCGCTCTTGGGGAGTGTGGCCCTCAGCTCCCTGCCCTCCCTGCCTCCGGGGGGCGAGATCCGCCTCCCACCCAGCCCTGCTCTGGCTCCTCTGCTGGAGGGCTCTCCCTGCAGATTGGTCCTGGGCATCTGCCAGGAGCTCCCTTTGCCTTTGAAAGAAAGCGCTGTTACTTTCCACCGCCTCATCTGGGGGGGATTTTCTTTCTGTCTACCTGCAGGGGAGGAAGTGCAGCCGTGGGCAGGGAGGGCGTGGGACCCACTGGAAGCTGAAGTAAAAGGTGAAGCCACAGCAGCACCCGAGGGACTTGTCCTCTGGACACCATACCTCATACCTCAGCGGTGGTTTCCTGCAGGCTGGAGGCTCAGCCCCTCAGCTGGACTTGAACCTGAGGGAAAGCCTTGCTTGGCAGGGTGGTGTGTGTGAGCGGTTGGGGGGCGAGGTGGGCAAGGACAGTAGAGGTAGTGATTGGGAGCACTGGCCTTGCAACAAGACAGGAGTGGATTTGAATCTCAGCCCTGGGACTTACTGGCTGTGTGATTTTGGGCTAGTTGCTTGACCTCTCTGAGGGCCAATTTCTTGAGCTTTTTTTTTTTTTTTTTTACAGTGATAATAATGTGTACTGTAGATAAAGGCTTAGGACCTCTCGTGCCCCACAATATATTGTGTGATTTTGAAATCAATGCCTTGGACTCAGACCTATAGGCTGTGGTTTATGAAAATTCCATCCTTCTCCTGAAATGAGGCTTATGCTCTGGTGGACTTCTCTGCCCCAGCTTCCAGTTGGCACCACAGCCTCTGTCTTGCCTCTCTATCAGCCCCCATTCAACACTCAGGTCCTGCAGCACTTTCCACAAAAGCCTCTCCCAGCAAGCACTTTGCACATCTGGCGTACTTTATGGATGATCTGGGGACAAGGACCCAGCGGCTTCCTGTCTCCCTTCTGGTTCTTTCTCCTCACATCTCTCCACTCCTGTCCTCCAAGATTGCTCAGAGTTCCAAATCCTTCTGCCTCTATTTGTAGGGTGTGAGGCAGTTTTGTTCAGCATCGGTGGGGATGTTGGGGGCAGCTTCCGGGAGCCCTCCTTAAAAACTGCCGGCGCCCACTCTTTTCTCCCTTTGTCCTTACCCCTCCCTCTGTCCTCCCGTCTGTTATGTGGATGTGGTCTGCACCCCAGGAAGGGCCAAGTTGTGAGCCCAAAGGGGCCTGGGCTCCCCAAGAGCATGTGGAGTCGCCATACCAGTTGTGGACTGGTTCCCTCTGCATTTTTACGGGTGAGAGAACTAAGCTTCTGTGTTGTTTCAAGCACCGCCACTTTGGGTCCCTGTTTCTCACCGTTGAACCTCGTCCTCTCTGAGGCATCAGGTTTCCTGGCTTCAAGTCCCGCTCAGCCTGCAACTTCACTTTTGGAGAGAACTTGAAAGTTCTCCTGATTCACAGCCTCAGAGCTGATTCCCCTGAAACAGGAACCTCTCCCCTTGATGCTTTAGAAGCCACAGAGATAATGGAAACACTTCCCTGGTGGATGCTGAGAAACAGATCCTTCACAAACACCACCCTTCCCAAGTTCAAGGAGAGCTTGGATGGAATGCACTTGGCCGGTGTGTGCTTATGGATATTCTTGCAGTGACTCGTAGGACATTGGTGGGAATTTGAATAAAAGGTCTTCATCCTCTTTATTCTTTTTTCGGTACGCGGGCCTCTCACTATTGTGGCCTCTCCCGTTGCGGAGCACAGGCTCCGGACACGCAGGCCTAACGGCCATGGCTCACAGGCCCAGGTGCTCCGCGGCATGTGGGATCCTCCCGGACCGGGGTATGAACCCGTGTCCCCTGCATCGGCAGGCGGACTCTCAACAACTGTGCCACCAGGGAAGCCCCATCCTCTTTATTCTTGAACCAGGTGAC
Organism: Delphinapterus leucas; assembly: GCF_059928025.1. NCBI lineage: Eukaryota > Metazoa > Chordata > Mammalia > Artiodactyla > Monodontidae > Delphinapterus > Delphinapterus leucas. The sequence goes on from NC_143145.1 coordinate 39,934,359, forward strand.
TGTTCCTGCCCATTCTAACCCAGCCCACCCCTCTGCCTCTGCTCCTCCAGATTTAGAATCCTAGAATCTCAGGTCTGACAAAGCATGAGACTGCCTTATCTAACCCCTTATTTATTTCCCCTGAGGAAACAAAGCCCAGAAACATGAACAAAATAGCCAGTAGTTATTCAGCTTAGTATCCCAGCTATGGCTAAGTGGGGCCCATTGAAGGCAGGGCCATCCCCACCGGGGCTCAGGACTTGTGTCCCTTGTTTTTCACCCAAAGGAATGGGGCTGAAGACCCTTTGATGACACCCGGTTAACCCCAGGCTGCTATTTAGAAATGGGAATAACCTGCATTCTAACCTCGTGAATACGGACTGACTAGGACAAAGCTCCATTGGACACACAGCTTTGCTTTGTGGACCAGACGTGGTGCTGAAAGTTGTATATAAATTTTTTGCTGTTGTTAACAACTGCGTATTACAAACACCAAGACAACTGGCATGCTTAAGGAAAAGAAAAGGAATCCTTTTGTGAAGCAAGTTAGCATTTCTTAACTTGCCTTTTATGATAAATCTAGATCTTCACAATCCATGAGCATCTCTATATTTGGACATCGTATGAAACCTTGGATTAAGTAACTGCTCCATGTCTTTCTTTTCTCACCCATAGCATAATACTGATACTCCTCAGCACCCCCTGACAGGACAATTGTGAGGTGTTAACTCGCTAGGCTGAACAGGAGCTGTTGGCCCCCCTGCCTACTACCGATACTGTCAGCAGTTTCCATTCTGTGTGTGGCCTTCCGCTGATGCTGGCTGGAAGGCTCCCGTCCTGGAGCAGTGAGGATAGATTACAGTGTGTGTGAGAGCGCCCAGCAAGCAGTTCTCATGTTAGAGGAACTATTCACAGTGAAGAGAAGCCCAAACTGAGGGTGTGACAATCCAGTCCAGTTTAACGTGCGTACTGAGCACCTACTGTGTACCAGGTGCTGTAATGTGCCCGGGGAATGGAGAACTCAGTGACCTGCCCCTGCCCTCAAAGGGAGGGGCCCTGTCAGAGCCCTGCTAGGATTCGATAAAGAGTAATTCTCCACCTTCTAACTTGGGCGTGGCGCATCAAGGACAGAGCCATCTTCCGCCGACGTATTTTTGTTGTATTGAGGTGGTCCTAGCAGCTAGTCAAACATATCCTGAACAGCAGAGACAGGAGACCCACAGAAGAAAGTGTAAGAATTCGTAGTGACTTCAAGCTGGAATTTTGTCACGCTGAAGTCAAGACGCTTCTTTGGAAGAGTTCTGATCAAGCTCTCGCTTTGCAAGGACACTTCTCCACAGCTTTCCTCCAGCACTTGAAGCTGCAAGCTCCGAAGGTGAGCTCAGGCTGTCGTATCCCTCCCCCTGGCTCCCTCAACTCCAGTAACCATGACGAGCTGCAACTGGCCATGGCGACGTCTAATTCTTTAGAAAAGCCTATCTGGAACGCTCACCGTACTTAAACGGAGCACTGACAGATAAGCAGCCTTCACGATGCCATTTCCAAAAACCCATCTCTAATGAGGCGTAGCTAACAAAATGTGTACGGTGATTATTTATTCCACCAGCAAGTCCCACGGTGATAGAATCAGTTGCATGTGAAATGTGCTTTGACAAACCATCCCCGATTATGTAAGGCTCCCTCTGTGCTCTGGACCACGGAGCTTCCACTATTGACTGGAGCTTCTGATCAACTCTTCCTGCAAATGGCAGAATATAGGTGGACGTCATGGTCAGGTCTTGAGTCAGGCACCATCTCCTGGAGCCGCACTCAGAGAAACAGGCTGCTGAATTGTGGGCAGGTTAGGGGGTTGCAAGATACAGGGCAAAATGCTGTTGCTTCCCTGGGGACATGCCGGTTGCTGCTTTTATGGGAGACCAAGAAAGGGTGATGTGGTCATTGTAGTGAGGCCAGGGTTTCAGGGACCCCTGTCAGATCAGGGCTTTGTCTCTCAGCAGGTGCCCAGTTTCCACAGTTTCAAAAGGTAAGAACTTATACCTGCCCTGGAAATTCTGAAACCTCAGGCTGCTGGTAGTTTATCTGACATTTTCTGTTGTGTTTAGACTTTATAGCATAGAGATGCGTTGGTATTTTTCAGGACAGAGGGCCTGGGGCAAGTGGGTAGTTTACTTTGATTCAAGATAGTAAAGTCATTCCTAAAAGAACTCATAAATATCATACAGTCTGTATCTGTTAGGATTAGGACCAGCTGCTAGAAACAGACAAAGGAAATAAAAGTGGCCTCAGTAATACAGACGTTTATTTTCTGTCGTATAAACTAAGTCCAAATACCTAGAAAAAGTTCAAACCTCTAGCTTCCATGGCCCGCGATGGCTTCTGGAGCACCAGCCATCACATCTGTATTCTAAGCAGGAGAAGGAAGACGGAAGGGCGAAAAGAATGCCTTCTGATGGAATCCATTTTTTAAAGGAGCCCCACTTTTATTGGCCATCCTTAGTTGCAGGGGAAGCTGAGCTATATATTATTTTAGCTGGGTACATGGCTGCTCAGAATATATTGGGTAGGCAACAGGCAGGCTCTGTCATATCATCTTTCAGGGGCAGCCTCTGAAGTTCAGGTAAAAAGAATACTGCTTTAGAACCTAGACATAACTGTGTGATAAGGGGTAATTTATTCTGATTTTCTGGATCAGTTCCTTTAGCCATAAAAATGAAGATATTAATCCTACCTGATGGGACCGCTATAAGGAGTAGGTGAGATGGCATATGACAGCGCTCAGCACAGTGCCTGACACTTGAGTAGTAGGTGTTCAATAAATGTTGCTGCCCTTTCCTTTCCTGTGCATTAGAATGTACTATCTACCTGCACGGAGGCTTTGACCACCAGCCCCTTGGCTGAGGCCCATGACACATTCCCTGGCGGAATGCCTAAGAGGATGACAATCACAGTTTCATAATTACAACCACAGAGGCACCGGCAACAATAAGAGGGGGCACGGATCCTGCGACTCTTCTGCACAGGCACTGTGCGAGGTGTTTTTCACAAGTCTTCTCATTCAGCCCTAGCGGTGTTAGATGCCATTCGTCCTTTGCCAGATCCTGGGGGCTCTTTTACCATAACGATGCTTCCAGGGCTTGCACCTGTGAATCTCATCAGAGGTCTGACTAAGGGCTCCTGAGGCCGGTTTGCCCACAGGGCAGAGTGCCCAAGCACCTGAAATATATCTCCTGCATGCTCTCAGCCCCTGAATGACCAGTGCAGGTACGTGAAACCCACACTTCCTTGTGAGTGGGACAGTCTGACGTATAGCATCCTCCCAAGTGCCTGGGAGGATCAGGCTAGGAAACCGTACCTTGCTTTGACTTTTCTCCGTCCCTGCCTGCTTCCTCGAGTCCTGTGATGGGAGCGTGTTCTAAATAAACCACTGCACGTGAATCCTCCTCTCGGGGTCTGCTTCTGGGGAGTCTGACCTAAGATATACCTCTGCCATGAGTCTGACCTAAGATATACCTCTGCCATGAGGCAGACCTATTTTTAAATGCTTTACTATGTTATAGAGGGAAAATCGAAGTTTAGACAGGTCAAGTAATTTTTTTTTTTTTGTGGTACGCGGGCCTCTCACCGTTGTGGCCCCTCCTGCTGCGGAGCACAGGCTCCAGACGCTCAGGCTCAGCGGCCATGGCTCGCGGGCCCAGCCACTCCGCAGCATGTGGGATCTTCCCAGACCGGGGCATGAACCCATGTCGCCTGCATTGGCAGGCAGACTCTCAACCACTGCGCCACCAGGGAAGCCCCAGGTCAAGCAATTTGCCTGAGGTCATACAGCTAGTAAGGTGGTAGAATTGTGATGTGGACACAGGTCCGCCTAGCAGCACCTGAGTTCTTACTTTCTGGCTGCACATCTCTGAATGCTGGCCCAGAACTGTAGGGGCAATGTACCAAGGACTGACTCTGGCATGTCCAGCTGCTCAATCAGCCTGCTTGTAAGGTGGAGGCTTATTGTTTCCAAGGGTACTGATGAGCGCATCTAAGTTAAGTCCTCAGTGAGGGGTCAGCAGGGGTGTCCTGGAAACCTGACTCTTTTGACTGAGGTTTGAGGAGGGAGCAGTGGAGCCAGTGGAGAAGATGTAGGAGCACCTGCTTGGCCAGCTGGAGTAGCCGAGTCCAGTCTGGTGGTCCAAGGGATACAGAGGCCATCGGCGTTCATGCCTCACAGCCGGCCCCTGGCACATCTTCTCCCAGTGCACTCTGCACCCAGCCTGGCATGCCAGCGTCCATTCTGCCCAGAAAATTGGGCTCACTTCTCACTGTATTGGTTCCAAGACATTTTGGCTTTATCTCTGAAAGAGGGACACGCTGGGCCTTTCCACTTCCAAAGGGCTGGAAGCTTGTTCCTTTCCCTCCCTTGGGCTTGAGGAAACTGTCAACATTTCCATTGAGGGAGATGGGGAAATAATGAAATTAGCAAATTTCATTTCAATAATTATAAAAAGTTTATCTGAGAATGATTGATATCAGTAAAAAAAAAAAAAAAAGCTACTTGAAAGTGAATCCAAAAGATCATAGTAAAATTTAAAAAAAAATCAAAAAACAAAATCCTTGAATGTGATTTTTGCCTAGAAAATGAAACATTTTATAAAAACTTTTATAAAAATTAGTTTATTTTCTATCAAACAAACTTAGGGTCATAATACCAACTATTAACTAATTCTTAAAGAATGAATGAAATAAACATTTTTTACATGTGAAAAATTTCCAGCAAAATTACATGCTTGTCTGATACTAAATTCTTCACATTTAAGTTTTGTAGCACAATCCAAAACCGAGTAATTTTCACAAAATACTTGAGTTTTTATCATTTCCCCAAGAGCCCCTTAAAAAGCTTTGCTACTCAAATGGTTTTCTCTGATGCATCACTAACCTTGCGCTTTTTCTCTTTGTTGGTAACTGCCTATACTCCTTGGTCAGTGGCTTAGCTAACTGAACTGAGCAGTCTCCAGCATCACTCTCATTGACTTCATGAAATCCCTCATTTATTGCAAGAGTTGCAATTTCATTTTGCTATCTATTTGCATTGAATTTGCAAATATGGTCAGCTGTTGTGGGCATCAGACCCTCAGGAAGGGGCAAACCTTCCCCTTTTGGCAGGAAGGAGTGCTTATATTAATTGTAAGGGGGTCTGGAGTGGGGATGGATTTTTTAAGTCCTATACCTCAGCAATGGATAGTTTTGGGGTATGAAACCTTTCACTTTCTGGTGCCACTCCCTGCTTCAGGCACTTGCATGATGACTATCATGGAAGGCCTCCTCTGTGTATGTGTAGAGCACTTCAGAGTTTATGAAGCACTTTGACATTTCATTTGAGCCTCACAACTGCCCAGAGAGGAACGATTATTTTCTGGATGACCTTTCTGAGAACCATAAAAGTTACGTGACTTGCCCAAGGTCCCACAGGTGCTCGAGAAGCAGAACCAGGGCTGGAACTCAGGGCTGTTGGTTGTCAGTCCTGGCTCTTTCTCTCGCTCATTCACAGTGCTGGTTTACCCAAGAGGGGAACTTTGATATTTCTAAAAGATGCATCGAACTTATAATAGAAAAAAATCAGAACATCTTTAAAATTCCTTGAATTAATTTTAAGGTTTACTACTACATATATTTAAAATTACGTATTGTGGAGGGCTATATCTTTTTGGTGCTGACATTCTCTGGAAGTTCTTCATCTGGCCCTGCTCACTTGGGCACCCAGCAGGGCAAGAGCAGATCCTGAAAGGTGGCCTAGAATGCACAGACCCCTGATTCTGTCCTGGTCCCTTCTGCTTAGCCAGGAGGGCTGTACAAGGCAGAATCTGACACCTAGCACTCTTCAGGTCTAGCTCCATACCCAGGTTAAAAAGCCCCATTAGCAAAGCTCATTTCTAAACTTTGCCAAAATCAAAGTTAGGTCCTCTGCTTGCAGAAGAGTCTACTGTGAGCAAGAAACTCTCTCTCTGGTCCAGAATTGCTATTTGGTTCACCTTGGCAATATCATTTAAATTGGGGTCAACAACCCTCTTAATTATGCAACAAGGCAATGCTTCATTCATCAGAATTTTGTCTCCTAGTTATGACGCTAAGACACCCTTTGGTCTACTCCACTCAAATTATCAACAAGAATAAATCGGAGAGTTCATCATGACTGCAGAGCTGTCCATTCATTAGGGCTCGTTTTATTAGTCTACTGCAGTTTGGGGTTGCCAGGAGGTGGGCAGTCCGCTGCCAGCCAAGGCTGAACTGTTACAACTAGCCACAGAGGCACAGTGACCAGGTCGGCTTCAAGGCAGGCCAGGGGTGTGGGGGTGGCCCTTGGGAGGGTCCTGAGGGAGTCAGAGGGGGAAGGAACCAGTCTCTCGTCCTCAAATCACTTCTAGAGGGCGAAGTATTCTTTTTCCCATTTCTTTCCAAGGATGTGACCAGAGAGGTCAAGGACTCCCGAGAATCATCCGGCTTATTCTTCTTCCTCTGAAACACTGGCTCCCGTGTGATAGCCTTGGACTTGGGAGAACTGAGGGGTCATTGTAGTAGGTCTGGGCAGCCATAAATGCATCCAGCACTGTATCGCACTGCAATTTTTCCAATGTTTTCAGATGCCTCTGGGATGAATACAATAAATTATATCAGCAGCTTTATGAGGGGCATCTTTTCAGCCTCCAAAGACTCTTTTTCTCTGAGAACTAATTTCCTTCTCCCAACAGAAAATGGCCCCTGGCCCATGTTCGCATCACCCTTGCTCCCTTCCCAGTCACAGCTAACTGGACCCGGGCTGGTGCCTCGTCTATGCGTAGCTTGACCACAGTCTCCCTTCTAGAACTTGAACTTGAGATATAATTAATTTTGGGTGCAGTTGTCTGGCACAGAGGTAACCCGTAACTGGCAACTGTGGGCCAGCATCATCTTCTTGTTTTAAGCATGGAAAAAGGGGGTGTTGGGTGAGAAGTGCTGCAAACACACAGAGAGAAGCAGAAATCGAGGCAGCCACAGCTGAATACCGAACACTCTCCAGATACTGCCTTTCTCTTCCCAGAGGCCTGGATGCTACTGGCTATCCCAGGAATCTTTCCAGTACATTACAAATTGATTAAGGTAACCTCAACCAAAGAAACACTGACACAATAGTGATTTCTTGATATTATATATTTCCTCATACAGTAGATACTAAATAAAACTGTTACTATGTGGGGATCCTGATTTTTACATATTATAAAGGCACCTGAATTCTTTTTCTTTCCAGTTCATATATATATTTAATTGAAGTGTAGTTGATTTACAATGTTGTATTAATTTCTGCTGTAAGGCAAAGTGATTCAGTTATATATATTTATACATTCTCTTTTTTTCATATTCTCTTCCATTGTGGTTTATCATAGGATACTGAATATAGTTCTCTGTGCTCTACAGTGGGACCTTGTTTATACATTTTATATATAAAATGTTACATCTGCTCACCCCAACCTCCCACTCCATCCCTCTCCCAATCCCCTCCCCCTTGGTAACCACCAGTCTGTTCTCTATGTCCATGATTCTGTTTCTGTTTCATAGATAGGTTCATTTGTGTCATATTTCAGATTCCACATATAAGTGATAGCATATGTTATTTGTCTTTCTCTTTCTGACTTACTCCACTCAGTGTGATAATCTGTAGTTGCATCGATGTTGCTCTGAATTCTTAATAAGAATGTTTTAGAAGGATGGTGGTCTTTGCTTTGCCTGAAAATTCTCTACAAAGGAGATGCATCACTTACAGAACATTTATGTGAAGCACTCAGCATCCTTCACAGATTTCACGCTCAACAAGGGTTATCAATTATCTTTATAGACTCCTGACCAGTACTCACAATGACCAGGTTCAGAAATACCCTTCTGAAATCCATTGTGCATCCATGATTTGAGTATGTCTCCCTCACCTTGAAGACCTTTGCAGACACGATGCACTCCCTCGCTTTCGGGAGTGGGAAGAACAGGCGCTGGGATTGGTTGTGGGCTGAGCTGGTCTCACAAGCATCACCTGGAGAATGTGTTGGATTAAAAATTCTCAGGCTCCATCCCAGACCCATCGAATAGAAGCTTCAGGGGAGGAACCTGAGGACTGTATCTTTAACAAGCGCCCAAGGTGATCCTCATCACCAGGGAGCGTGGACCTGTCTGTAAGTGGACAAGCCACAGGTCTGAGCAGATGTCTTACATGCAGAAAATCATATCATGCTTTTGAATCTTGGGAGGGGGAAGGTTGTTTTCACGATGACCCAGCATCCAGTTGCCCACCCTAACAGTACTCAGATTTTCAGTCCATTTTCTTCTTCTTCCCCACAAATCACAAGTGCTTCTAGGAAGCTGACACCACACCCACCCCACCCCTGCCACCCCCAGGTCCAGAGGTGGGCCCTGATTAAATCAAGCCAATCACTACATTCAACTTCCCGGTTTAAGTGTGGACTCATGATCCAGGCTGATATCATCTAAGGGGATTTCAGGCCTGTGGCTTTGAAGGGATGGTGTGCTGTAAGAATGTGAGGGCTGGAGCTGCTGCAGCTATTTTGCCACAATGAGGGAGAAAGTCTTTCAAATGACTGACCCTGTGGAAATCAGAGTAGAAAAGAGAAAAGAAACCAAGCCCTTACTGACATTATTAAGGTGCCAAAGCTCAACTTACCTCTGTACTTACCATTTGTGGGGATCGAGAGCCTCAGCTCCATCTCCTTCACTCTCCCAGTGCTTTGCTCATGATTCTCATGTCCTAGTTAGCTGTTTGCGGGACCCAGTTTCTAGACAGCGCATCCTCAGCTTAAAGGACTTTTGTTTAGCCACTGAGTTGGGTATTTGGAACTTGCTAATAGATATACTTCACGTCTTAAAAAAACACGAATTTTATTTCATGTATTGATGCAAATTGTTCAAGGCATTAAATTCTTGGCTGATCCGTAAGCAAAAGAGAATGAATTTGAATTTCAACAAGAGGAATTTAGGTTAGAATGAAGGAAAACTTTCTTCCCAGGAAGGTTGTGAGGTATTTAAAGGGGTTATCCAGAGAGGTTTCAAGAGTTTCCTGTTCTGCAGATTAAAGAAAAAACATAGAGAATTTGGTAGGATAATTTCGGTGTTGTCCTGCAGAGCAGTGGAGGGATAGATTAATTATTCTCACTTAGGCTCTCTTCTGCTCCATGATTTCATAAAACCACCCAAACTTTATTCTGGACAAGATTTCTGATTTTAGTTATGAAATTCATCACCCCAGCTCTCCTGGAGTTACTGGAGTGACACTTCGCAAACATTCTCAAGGTAGACCTGCCCAGATGCCTTCTCCCAGGCTGCCAAGGAATGAAAGAGCTCGTTCTCTCCCTCGTCACTACTGACCAGATGTGTCACTTGGCTGGCCAGGGATATTTTTATTGAGAATGATGCTGTTTCCACTGACCACAGTTCCAAAGCCGTTAAGACAAAAACAGAATAAAAGATCATATTCTGGTTTGTTTGATTTTCTGATGTGGACTTGATGAGGCAGACGTTATTCCAGGGTCTTAAATCTTTCTCACCAGAACGTCCCATAGCTGCCAACACCTGCTCATTTATACATGAATATAGCAGTGGAGGTAACTTTGCCAGGAAAAAGATTTGGGGTTTTTTTCTATACCGGGTGTAACACGGACCAGGGTGCTCTTAGCGTGTGGGTGAGACGGCACCGAGGGCCATCCCCAAGTTCATTGGTTTGTTTGTTAGTTATTATTCACTTATGACGTTAGGCAGAGTTGAACCAGACACTGTCCCTGCCATTGACACTCTCACAGGCCAGGGACAGAGGACCCCAACCTGCATATGAGGATGTGAGAAGTGTGAGCAAAGCGTGGGGGAGGGAGGGATGGAGGGAGGTGAGGATCTGCCGGGTGAGGCTCCCGAGAGGTAGGAGGCCAGCCTGGCCAGCCTGCTCGGCTCCCAGAGGACAGTTAGCTGAAGAGAACTGAAAATAACTCTTATCTGGGAGTTAAGGCTCTGGCTGTTTAGTCCCAACTCTGTTGTTTTTTTACCTTAAGCCAGTCACTAAATTTTCCTGAGCTGGTTTGCTCAACAGTCCGGCAGAGCTTATAAAACTATATACTTGCACTTGGCGTGCAAGTGCTTTAAAAACCACCACGTGTCACTGCGGGTGAGGCGCCCTGTGAGGCTGGGAGGGGCCGGATCGGGATCCGCCTTCCGTGAAGAGGGCGGTGAGCTCAGGGGAGGCCGTAGGAATATGGGCCATTGCTGGTTTCTCCTTTCAGCCTAAAATAGCAGAAAATGCAGGCTCTCCCACATGATGGTGTCAACTGTTTCCAGGGATGGGAGTCAAGACTCAAAATTCCGATCCCAGTTCCCTGGCCTAGCAAAAACCCAATCTGTCCACTTGGCGGGTTTTTTTTTCTTTTTTTCCCCGACTCTCTGAAAGCTCAGGAATATTTGACAAGCCAGGCTGCGTCACCATGGAGATGTGAACCTGCTGGTGCTTCCTGGAGCAGGACAGCCCAGGCATCGAGGATGCCCGACTCCGTGGGCCGATTTCAGACACCAGGAAGGCCCCCATTGCTTACTTTCTTCAAGGCTTTTGGGGCTTGCTTTTCCCATTTTGGAGGTCTGTTCACTGGTGTGTACATTTCCTTTAATGAAGATAAAGGCTTTTGTCCCCTAATTTGCTATAAGGGCTAAGATTCCATTGTCCCCAGGAAAAGAGGAGGGTGACTTTCCCGCAGAGACATAAACAATGCGTGAGCATCGTTTGAGAAGGACGTTGGGAGCTGGAGAAGGGTGAGAAGAGGGCCCAACTGTACTTATTGTTTGGAAATCCAGGGAAGGGCCCCCTGGCAAAAGAGAAAGAAATTATCTTTTATTCTGTTAAAATTATCTTTCAGAAAAATTATCTTTTATTCTGTTAAAAAGCTGTTAAAAAGCTACTCTCTTCCAATTTCCTCTAGGGCTGGTCCTGTTAATGGTGCCTGAGATTCATGGGTGTCTTCTGTCAGAAGATTGGCTTGATGGGGATAATATCTCCGTTTTCCAAAACAGAAAGAAAAAAGTGAATTTGAGGAAATACTGGGTTTACTGTTGATCCTCACCTAAATTCTGGAATAGATTATTTCGTAGAGGTTTGTGAGCCCCTTTCAAAAGAAAGTAGTGCTCATGAGTTACAAGCAAAGGCTCAGCTAGGAATTTATAGCCTGTAGCATCTCCTTCCGTCAAGTGCTATGTGCAAGAGAATCAATAAAAACATTTGTTAAATAACTGAAGGCAGACTTGAGGTGACCCTATAATAACAAAAATGTATCCTAAAATGGGTAATTGGAGATATGAAAGAAAAAATAGTAGAGAAACAGAAAAAGTAGATTAAAAATAGACAAAACAGAAATAAATATTTTAGTACCTGGGCTAATTGAAACACTGCAAATAACCATAAGATTTAGCTCCAAGATTCCTGGAAACCAAAGCAAAAGAGTAATTGTTAGGTTCTCTTATTCTTTTGATGTTTGGCAAAAAAAAAAAAAAAAAAAAGGAAACAGGATCGCACCTGAATAGATGTTTTTCAGTTTTTTTTCTGGCACTAGATTGTATGTGAAATTTATTGCATGAAAATTGTATTTTGCAAGGAACAGCAAGCAACACAATAATGCTTCCAAAGATCCAGAAACGTTCTTCAAATAGACATTTTAATACTGATTCTCTGTAAAAGCTGAGGACTTCATATTGAATCATAACTCAGTTAAGACATATCTGCAGGAAAATACTCAAATACAGGCCAGATGAATTTCTTTAGAGAAATAAATAAATAAACAAATAAATAAAATGTCCTTTGTTTCAGTCCTCTCCAATATTAGATCTATGGATGGACTTCTAGATCATAGAACACTAACAAATGCCAGAAATGTCCATACTCTGTACTTGTGATGAGGGAGAGAGCTAAATGCTTTAGGTACCAGACATGCAGAAGCAAATTTGATACAATGTTATAAAAACCTTAAGAATTTGATAAAAATTCTCACCCAGACAAGCAGTGTAGTATACAAAAATAAGAGCCTGGATACTCTTCAGATAGACTGGGTCTCAAAACTTGGCTCAACAATTGCTCTGTGACCATGTTGGCTAAGCTACTTAATGTCTCTCAGCCTTGGGATTCTCTTTGCCAAAATGTGGATAATATGCCTTACTTTAAAGGCTAAGTGAAAATTAGCTGACAGAGTGTATTTGTTACCATTAGTTTTATCTACAAGCAGCAAAAACAAACAAAAAAACCCCAAATAGCAGTGGCTCAAATAAGATGGAAATTAATTTCTTGTTTTTGTTCTAGACTAAGGACCTTCTTCTTATTGCAGACAGGTCTCTTAGCTTTTTGTTCCACCATGAGTGGCTTCCGTTCCTCAGATCACCTCATAGTCCAAAATGGCTGTTGGAGCTCCAGCATTACCTTTACATTCCAGCAGGTGGGCAGGAATGAGAAAGAGAGAGGGGCACACCATTTCTTTCTGTTTTTTTTTTATTGAGCATTTATTATGTGCTTAGCTATTGTTTTAAAATGCAGGAAAGAATTTTTAAAATCTAGGGTTCTTAGGAGACAAAAAGTGAATATATAAAACATGAAACTTATAAAGTTTGTAGTACTAACCATAAATGAAATAGAATCCCTAGAAAAGAAATCTTCATGAAGTAAGATCTTGGCTAAATTTCCAAGGAGTGGTTAGGATGACCAGAAGGGAAGAGAATTATTCTTGATTCAGAACTGTTACAGTATGTGAGTGTATGCAAGGAAGAGAGCTTCTAGAAAGCAGACAGCTTGGTCAAATTCCAGACCCTGCATCTGTTATCTGTGTGAATGGTGAGCTAGATGATGTACTAGGACTCTTACATACCTTCTTTCAATTGACCCTTACAAGAGCTTTAGAAGGCTGACGTTATTAGCCTCATTTTAAAGAAGGAGAAAATAAATGAAAGAAACCAAGATCAAATCCCTAATTATATGGTAGAGTTCTGATTTGAATCCTGATCCCTCTAGCTCTAAAATTATGCTTTTCTAACTATATCGAGGTTTCTTCTTTGCACACTCATAGATTGTGACATTTATTTCTGCATATATAGCTATAATCTTATTTGTATCCCTTTGGCCAGAATTTTGTCACATAATCTCACCTAACTTCAGGGAAATTGAGAAATGTCATCTTTATTCAGGGTAGCCTAGTGCCAGATTTACCAACGGCAACAAAAATACAGGGCATCCAGTTAAATTAGAATTTTGGATAAATAATGAACTTTTTTTTTTTTTTTTTTTTTAGCTAAGTATCCCCAATGCAGTATTTGAGACATACTTGTAATAAGAAAATTTTCATTGTCTATCTGGAATTCAAATTTAACTGAGAGTCCTGTATTTTATCTGGCAACTCTAGGCCAGTTAAAAATCAAGGGTCCCGGGACTTCCCTGGTGGCTCAGTGGTTAAGAATCCTCCTGCCAATGCGGGGAACAGGGGTTCGAGCCCTGGTCTGGGAAGATCCCACATACTGCAGAACAACTAAGCCTCTGCGCCACAACTACTGAGCCTGCACTCTAGAGCCCGTGAGCCACAACTACTGAGCCCGCGTGCCACAGCTATTGAAGCCCACGTGCCTCGAGCCCGTGCTCCGCAGCAAGAGAAGCCACCGCAATGAGAAGCCCGTGCACCACAACGAAGAGTTGCCCCTGCTCGCTGCAACTAGAGAAAGCCCGCACGTAGCAACGAGGACCCAAAGCAGCCAAAATTAAATAAATGAATAAATACATAAATTTATTTTTAAAAATCAAGGGTCCCATTACTGAGGTGGGGGGGAAACAATGAATTTTGGTGGTCTCAGGCCACAGGAGCAAGTGTGAAAGTGTGTTTCACAGAGTGGGTCTCCAATAAATGTTGGTCCTCCCTCCCTTTTCCCTATGAGGCAAAGCAAGGCCAGACGGCAGTCACAAGGGTAGCTGGCAGTAGAGCCAACATTTATGTCTGAAATAGAACTTTGAGGCTAGTTTACAAACATGCAAGCATGCGGACCTGGTTAAGACCTGAGAGATCTGTGCATTATGCATGAAAGAGACAATTTTGGCCTGGAAGTTAAGAAAGTTCCGCCCTTTTTTATAAAAAACAAAAACAAGAATGCTGTCTCATCTTTGCCTAAAGCCCATTTCTGAGCATGTCTGTAAGTTAGTGGACTCACCAACTGCGTTGGCTGCAAGGGATGAGGGAGAGGCCTGCGGGGAAGGGTGGCGGCAGGAGAGGAATTCCGTCTGTGGATTAACTTCTTGCCCTCCACGGCGAATATTTTCCCTTCAGCATAGCTGATCTGAGATTGTTCTTTCTGACTGTAGTTAACCAAATGTTTCTGCTTCTTCTCAAGGCCACTCTTTGAGTTCCAGGCCATAAAACCATGTCATCAGTAAAATGGAGAAAGTCCCCAAATGCTGTGGCAGAGAGAGCATGAGTTTATTTCAGCTAATAGTGAAAGTCAGTTATTTGGGTTTCAGGTAAAATAAAGTGGAGCTCGGACACAGTCTTATTTGGCAGCATTTAGAATTAGAATTTGCTTTGTCAAAAGACTGTTCTTACTAGCAATACTGTATTCCAGGCTTTGACAAAGAATTATTTGCCTATAATGCTTAGATTAGAGAGAATGGCAGATTTGCCCCATACTTAAGTTCTCAGGTTGACAACAGCCTCTGAACTGGTCTCCCTACCACCACTCTCCTGTTCTCCCCACAAATCCATTCTTCACAGAGCAGCAAGACTGATCACTATAAAGCGTATCTCGGTACACACGTTGGCACAACCTTGGAGGCCCGAGACCTCCTATGGCTTCTTACTAAACCCCTTACCAGGCTGAAAAGGCCCTACCCAGTCTTTCTCTTTATTCTTTGACCACACTGTAGTGGGTTGAATGGTGGCCCACAAAAGATACATCCGTATACTAATCTCTGGAATCTGTGATTGTTACCTTCTATGGAAAAAAATTAAATGTTGCCTTGTATGGCAAAATAAGTGGCTAAGGATCTTGACAGGAGAAGATTATCCTGGATTATCCAGGTGGGCCCTAAATGCAATCATTTGCATCCTTATAGGACAGACACACAGAGGAGAAGACACACAGAGAATAGGAGGAGGCGATGTGACCACGGAAGTAGAGATGGGAGTGATGCAGCCACAAGCCAAAGAATGCTTGGAGCCACCAGAAGCTGGAAGAGGCAAATGGAAGGATTCTCCCCTAAAGCCTTGGGAGGGAATATGGCCCTTCCACCTGGATTTTGGACTTCTTCTTTCAGAACTGTGAGAGATTCCATTTCTGTAGTTTCAAGCCACCTCGTTTATGGGAATTTGTTACAGAAGCCACAGGAAATGAATGCACCTGTCATGATTATTACAAGTCTGCTGGTTCTTCCTGTCATTCAAGGCTCAGCTTAAATGCCACCTCCTCAGATGTGCCTCCCCTGATCGCTCAGTCTTCAGTTGGCTCCCCTTGATTCCTTAGTCATTCTTCAGGTGTTTACACGCTACTACTAGGAGAAGATAAATATTGAGGACTGAGGAAAGGAGGCACAAAAGGGTGAATAACCTGTCCGTTGTGGCATGTTTAGTGGAGGGGCCAGGCTGCCTGACTCCAGAGCTTGTGGCCTTTCTCACCCACCTGTACCACCTCTCAGCAGGGGGAGAGGATGCTGCCGCATGGCTGTTTAGGGAGCATAGGACATCTACTTTTATCCCCCAACATTTTAATAAAATTGCAGAGACCCAGGCTGCATTTTATCCCTCTCACCTTCCTCTTCAACAATCTCAGCCCTCCTGCCATGCTTGTGCCTGGAGGCAGAGGGAGTCTAAGTGGGAAATGGTCACTTACTTTCAGCCACATAAAACAGCCATGCCGAGGGACGAAGACAGCAAAACGGGGCCGATGACTATTAACCATCAAACGGATGGTCCATACGGTGTGTAATTGGACATAGACTTATACCGCGGTCTGCCACATAGCAGTCATTAAAGGAGGGTTATAAATGTATTTGATCTGGGTATTTCCCTCTTTGCTTCAGGCAGCTAACCCTAATCATTCCTGGAGAAGAAACTGTCTGGAGAAAAGCAATATTCCTGATCCAGTTTTCCCATGGATGACTGTTTGACAGAGCCATTGCCAATTTTAGCATTCATGTGTCAGATTCAGCAGATGTTTTGCAGATGTCAGACCCAGAAGAATGGCGAATTGGGTCCACATATTTCTAGGATGTGTATATATTTTTGTAAGATAAGAGACAACAAGATGGCCTTGGAGCAGAATCAACATCAACATTTAGGGGAATGAGTTACCAGGTATGCAGAGCTGAACTGTAATTTTCATAGACTATTACTTTTTTTTTTTTTTTTTTGTGGTACACGGGCCTCTCACTGTTGTGGCCTCTCCCGTTGCGGAGCACAGGCTCTGGACGCGCAGGCTCAGCGGCCATGGCTCACGGGCCCAGCCGCTCCGTGACATGTGGGATCTTCCCAGACCGGGGCACGAACCCGTGTCCCCTGCATCGGCAGGCGGACTCTCAACCACTGCGCCACCAGGGAAGCCCCCATAGACCATTACTTTTAATGAGAGGACACAGATCTTAGTGATTAGGAGCTTTATAGAAAATTAAATATGACCAAAAATTAAATAAAATCCTTTTACCCTCCTCCCATTGAGAGATGAGATCTAATTCCTCTCTCTCTTTGAATCTGGCCATAGTGTCTTACTTAACTAATAAAATATAATGAAAGTGATGCTCTGGGATTTCTGAGGTTAGGTCATAAGAAGTGTTGCAGCTTCTGCCTAGGGCTCCTGGAACAGTCACTCTCAGAATGGTCCGTCTTGGAGCCAGGTGCCAGGCTGTCAGAAGCTGCTTGAGTGAGCTTTCCTGAACGTCTTCCACAGCCAAGCTTTCGGATAACCGCAGCCCCAGCCGACATCTGGCAGCAAGTGTATGAGAAAGCCCAAGTGAGAACACCCAGCTGGGCTCAGTCCACCCATAAAGCCGTGAGAAACAATACATTGTTGTTGTAAGCCATTAAGGTTTGGGTGGCTTGCTATGCAGTCACAGATAAGTAAAATAGAATTTGGTACCCGGAAGTGGAATGCGGCTATGATAAAAACTTAAATTGTGCAACATTGGCTTTGGGACCAAGCAGCAAGAAGAAGCCAGGAAGTGCTTGAGGAAACTATGCCTGAAAATGGGAAGGAAAAGGAGGAAACTGTTACTGGGGGCTGGAAAAAGGCATCCCTTATTTCGTAATGATGGATAATTTGGTACTCTGTTGTTTAGGATAATGCAAACAACAGAAAATATACCTGTGACATAGCAGATTTGGCTAAGGAGACGTCCAGATAGAACGTCAAAAGTGCCTACTGTTTTCTTTTAGGTAGGTATGGGCATAGAGAGATGAGCTGAAAACTGAACTCTTCAGTTTCAAGTAAACTTAGAAGAAATATAAAGAAGCAGACCAGCTGGGTTTAGAAATAAAGCTGATTCTTATTCCCAGCCTCTCCAGTTGGAAAAAGGTTCTCAAAGTAAGACATGATATGAGGGTATTGATTATCTCAAAGGCATGGCTCTAAGACACTTGTTAAGCTTTTAGAAAGTTTTAGGAGTATGTCTCATAGACCTTCTCAACTAGACAGAAAAGTTTCAAAGGAATCTGATGGGCATTGTTCCACCCATCTGACTCTCAGCCCAAAGCAGAAAGGGGGCCTGTCTCAAAGAGATATGCTGGTGTGTATTGTGACTCATGGTGTGAACTCAAAAGAGTCCTTAGGAAGCTCACAACAATTTAAGAGCATTATGAACGAGGAAGCACCATCAGCTGGGATGGAAAAAGACAGAGGTAGTTCAAAATGCAAAGAGCCTTCTATGAGCGGGAAACAGGAGAAGGCGGCTATTCAGCTACAAACATGGCCACTCTTATGGAAGAGGAAGGATGATTCAGAGCCCAGAATCAATACCCCAGTGAATAGAGCCAAGAGTCTCAGAAAATCATTAGTGCTCAATTGGTAGTCCCAGAAGAGCTCCCGGCCCACAGCCAACAGTGACAGTCCGCTTACATGAGTTGTCATCTAGAACGTCCAGCCCAGTCGAGGCTTCAGGTGACCGCAGCCATAGGAGAGAGCATCAGTGAAGACTTCCCACTTTAGCCCCGTCAGCCCACAGACCCATGAGAGGTAATGGTAAATTGTTTAAAGCCATTACATTTTAGAGGTGGTTTGCTATACAGCAGTAGATACGCAGATAAGATTTCAACTCTCAAGTTCCTCCTTTATTAGATATGGGAATGTGGACAAATCACCTGAAATCTCTGAACTTCATTTCCATCTCTGTAAAGTGAGAATCACAACAAGACTTACCTAATGGATTTGTTGGGGATTAAGAGAGATAAAGTACGAAAAGCAACAAGCACAGTGCGAGGGTCTTAGTGAATGGGTCAGTGGGTAGCTACTGTAGTTAGTAAATCAGTGTAAATCACGTGCTCTTGTGCAAAAGGTAGATGAAGAGCTTGGGGCATGTGGGAGTAATTCCTTTAAGAGTCTGGTCTTTTGCTAATGCCCTGAGAGTAAGATTAGGTCATTAACACCTTTGCATTGCTTTCTGTTTTTTTCCCACAAGCCAAGAGGGCATTTTGAGTCACTGGAGAAATTTTCCAAAGAAAATCTGAGGTTAGAAGAAATAGTACCACTTGGCCTTTGAAAATGTGGCTGCTATGATCCCATAGATGGGTCTTACTACCAACATATGAGCTGAGCCGACCTGATCCTTGTCCTAGTGAGATCTGTGGGCTTCCTGGCAAAGGAGGCCCCTAAAGTCCCCTGGGGCCTAGGATGGTGCTGTCATCCAGTGTGTGTGCATGTATGTTGAGGGAAGGGTGGGAGTAGGGGGTAGCTGTTGGAATTCAGAGTGGGTGAGGGCAAGCGTAAAAGAAGCTGGGCTCCAGCAGAGAGAACTAAAGGAACATCCTACTGAGGTTCAGTGCATCAGCATACCGATGTGTTCAGTCGCATTTTGGTCATTCATTCATTCATATAGTCATTCACACATTCAACACCTATTCATTGCATATCTCTATGCACCAGACTGGGTGGTATGCTCTGGAGACCCATGATGCATAAGAGACAGTCCCTCCCCAAGAGGTCATAATCTAGTGGGGGAGACAGATGAGTAAACAGGAAGTATAACCAGAAGGTCAGTACCACAGGAGAGGTGATGTGAGAGCACAGAAGAGGGGCCCCCGGTCTTGGAATCAAATGTGTTGCACCTGTGACAAAGCTCTGAGAGGAGCAGCAAGTAGGGCATGAGTTGGCTCAGCACAGACAAAGAATGAATTTCAGGCAGAGGCTACAAACAGGCCAGAGGCACCAAAGGACAAGCCACCCCTGACCTCCTGGGGGCCATAGCCTGGCCCCTCTGAGGCTCAGCTCCTGGAACCTGGTGTGTTTGTTCCAAGCCTCCCAGGGGACCTGCAGAGAGGGAACATCTCTCTCAGGCACAGACGGAAAGCAAAGCATCTCAAGTATGTCTTCGTTTTGGCTCCAAAGACAACTTCTGTGTGGGCAAATCTTTTTCTTCGTGCGTTCTCTTACTATTTACTGTCCATGCTTTAAAACATTAAAAAAACAAAAAGCTAAAATAAACTTCCACAGAGTTCAAAATGGCAGACTGTGGTTAGAGCCAACGTCCTTTCCCTTCCAACGTTGGCTTGTCCGCCAAGTGATGTCATACATACTTGGTGAGGCTGGGCTGCCCCACCCCCATCTTCTCCTTCCTGTCACCTCCCCCAGTTCCCACCCACGTGAGGTTCTCATGAACATCAGCTGTGGTCAAAGACTACGACCTGGGGCGAAGTCTACCCTGAGCTCTCTTCGGGGCTTGGCTGAGGGACCTTACTTGTATCTGTATTTGGAAGTTGAACTGCTCACATGGGATCAGGACCTAAGATGACATTTTTGTCAGTGACGGTGTAGAACTCTCTCCTTCTTTGTCCAATTGATTGTCAAGAATCGATTCCTCCCTGGAGTAATAACACAATGTGGGCAGCAGCCATGGCCAAGCATAATCCGAGTGTAATGTTCATGAGCCTCAGTTGGTAAGGGACCCACTCCTGGTCTGGGAGCTCCTGGAGGGCAGGAACCAGACCTTCCTTCCCCATTTTCCAGCACCCAACCGGCTCTCCGACATCTGGAAGGGGTCAGGAGTGTTTGTGGAATTCAACCCGGATATCACCCAGGGTGATATCACCCAGACAACAGCTCTAAGCTTCACCATATTATCAGGAGGACTTTTCTACAGTCAAAGAATAATAATGATAATGGTAATAATCATTTAAAAATGAATACCATTTAATGAGCCCTAACACCCTGTCAGCTACAAGGACAAGTACTTTCCGTGC
Source organism: Delphinapterus leucas (assembly GCF_059928025.1). NCBI lineage: Eukaryota > Metazoa > Chordata > Mammalia > Artiodactyla > Monodontidae > Delphinapterus > Delphinapterus leucas. The sequence continues at coordinate 39,954,788 of NC_143145.1, forward strand.
GTGACCTCATCTGAGACTCAGAAGCTCTGGTGTGTAAGTGTCATCACCCTCACTTGGTAGATGAAGAAATGGAATCTCAGAGTTGAAGCAACTTGCAATAGCCTGGTTGATGGGGCTTGAACCGGAATGTAGGATGGTCAGTTTTGAAGACTGATTCTTATCCATGACATTTTGTTGTGGATCCTGGGCTAAGACTACTAGAGAGTGTCCCTGGTACCAGAGGACAAATCGATACTCGGGGGTGGGGTGTGGTTCCTGTCAGGTGTCACCTTTGTCTAGGGTATACGTCCAACTCTCTCCCTAGGGAAGCAGGAGCCAGGCATATGCAGTGGGAGGATGGGTTTTGGTGCCCAAGCAGTGAAGAGATAAACACCATCCTAATTGCCACTTAAAATAAGCAAACCAGCCCCGGAGCTCACATGGACAGAGCAGGGGGCTGAGGGATTTGGTAGGTCTGTTTATTTCAGTTTGTGTTTGACCTTGCACTACATTTGCCAAGCAACTCCCAGTGAATGCAGAAACCTTTCCCCTGCCTCGGGAACATTTCCATACAAACAGAAACACCACACAGATGACAAAAATTAAGATGTACTCTCTAGCTCGCCTTGCTGTATTATTTAAAACAATTACTGTATGATTTTGCTTTCACATAGCCATGGAAACCCTGCTGAAAGGATTTAATACAATTTATTGTGTGAAGCTTAAGAAGAAATCTGTTTCCCTAGTGCTGGGAAACAAAGCAAGCCAATTCCTCCCGCTTCCGTACAAGGTGTGATGGATGCAAAATTGTGGACCTGTGACCTCACACAGCAGGCGACTGAGCTTTCTGGGAAAGTATTCTGGAGATAAGTGGACCTGCTTCCCTTAGATGTATGGGAAAACAAAGCCAGTGCCAGAGGAATGATAATCTCCTTTGATGTACCTGGAGCTGATTTACTTTTTCAGAAAGGGAGGCACAGCTCTGAGTGGCAGGACCACAAAGCTTTGTATTAAGCACAACAGAGAAAGTTTCCCTGCCAGGTCACCTGAGGATCCTCTCATTCACAGGCTCCTCTTACAGGCATCTCAGGCCACAGTGATGGGACTCATGAAGGAGGGTAGCTTGACACCTGGGTCTGACGAAAGGGTGGGTTCACTTCAGAGCCTCTTGATACCTATGGCGTAGTTTTACAGCTGTGGTTCTTAATACCTGCTGCTTAGACCCCCCTGAGGGGCTTGCAGAAATACCGACTCTTAAGCCCCAGACGTTACTGATTAGATTAGAAACTGTTAGGCTGGGATAGGCACAGGTATTTTTAAAAAGCCCACCAGGTGATTTGAATGTGCATCCAGGGTTGCAAACCACTGCCCCAGGGCTTGATCTTTTTTAGGCTGAGCTCTTTTATGCTTACTTTCCGGTTTCCAGAAAGAGATGCGGTGCGTGAGGATCTGTAAACCTAAAAATCCTGTTTCCGCACAAATCTGCAGTTCAATTCGTTATCCCTAGTTTCAGTGGATGGTGGGAAGAACATAGACTGTGGCAGAATTTGGGGAAGCTGGGCTTCTCTGAACTATTTTGCAACTTCCTGGACATTTCAAAATAAAGCATTAAGCAAAATTGCAGCTGAAGACTTGGGTTCAAATTCTGGATTTGTTACTTATTAGGTATGGGACTCAGGGAAATGACTTATCCCCTCTGGCCTTTTCCTTTGGGAGATGAGGGTGATTATATCTGTTTATTGTGTGACCAAGGGAGATAATAAAAGTGTAAAACCTAGATGTTAGCTGGAGTCCCTTAAGGGCTAGAGGAGATTGTTCAAACCCTCAACCTGCAGGTAGTGGAACATCTAATTATTTTCTCAAGAGTCATGGAAATTTCTGAGCAGCTCACAGCCTTGCGGTCACCTTATGCTGCCACTAAACTAGTCATTTCAGCCACTGTCTCACCGCCCACTTGGTTTGTTCAACCCAAATGTACAACTCAGTCATTTCCCTTAACTTCCCCCAAACAAACCTCTCACACAGAGTGCAGGTGACTTTACTGAAGGTTGGGGAGGATGAAGGGAATTCCACTGTAGCATCAGAAATGACGTGCAACACAGTGTCATGCAATCCTGTTTCTCAAGTTTCTGGCCACTTCCACACTCCTCAGTCCTCACCTCTTCTGCTCCCATCTTCCCTCCTGTCTTTTCCCTTTATCCCTAAGTTTCTGCACATTTTTAACGTGGAACATTTAGCCATCTCGCTTGTTTCCTTGGACATTCATCTTTCTTCCAGACGTCTTATTACCGGCCCCTCCAAAGTTCCACGGCGTTTCAGTAGGTCAACAGAGCCAGCCCCTTACTGGCCAGGCGTGATAATATCAGCAGGACCATGCTTTCAGCTCAGGGTCAAGATCACGGTCCGCAGCTCCCTCCCACCCTCCACAGTCTCACCAGCAGCCCTGCGAAAGCCCAGGTGTCAGAAGTGGGAAGGGGTCTAACTCAAACTTTCTCTTCGTTTTAGGTTTAGATTTGAAGACCACACTCTGGGCATTGGGGATCCAAAAATCCAGCCTTTTGAGGGAATTTTAAAAAGGGTTTATAGAGGTTTCTTGTATCATGAATAAAGAATAACATTTTGAGGAATGTAAATGAGTCAGAAACCCAAGACTGATATTTCCTCTGAAATATACAAGTTTATAAAAACTGAAGTAAAATGCACCAGGCAAAGTGCCCCCTACCAAACCCCACATATTCAATGGGAATTTGGAGTTGGTTTGCTGCCCACAGACCTCCTACCAACAAGCCCACCTGGGACGGCCTGGGCCCCGGAGACCAGGAGGGGCTGGGGCTCTGCAAACATTTCCCCATTTGTCTTCCTGCTGGGGCTGATGACAGGAAATTAAGAGTTTTTAAGCAGATAACTGAAAGACAGAAGGGATCCAGTTGGTTCCCACTGCCTAGGAATAGTTCCAGAAGCCTCCTGTCCCTCCCCTCCCTTGCGGATGTTTCTCTGCGACCTGTCAAACCCAGGGTGGCCTTGCAAGAAGGCGTCCCTAAGAATCATTTCCTCACCCAGGCACAGTTGATCAGCCTCCTTGCGTGCTGCCCTGGGACGCTGTTGGTACCTCCATCAGAATAGACTTCCCTCTAGTTGAACGTTGGGTCTCCCACTTACCCCACCCCTTGCCCTATCTGGTGAGTTCCTCCAAGACAGGAAACACACGCTTTCTAACACATAACGCAGCCCTGATGCAGAGAAGGCGTTTATAAATGCTTGCTGCAAGAATCAACGAATGAGTGAGGGCTCACCAAACAACAGCGCTGAGTTTGCTAGTGTTATTTATTTTAATATCATGCAAAATACAGAGTGGGCATTATCTTTTGCTCCTAATGCTTTTGTGGTTGGCTAATCAACAAGTTATAGCTAAAGATAGCTGCATCCTAAGAAGCAGGTGAGAGGGAAGCGATGGTGACCGCATTCTTGAAGAGGTTTATAATCAACTGCAAATAATAACGCTACATCACATTGTTAGAACCATTCTTTAGAGCTCAGCCATTCTTTAGAGCTTATAAAGTGCTTTGCTTAATTTAAAAATATTCTAGCAAGGATAAAGGACAGCACATTTTGTAATCACTTGTGAGTAATTCCCAGCTAGCCTGTGATAGGGAAGGATTAAAACTCAGATCTTTAGGACTTCAGGCTCTGCGGTCATATACTTTCCTTGCAAGAATTCATTTCTGGAGAAAGAAGCTAAATCTTTCTAGCGGGCAGAGATGCGTCTCTTAGCAGCAGAAGGTAGGGCTCGGTTCTCAGCTGCCCTGATGTCCTTCTCCCTCCGGGGTCCTCTGAACCTGGCCCGTGGCTTATCTGGACCTCTTAGCTTCCAGGTCCATGCCAGCACTGGGGATGGAGGTGGACAACAGACAGCTGTGGAGACACTTGTTGAGCCTCAATGCTCATGCTTACTCAGTGCCATTGGACTGAGACAGAATGGCTTCCTCATACTTCACAGAAAGTCAGTCCATACACATTTATTGAGTACCTTCTGTGTGCAGGCAGTGTTCTAGGTGCTGAGGATTCTGAGGTGAACAAGAGGGTCATGGTCCCTATCTTGATGGTCTAGTGGAGAAGACGGACATTTAACAAATAAATGTTTATAAATGTGCAAATTGCTGTGAAGGAGAAGCACAGTGCAAATCAAAGGTATCATGGAACTAGTGGGGGAGGTTGAGAACAAGGTCACCATGTGCTTCGTTGCTGTGCGAACTGTACACTATGTGAATGGCGCCTGCTGGAGTTGTGTATTCTATGACCTGTCTGGTCAAAACAGTAGTCTTGGCTGATAGGGAAGCAGTAACCTGTCAACTGAAAAGGATGTAAAAGATTGACTAGGTGACGAAAGGAGGAAGAGCTTCCCAGAAAGAGGGCTTGACATATGCAAAAGCCTTGAGACAGAAAGGAGCTGAGCATGACCAAAGGATGGAGGGAGACCTGCGTGATTATAGCAGAGAGCACGAGGGACAGAGTGGTGGCCACTGTGCCTGGAGGAGGAAGATCAGGCCTGAGAGGCCATTGCAGGGAGTTTGCAGGCTAGTCTCTTTTTTAAATTGAAGTGTAGTGGATTTACAATACTGTGTTAGTTTCAGGTGTACAGCAAGGTGATTCACTCATACATGTATATGTATATATCTCTATTCTTTTTTTCGATTCTTTTCCATTATAGGTTATTAGAAGATATTAAATATAGCTCCCTGTGCTATATAGTAAACCCTTGTTGTTTATCTGCATGCTCATTCTCATTGCAATGGGAAAACATTTAAAACTGAGAATGACATGATCTATGTCATTTTGGCTGCCACTGGGGGAGGGATAGGGGAGGGGGCAGCAAGATCGGAGGTGTAGCGTGCTCAGTGTCAGTCGATTTGCAAAGTGCCTGGTGCGCATTGGGTGCACGATAAACCTTGGCTTCCTTTTCCTTCTCTCTTACCATTGTGACATGCTTTGCAATTCCCAGAGCACTTGAAATTCATTATCTGCTTTGATCTGCGTAACAGCCCTAGGACGTGATGTGGGTATTTTCACCCCACTTGACACCTGCAGTAACTGAGAATTAGAAGGGCAAAACGACTTTCCTAAGATCCAAACAGCCAGTACCTCCTGGAGCTGGTTCTGACATCATGCAATGCCCAGACTAAATCATGTAATTACCTAATTTTCCAAACACGGAAGTAATTTAACATTTCCAGGAGTCATGATTTGCACATAGAAAAAAAAGAAAGAAAGAAGAATACCATTGAAAGCGACAATATTTTCCCTAAGAACAGTGTGGGTCATCCAAACTTCAGATTAACTAAGAAGAATGTATTTCATTGGAGTCACATTGGCTCTCTCTTCTTTTCATCTTTATTTACCCTAGAGTGGCCCACTGAAAAGGATCCAGTGTGCTCTGAGTCTCAGAGGATATATTTTTCTCATTAATCACCAAACAGGGGTTAAGACATAAACAAACCAACATTATTTATACCGAATAAGGCAAACATTCCTTGCAAAGACTTTTGTTTCCTCTGGGAACACAGGCTACCTGAGCCATGGCCACCAAAATATGTATTTTCTTTCCCTTTTAAGGAAATGCCACCTCATTGCCAAACCTCAAACACAACATCCCAAGTGGAAGGAGATGTTTCAAATAGAGCAGGGGGGGAACTCAGATTCAAAAGCCTTTCAGTCCTCTGCCACTAGGGACTCCATCTGAAACTGTCTGTGGTTCCTGTGTTTAATGTTCTGAAAATCTCCTACTGAAAAGAGATTTTCGTCACAGTTACATTATAATGTTTTTCCCCAAGATCCTTCCTTGTCTGGGAGCCAACAGCTGAAACCTTGAACCAGTGTTTCCCAGACCTCATTTCCAATGCCCTCATTAAAAAGGCGGCAGGCATGCGGGAAGATCAGGCTTATCCTTCCTTTGTTCCTGACTCTGGGGAACACCAGATAAGTGGGGAGTTTGGGGCTTGAAGACTATAATATGCGACTGACCCTCTTCCTTTTTTCTGGCGAGAGTTTTGTCAGAATTAATTCACTTGGATTTGTTGTTTTGCTAGCATCTCTATGGAAATTACTGATCCAGAATGTTATAAGCACAGTCCCCATGAAAGCAATAAAACTGAGACGTGGACCAATATGGCCCTGTGGGAAACAGAGAATGGTAAACATGAAGAACGGGCTTTTTCAGTGAGCTAGGGTTGAGGCGGAGGGATGGAAGGTGCCAAAACTCAAAAGCACCATGGCCCCAAGTCATGGTCAGTGGAAGGTTTGGGCTTGGGCACTCAGGAGAGACTGCTTGGGGGGATGCAAGGATGCCAGTCTGCCCTCCTTGACCTGGCTCCACTGCTACCACTAGGGACCCTGCTCCCTTTCCCAGGGGCCCCTGCCCAGACATGGAAGGAGGGGCGCTGCATCCGCTGGGTCAGACTTCAGTTCTGGGAGGAAACTCAGCAGGGCCACCTGGCTGTGGTTGTCACACAGAAGCAGCAGCAGAGGTGGCACCTGGGGCAGTTGCAGGGCCTGTTGCAGGTGTCCTGGTCTCTCCCCATATGATCCCCACCTCCTCCTGTGTACTTTTCCCTCTCCTGGTGGCACTTGGTGACTCTGTTAGAATTTACCACACCTGCTGAGGATTATCTGTGCCTCTTTTTTTTTTTTTTTTTTTTTATCCTTTATGGTTCCTTGATTGCAAGCAACAGAAAATGACTCTGATTAATGGGGACTGGGGCTGGGGATTATTGGGAGGTAGATCAGGCGCTCAGAATGAACAGGACTGTTGGAGCACCAGGCTAGCAAAGACACGGGAGGCCAGGCAGCCTTGAGAGGGGTGGGAGAGGGAAGCCAGGGAGTCATGTTTTATCAGGACTGTGCACTTGGGATGCCACTACAGGGGCAGAGGGACCATATCACGGATCCTTGGGACACTCACTCAAGACTCAGAAATGGTGGAAAGCATCCGTTTCCTGAGCTTAGTCCTGCCTGGCCCCTGTGGCATTGGGCACAGAGGGAGGAGCATCTGATTTCTCTATCTTCTCTATTCGGAGGGGAGGCAAGTGGATTTACCTTCCCACCTTTCCCCAAACCAGAAGGAAATCAGGGTGCTGTTAGGAAAGGTGCATGGATGCTGAGTGGGAGCGGAGGGTGGGAGAACAAGCTTCACTACACTTTCTCAGCCTCTCCCATGGGACGGCAAGCCATTCCAGGCAGAGAACAAGGTGTTGTTTTTCTTCTCCTTGCATCCCCAGGGCAGAGTTCCCTGTTTAATGCCAATGTTCCCAAACAGGGGCCAGACCTCTGACAGGGGGCTCGGGTGGGCTTGCTGTTGCAGGATCAATGTTGGGAAGGACGAGGCTCTCAGAGAGGAGGGAGAGGTGTCCACGGCTCCCCCTCCAGAGTAACTGCTGGCTGCGAACACTCTTCTTTGCAGGAGCTTCGGAAACTGGGGTCAGAAGCCTCTGGGAAGGGAGGATTCTCTCCCAAGTCCTGGGGTTGCCCATCCCAACTACGCAGCGAACCTCCAGGAGCCTGTGAAAGGCAGGAGTGTGGGCAGTTGAGAACTTGGGAAGAGAAAGCACACATTCTCTGCCTCTCCCTGGGGACACCTTGCTGTCTCAGTGGCAGTGATGGCTGCCTCCGTCCCTCCCCTTCTTTCCCTCCCCTGAGCTAACACGCTGGACAGCATCTGTTTATTTCTGAAGCAATTAGAAAAAAATGTAGCACCTTATAATGGTTGGTGATTGAGTTACAATTTTAACCCAGGAGGAGAATTATGAGAAAAGCATTGGCTAACTGGGAAGCAGTAAATGGGAGGGAAGGGGGAGGGAAGGGGTTGCTGTTTAAGTAACAAACTTCTGAAATTATTAGACTCCTGACACTATGTTTATGTATATTTTATTTTAGAAAATAAATGTTTAAAAAAAAGCTCATCAGCTCTGTTGCTGGGAAAGCCACAGCATCTCCATGGGCCCTGTTTCCTCTTCTCTAAAATGGCAGGGGCATGGGGTGAGCTCCAAGTGTGTCCATGCTCACCAGGCCATCATGCCAGGTGAGCGGTTCCACTGCTCGGCTAGGATGCACAGGCACCTCATTTATTTGGGGCTGCACTCAGAATGGAAAGGCACAGCTGGTCTCCTAGGTGACTGCCATGCACCACCATGGTAATCTACTTCTTGTGCCTGTTCTCCCCTGTAAAGGGCTCTAGCCAGAGATCCCAGAGGCGCTGCGGAGCAGAGAAGCCGGGAATTTTAATATGCATGTGGTGACATTTAAGGCCATGTCAGCACCTCCAAGCAGAGCTGGCACAGACTTATAGGTGATAAGAGGATGCCTTTGGCTCATGTTCTGCTTAAAAACAAAATGGAGGGCTTCCCTGGTGGCGCAGTGGTTGAGAGTCCGCCTGCCGATGCAGGGGACGCGGGTTCGTGCCCCAGTCCGGGAAGATCCCACATGCCGCGGAGCGGCTGGGCCCGTGAGCCATGGCCGCTGAGCCTGCGCGTCCGGAGCCTGTGCTCCACAACGGGAGAGGCCACAACAGTGAGAGGCCCACGTACAGAAAAAAAAAAAAAAAAGGAAATCCACTAGGAATGCAAATTATCCTTCAGCGCAGAAGGAGGGATACCTGGTACAAGTGAGGTGCTGGGTGGGTCTGAAGGAAGAGCAATTTCTACTGATACTCATCGTGGGGAGTCGAGTATTAGCCTATTAAAGCCCCCTGGCAGTTCTGACAGAAAGAAAAAAGGTTATTTGAACATGAAATATTTTCTTTTCATGGAATACTCATTAACTGCTGGCAACTTTGCAATATCTATTTCCACATATACTTTTGTATAGGATGGGAACTGACCATAGGGTTGAGACCGTTGGGCAGCTTGCAAAGAAATGACTCAATCAGGTCAGTGAATATTCTTTAAGTGCTCACCCTGGACCAGGTACTACACTGGGTATAAAAAAAGATAAATTAGTAAAAATCCATGGTTTCTTTATCTTTAAGGAGCTTGTATCTTTTTATTTTTAAATTTTATTGAAGTATAGTTGATTTACATTGTTGTGTTTAATTTCTGCTGTACAGCAAAGTGACTCAGTTATACATACATATTCTTTTTCCTATTCGTTTCCATTATGGCTTATCACAGGATATTGAATATAGTTCCCTGTGCTACACAGTAGGACCTTGTTATTTATCTATCCTGTATATAATAGTTTGCATCTGCTAACCCCAATCTCCCAGTCCTTCCCTCTCTCACCCTGCCCTCCCCCTCGGCAACTCCAAGTGTGTTCTCTATATTTGTGTGTCTGTTTTCATTTTGTAGATATGTTCATTTATGTCGTGTTTTAGATTCCACATATAAGTGATATCATATGGCATTTTCCTTTCCCTTTCTGACTGATTTCACTTAGTATGATAATCTCTAGGTCCATCCATGTTGCTGCAAATGGCATTATTTTGTTCTTTTTAATGGCTGAGTTATATATATATATATACACATACACACACACACACACACACACACACACACACATTGGCTATTGTAAATAGTGCTGCTGTGAACATGGGGTGCATTCGAATTATAGTTTTCTCTGGGTATATGCCCAGGAGTGGGATTGCTGGGTTGTATGGTAGTTCTATTTTTAGTTTTTTGAGGAACCTTCATACTGTTCTCCACAGTGGCTCTATCAATTTACATTCCACCAACAGTGTAAGAGGGTTTCCTTTTAGGAGCTTGTAGTCTTATAGCAGGAAAGAGACACTTGAAGAATGACATAAACCTGCCTTAAGTTATGGAGAGAAGTGTGTCCCCATGTTATGGACAAAATATTTGTGTCCCCACAAATGCATACGTTGAAACCCTATCTCCCAATGTAATGGAATTAGGAGGTGGGGCTTTTGGAGGTGATTAGGATCAGATGAGGTCAGGAGAGAGGAGCCCTCGTGAAGGAGACTGGTACCTTTGTAAGGGTCCCCAGACAGCCTGCTTTTCTCTGCTCTCTGCCATGTGAGGATACCATGAGAAGTCAGCAGTCTACCACCTGGAAGATGGCTCTCACCAGAACTCAACCTTGTTGGCACACCCATCTCAGGCTTCCAGCCTCCAGAACTGTGAGAAAATAAATGTCTGTTGTTTATAAACTACCCAGTCTACAGTACTTTGTTATAGCAGCTTGAACTGACTGAGACACCCCTAAAATTCCCATGTTGAAGCCCTAACTCCCAGTGTGACTGTATTTGGAGGAAATTAAAGTTAAATGAGGAGGGGGCCCTAATCTCATAGGACTATGGTCTTATAAGAGGAGGAAGAGAGGACACACACTGAGGAAAGGCCAGGTGAGGACAAAGTGAGAAGGCGGCCATCTACAAGCCCAGAAGAGAGACCTCAACAACAAACCCAACTCTGCTGGAACCCTGAGCTCAGACTTTCCACCTCCAGAATTGTGAGATAGTATATTTTTATTGTTTAAGCCACCCAGTCTATGGCATTTTGTTATAGTAGCCTGAGCTGACTAATACAAGTATGGTATGAGTTTGGGCAGGAGTAGAGGAGCTGAAGTCAAAAGTGGACAGCCACAGACGTGTCAGAAATGACAGCCAGGGTGGACTGTGCTGGTTCCTTCCAGTACACCGTCCTTGCCATGGACTCTCTGTGGACATTTGGAAACCAAGTCAGGTCTCTGGACCTCAGCTTCCTCCTCTGATAGGTCTAGATGGCTTTAATGTTTTGTAATTATTTGGCCCTTGTATTTGTTTCCTAGGGATGCTACAAATGTGGTGGCTTAAAACAATGGAAATTTATTGACTCGCAGTTCTAGAAATCAAGGTGTCGCCAGGGCCATGCTGCCTCTGAGACTGTGGGTAGAATCCTTCCTGGCCTTTCCTAGTGCCTAGTGGCTATCAATAGTCTTTGAAGTTCCCTGCCTTGTAGCTCATCACTCCAATCCTGCCTCCGTCTTCACATGGCCTTCTTTTCTGTGTGTGTATCTGTGTCTTCAATTCTCCTTGTCCTTATAAGTTCACCAGTCATTGACTTTAGGGCTCACCCTAATCTTAATGACATTGACTTGATCACATCTGCAAAGACCTTATCTCCAAATAAGGTCACATTCACAGGTACTGGCAGTTAGGACTTCAACATATCTTTCTGGGGGACACATTCAGTCCACTACAGCCATCCATAGGTAGACAAGATCAATTTGCCCAAAGCTTGTTGAACAAGTTTTAGACCATGTCATAAAGCAAAAATGATTGATCAAGATTGGCCGTGTTTGGAAACAATCGTAAGCTGGAAAGCATGGCATCGGCTGCTTCCTAGTGTCCCTGCTGTTGTTCTCACACTTCTGTCCATTCTCTACTGTGCTCTGAGAATGACTATAATAAAATACAAATCTAATCATGCCATCTCCCTGTCCAGAATTCTCAGGGGCTCTCCCTTTCTTAAAGCACAAACACTACTCCATCGAAGACCATGCTAGACCTCATGATTTGGTCACTGCCCAGCCCAGTGTGGGTTCGTGTCCTTGCTCCTCCAACTCAGTAGAGAACTGGGATGTCAGAAGACACAGTCAGGTGGAGAGGGGGTAGCAGTCACCCCCAAAACTCCGCAGTTGAGGCTGCAGAGGAGAGATGAGATGGGGGCTTCGGTTCAGTGGAGGCTTCCCCAGGAAGGGGCAAAGAGGAATGCAGTGGGGCCTCTGCCAGAAGAATCTCAAAAGTGACCAGTTGATGCCTAAGGAGTTGTGTGGGATGAGAGGCTTGTCAGCAGGGTTTGCATGGCACTCCATCCCTGCCAAGTCTAGAGGGACCTGGATTGGAGCTGCGGCCATCAAAATAGACAACCGCCTTACCGCGGGTGTCAGCTAAGAGGTGCCCTCCCCCTTCCTTCTCCCTGCCTGACACTAGATGAGTGCCTGGAAGACACATCAAAGAGAGGGTGACGAGAAAGCAGATTCGGACCCACCCCTGCCCATGGCCCCAAACTATAGGAGCCACACATCAGGTCAGCACTGGAGGGCCAGCTGGAGAAGAACTTGGAAATAGACATGAGCTGCCACTTAAAAAATAGACAGCCTCAAGTCCTACTGGAGGGAACAAACAACGGAATGCCTAAAAGTAGCAGAGTGTAGTTGCCTGCAGTTACTGAAGAAAGAAAATCGTGTGATGTTTATGCCTGCCTAGCAAGTTAAGAACTCTTCAACAATCTTTTCTGAGGAGGAAACTGAGGCAAAGAGATGTTAAGCAGCTGTCACATTCAGTTCTGAGGAAAATTAGATTGTGCACGGCTCTTGGCATATTACTAAGTGCTCTGCAGAGCTCAGCTTTTGTTATGTCAAGCAGAGATAAACGTGGCACGGAACAGCAGATGCTCAGCTTGGTAATGCCTCCATGCCGGCATTTGCCATCAGCGTCGCAATTCTAGCTTCGCATGTCTGCCTGCTTGCTTGACCGTTTGTACTGTGCCTGGTACGTAAATGATGAATGAGTGAACACATAATCAATAAATGGAGTTAATATATTGAATGGTATTCCTTTTTCAAATTTCAGGAGTCAAGAGAAGACACGGTGCGTAGGTAGGTTTAGCTAAAATTGTTGGGACGCTGAATAAAGATGGTGATAGACTTGGGGTTTGGAATACTGTCTTTGAGACGTGGGTCGTAATAAACTTGGGTTTGTGAGAGAATAGGTGAGAATGGGCTGACACCTTTAACCCATGCTTGACCGGTAATGTAGGGTTGGGGGGAGAGGGTTGTCTCTCTGATTTCTAGGGAGTCCTGGGCAGCCTGGATTCTATAGTGGCCAGTGACAATGTGAAGGAAAATTTGTCATTATGTTCATTACGTCAAGTGGCTGTGCATTAGACTCAGTCTTTAAGAGATCAATCTTACATGGAAGAAAGCATTCCCTGTGAGCCAGTTCTGCTGCAATAACTAAACAAAGCAAAACAAAACTAGCGGGAACCCAGCTTAGGAAGGTGAAATCCTGACTAACAAGGCAGTGCTGGCCCCATTTACAGAAATTCAGCAAAGTGCTGTGCTTACTTAGAGTTTTAGAGAGACGTTCTCCCAATTCCAGAACAAGAAGTTATTCCCAGGCAATTACTCTTGGAAGAGAAGCACGATCCTTCTGCTGGAGACTGAGTTTCCCAGGCTCCGTGAGATGAAGGGCGAGCGATGTGAGCTGGTCTGTCCCCAGCACTTCAGAGTCTGGCACATGGTAGCTGCTAGATAAAGATGTGTGGATTCAAAAGGAATTGGACCTGGCGTCCTAGGAAGAAAATAGCTGACCCATGTAGGGTGGAGCTCACCGGCTTATCTTCTTAAATGGCTAAATAATCAGCAGTTCGAGACCGGGACCACACAGAGTTGAGAGGACTTAGCTCACACTGCAGGAGATGTGGCCACCAGCCTCAAGACTTGGTTTCAGAAGATTTTAATGATCAGCTCTTTCATAAGGTGAAGGGCCTACGTCTGGTGATCTCCTCTCTGCCCCTTTGATTTCAAAAAGAACCAACTACGTTTATGTAGCACCTCCAGTATACCAAGGTCTGTGGTAGGCACTGGATTTGCTTTCTAGTCTGGGAGGCAGACATGTAAACAAAAAAGGAGAGATAAAGGATGTTCAAAGAACTGTGGCGATTTTCCTCTTCAACATCCGGGGAGGCAATCCTTGGTCGCTCCCCTGCATCCCACCTCAATGACTTTCTCCCTTGGCCATACTGTTTGTATGGTGCCATAGAAAACAAGTGCACAATAGCTGAAATCTTGTTTTCAAGTATCTTATTCAGACCACTACCTGGTTTACTGCCCCAACAACCCTGACTCCATGGGGACTGCCAGCCCGTGGACCCAGCCAACTTCTCAGTTACCACCAATCACTGTGTCCTCAGTTCCTTCCTATTCTAGCTTGGAGTCTGTGGGGATGTCCTGTCCTCCTTGCCTCCCTCTACGATACTTTTATGGCAAAACCTCCGCCTTGATTAACTCTAATTCTCCCCCTCCTTTGTGCCTGCACCGAACAGCTCAACCTCCCTGGACAGGATTCAAGGTTTTTTGTTTTTTTTTTTAAATTAATGAATTAATTAATTTTGGCTGTGTTGGGTCTTCGTTGCTGTGCGTGGGCTTTCTCTAGTTGCGGTGAGCGGGGGGCTACTCTTCGTTGCTGCACATGGGCTTCTCATTGCAGTGGCTTCTCCTGTCGCGGAGCATGGGCTCTAGGCGCGCGGGCTCAGTAGTTGAGGCTCGCGGGCTCTAGAGCACAGGCTCAGTGGTTGTGGCACACAAGCTTAGTTGCTCCACGGCATGTGGCATCTTCCCAGACCAGGGCTCGAACCCGTGTCCCCTGCATTGGCAGGTGGATTCTTAACTACTGCGCCACCAGGGAAGTCCAGGATTCAAAGTTAATCCAAGGCTTTTGGTCTGAGAGCTGAAAGGATGGAGTTCCCATTTATGGAGATGGGAGAGAGACTTTGGAAGGAATAGGTTTTGGGGCGTGGGAGTAGGGGGTTATTTCTGCATACTGTGAAGTTTGAGATGGCTATTAATAGCCAGAGTTTGGATTTATGAGTCTGTAGTTAAGGGAAGAGAGGTCCAGGCAGGAGATATAAATCTGGAAATCAGCAGCAGATGGCATTTAAAGCATCGAGACTGAAGATTTGACGACTGAACGTAGGGACTCTAACAGAATTCGGGGAGGTGAGGAGGAACCAGCAAAGGAGACTAAGAACTGGGAGCTCCTGAGGGAAGGAAGCCGGGGAGGGTGGTGTTCTGAAAGACAGGTAAAGAAAGTGTTTGGAAGAGGAGCATGTAAGCCTCTGGGTGAAAAGCATTGAAAGGGGCAGGCAAGGTGAGGATGGAGCAGGGACCGAGTTAGGGACTTGGGCGTCATCAGGACACTGTTTCAGGGGGAGGGCGGGAGCCATATTATGACTGGAGTGAGTTCAGCAATGAATGAGAAGGGAAGAACTGGAGACCGGGAGGAGAGTAAACACTTTTGAAGAATTTGTGTGTGTGTGTGTGTGTTATTAGATTCATAAACATATAGAATTGTTATTTTTGTAATTGTCTTTATCCCTGTTAGTATTATTTGCTATGAAATTTAGACTTTCCAACCTTCTTTTGATTAATTTGAGCATGGTATATTTTTTCCATCCCTTCATTCATAAGCTATTTGTGTCTTTATATTTCAAGTGTATTCCTTGCGATCAAGATATACTTGAGTCTCACTTTTTATACAGTCACACAGCGTTTGCCTGTTAGTTGTATTATTTTGACCATTTTATTTATTGTGATTATTGATATGATTAGATTTGTCTAACATGTTATTTGTTTTATATTTGTTCCCTGTGCTCTTCCCTGACCCCCTTTTTCTTCTTTTTCTGCCTTCTTTTGGGAATACTTAAATAGATTTCATGATTCCATTTTATTGCCTTTGTTAGCTTATTGGCTATAGATCTTTGCTTTGTTGTTTTAGTGTTTGCTTTAGAATATATAGTACACTCCTTTAACTTACCAGACTCCATATTTGAATGATACTTTACCACTTCATGTATAATAGAACTTTACAATAGTATATTTCTTCCTTCCTCAACTTTGCGATATATTTGTCAAATATTTTACCTCTACATGTGTATAAGATTGCAATAAACTAAACACCACATTGTTATCATTTGTGTTTAAACAGTTAAT
Organism: Delphinapterus leucas; assembly: GCF_059928025.1. Classification (NCBI taxonomy): domain Eukaryota; kingdom Metazoa; phylum Chordata; class Mammalia; order Artiodactyla; family Monodontidae; genus Delphinapterus; species Delphinapterus leucas. Next base: position 39,970,466 of record NC_143145.1, read on the forward strand.
TGTCTTTTAAAGTGATTTAAAAAGTGGGAAAAAAATCATAAATATTTATCCATGTAGTTACCATTTCCACTGCTCTACACTTTTGAAGAATTTTGCTGTAAAAGAGAGAGCAGAGAAATAGGGCAGTAGAAGGGGGGAGGGGGATGTGAGGTAAAAGGAGTTTTTTAATGGGAGAAATGATATTTGTGTGCTAACGGGAAAGTTCCAGTAAAGACAGAAAATGAGTGAAGCACGAGAGAGGAAGACTGCTGCCGGGAGCAGGTGGTCTCGATGGGGCGGGAAGGGGGTCCCCAGGAAGTGGGGCTTGGGAGGGGGCGTGGCTCAGGATGGGTGTGGCTCGGCAGCGGGGGGCGGGGCGCATCTCCAGTGCCAGGGGCGGTGGGAATAGAAAGTCCCGGCATCTGAGCGCCCACGCGGTGGGGCTGCGTGGGGTGACAGGGAAATGTGCAACTTCTTTTTGGATTGTTTCTATTTTCTCAGTGCATTAGGAAGCTGTGAGTGAGGATACGGAAGAGTCGCTTGAGGTGGAAAGAGTGTGAAAAATTCATCTATGAGAAAAATGGTGTGAGTGTCCAGGGATCCTGGACTGGTTCTGGGAAGCTTTCAACAAAATATCAATGCCTGACCAGGAAGGAGGGAGGGGGATTGGAGGAGGCGAAGCTGGCACCAACTCCAGGTCTGCTTGTACCACGAGGGGTGTGGGAGGGACAGGTGGCATCATGGGAGAGGGCGTCATGGGTCATGGTGCCCTTGGGGACAGTGGCATTTAGTGAGAGCAAGAGAAGAGGGTAAGTTTGCTGCCCGCACACGGATCAGCTGCTACCTCACCACCTGCCACCCTCCATTCATTACCGGCTCTGTGTCCCCCAAACAGTCGTGGTTTCCTGAAATGTCTCAGTTTGTTGACCCATTTATCTCACTTGAGTAGAACAACAGCCTTCTGAGGGCAGGGACGAAGACCTGTGCATTGCTTTCTTCCTAGAGTCCTGAATACTACCTAGTGTTTTATATGGGCTGTGTGTGTCAATATTTACTGTATTGAAAATTAAAGCAGAAAATTTAAAAAAAAAGGAATTTAAAAATATTTATTAGTTCATTCAAAAAATAATAAACCCACTACATATTAACATAAATAAGTTGTTTTATGAAAAATGATCATTTTCCCAAAGCGAGAAATTTAGTAATATCCTTGTTTTATTAAGTCAAATACAAATCTCTTTACGTCTGACTTAATTAAAAGGCCAAGAGATTCTCATACCTGCTCGTGCCTTGAATCTATTGTGTTTTCCCTGGTCACGTAGCCTCTGGAAATCTCCATGGGACATTTGTAAGAGAATGAGGGTGATAAAGGTAAATAATGTTTTAGCAGTATTATGAAAACAGATTTGACCACTCCCTGGGGTCCCCAGATCATACTTTGAGAACTACTCTGTGGACAGTCTTTAAATATTTGCTGACTGACTGACTGAATGAATGAACAAATGAATGTATGACCCTCTCACTGTGCTGTGTCCACGGTGTTCTAACTCGGCTTCCTGCTGCCGCTTAGGTCTCCCCCAGATCTACCTTGTGTATCATTGCCAAGTGACCTTTCCATTGCACTCTCCATTATCTTCGGGGTCAAGTGTAATTTGGTAGCAAGACATTCATGGTCTCCAGATCTGGCCCCTGCCCACCCTTTGGGCCTCTTCTTTTTATTTTCCCCAACCCAGCCCTGTGCTCACCTCCAGCTGTCCGTAACTGCTTCCACCTTTACTCACGTTGTTCCCATGCCGCCTAGAATATCTGTGTCCTTCTCCCCTTTGTCCTCATAACACAGAGTCTGGCGAACTTGTACAGCTCCTTCAAAATCCTATTAAAGGTCACCTCTGTGAAACCTTGCCTGACTGATTGTCACCTGACCCAAAGGTAGACAAAGAGGCACTTAGTCCAGACCCCATTATGTAGAGGCAAAGACCTTCACATTCAGGGCTGATGACTAAAGTGGGTGTAAACACCCCAGAGGCCTTAAACCTTTAATCCTCAGCAACCCTGTGAGTCAGAGGTTGCTCTATGGCTGCTTCTGGCCACGCCAGACTGGAACCCAGGCCCCTTTAGGTCACGGCTCTGGATCAAATCCTGAGAAGCTTGGTCTGAAATGCCCTGGTTGTATGATACAGGCAAGTGACTTCATATTGCTAAGCTTCAGTACCCTCATCCTTAAAATGGGATGGTAATTGGACCTAAGGGATTTATAAAGTTTAAACAGGGTAATACATGCCAGTGGTTTAGTCCAGACAGCGTCAGGCACATAGATGTGCTCAGCAACTGTGAGCTCATATTATATATTGCCATGTGTCCATTAGTTCTTATTTTCTGCGCTCTTAAGTGGAGACAGATATTTTTGTCACTTTTCTCTACTTGACTTTGAAAAGCAGGAACTACATCCTGTATATCTATGTATGCACAGCATCCACTACAGCACATGGCACCTAGTAGTTGCTCAATAAATATCCCATGAACCAAAGAATGAGCGGCCAAGCTGCAGCCTGAGTCAAGGGACGCGAATTCCCTGTTCACTGTACCCCATCTTGGTTAACATTCAATTTTCTCATCCTCTGCTGAGCTACACAGTCAAGTCAGCATCTTGAGAAGGCCCTTTATGGTACCTCCCTTTTCAGGGTGATGAGAGGCATTTCCCCCACATTATTTTGTCAGAGGGAACCTGCAAGGAAGTATAATTTGAGGAAGAGTGTCTGGTGAAGGGAGGCACCAAAACTTCTTTTGAGAAGTGCCCTTTGAAAGCATACACCTTTTCAGAACAAGAGCAAACCCAGGGCGCCCAGTGGGTGCAGAGCCTTCTGGACGGCTGTATCTCTGCGTGTGGCTCCCCACAGCACCCTCTGAGAGGAGGCCGCCTGACCTGCTGTGAGGCCTTGGCTCTCACGTGGGCTGTCACCTCCAGACTTTCTCTCTGCGGAACGGCTGGTGGGGCCTGACTTGAGGAAGGACCGCTGGGTTCTGGTCCCTCCACACACTCACTGCCTGGCCTCACACGCACCATTGTTTGTTGTTGCTGTCATTGTTGTCATTTTTGTGGGAGTGTCATTCCCAGTCCATCCTCCATCAGGAAGAAAACAGTCTCTAGTCCAGGACTGTGCTTCTCAGGCCTGAAGGCTATGATTCATGATGGCCAAGGGCACCAGTTTAGGCGTCAGACAAAACTAAACACAAATCCCACCTCTGTGTCTTTCCGGCTGTGTGAGATTTCGTGTCATCTCTCCAAGCCTCAGCCTCCTCATGTGCAGAACGTGGATTGTGACAGTCCCTCAGGGAGCGGTCGCGAGATTTCAGTGATTTAGGTAGAGCTCTAGTCCTTGACACTTACTAAGTGTTCCAAAAATTCTAGCAGTTGTTAGGACAGAAAGCCACAGCGTAAACAAATTGGGTGCTTTTTCCTTTTTCTGGAAAATCAGTTTTATTCAGAGAGTTGGGAAGAAGTTTTGAATTTTGATTATCTTAACAGAGCAAGCACACAATGTAAATATTTTATAAATTTAAAGATAAAACAGACCCTTTGGAGAAAATAAATCGTGTTTTCGATGTCTGTTTTGCCCTTTCTGAACTTGATTCCAGAGCTCCCAGGCACGGGACTGGAAGCTCACCCTCCTTTGGTGGGGTAGGGAGTAGGTGACTTCAGGCCTACATATCTGTCCTCTCTCTGCATGGCTCTAACAATACGGAGTCCTGGACCCCTTATCACACTAAGAGGAGCTATACCCTTAGGACATGGCGGGGGGGCAGGGTTTGCCCTCTCATTCATTTATTTATTTATTAAATTAATTAAAAAAAAATTATTCTATTCAAGTATAGTTGAGTTACAATGTTGTGTTAATTTCTGTTGTACAACAAAGTGATTCGGTTATATATATACATGTTCATTTTCATATTCTTTTTCACTGTAGGTTTTCCCAGGATATTGAATATAGTTCCCGGTACTATACGGTAGGGCCTTATTTATCCATCCTATATAAAATAGTTTGCATCTGCTAATCCCAAACTCCCAATCCTTCCCTCCCTTACCTCCCCTCCCCCTTGGCAACCACAAGTCTGTTCTCTATGCCTGTGAGTCTGTTTCTGTTTTGTAAGTAAGTTCATTTGTGTCGTATTTTAGTTTCCACATATAAGTGACATCATATGGTATTTGTCTTTCTCTGTCTGACTTACTTCACTTAGTATGATAATCTCTAGGTCTATCCATGTTGCAGCAAATGGCATTATTTCATTCATTTTTATGGCTGAGTAATATTCTATTGTGTGTATATACCACATCTTCTTTATCCATTCCTCTGTCAATGGACATTTAGGCTACTTCCATGTCTTGGCTATGGTAAATAGTGCTGCTATGTATATGTGCAGTTATCTTTTCAAATTATGGTTTTCTTTGGATATGTGCCCAGGAGTGGGATTGCTGGATCATATGGTAGTTCTATTTTTAGATTTTAAGGAACATCCATACTGTTCTCCATAATGGCTGCACCAATTTACATTCCCACCAACAGTGTAGGATGTCCTCTCTTTTAGACTCCTAAACTATCACCAGTGAAGCAGCAGTTAGTCTGCTGCTTGAGGCCTGACCAGAGCTGATCCAACGGGGAAGGGTAGGGGCGGTTTTATTCATTTCTCTACTCTGAAGCCCTTCAAGACACTGAAATTTCTGTCTCCCCAGAATCCATGCTCTTATTTCCCCTGCATTTGAACTCACTTCAGGGATGCACTCTGGCCTCTGGAAAGGTGGACAGGACTGTTAAGAAATATGGCAGGGCAGAGTCAAGATGGTGGTGTGGAAAGATGTGAAGTTAGCGTCTCCCCACAACTAGGGTGCCTGCCAGCCACTGGTGGGAGACTCTGATGCCCAAGGAGATGGGAGGAACACCAAAGTGAACTGGCAGCTTGTGGGATCTTGGTTCATGAGCCTGGGGTCGGGCCGAAGCTCCTCCAGTGGGAGCTTCCAGTCTGAACCACTGGACTAACAGAGAACCTCAGAACCCAGGGAATATTCATCAGAGTGAGGTCTCATGGAGTTCCCCATCTCAGCACCAAGACCCAGCTCTACCCAATAGCCTACAAACTCCAGTGTTGGAAGCCTCAGGTCAAACAACCAATAAAACAGAAACACAATCCCACTCATTAAAAAAAAAAAAGAGAGACAGCAAAAAAATATGTCACAGATGAAGCAGCAAGGTAAAAGCCTACAAGACCAAATAAATGAAGAGGAAATAGTCAATATATCTGAAAAAGAATTCAGAGTAATGATAGTAAAGATATTCCAGAATCTTGGAAATAGAATGGAGGCATGGATTGAGAAAATATAAGAAATGTTTAACAAAGATCTAGAAGAACTAAAGAACAAACAAATAGAGGTGAACAACACAATAATTGAAATGAAAAATACACTAGAAGGAATCAATAACAGAATGACTGAGGCAGAAGAACGAATAAGTGAGGTGGAAGACAAAAGGGTGGAAATAACTGCCAAGGAGCAGAATAAAGAAGAAAGAATTGAAGAGAATCTCAGAGACCTCTGGGGCAACACTAAACGCACCAACATTTGAATTATAGGGGTCCCAGAAGAAGAAGAGAAAAAGAAAAGGTCTGAGAAAATACTTGAAGAGATTATAGTTAAAAACTTCCTTAACATGGGAAAGGAAATAGTAACCTAAGTCTAGGAAGCACAGAGAGTCCCATACAGGATAAACCCTAGGAAAAACACACCAAGATGCATATTAATCAACCTAACAAAAATAAAATTCAAAGTAAAAATATTAAAAGAGCAAGGGAAAAACAAAAAGTAACATACAAAGAATCCCCATAAGGTTATCAGCTGAATTTTCAGCAGAAACTCTGCAGGCCAGAGGGAGTGGCAGGATATACTTAAAGTGATGAAAGAGAAAAACCTACAACCAAGATTACTCTACCCAGCAAGGGTCTCATTCGGATTTGATGGAGAAGTCAAAAGCTTTTCAGAAAAGCAAAAGCTAAGAGAATTCAGCACCACCAAATCAGCTTTACGACAAATGCTAAAGAAATTTCTCTAAGTGGGAAGCACAAGAGAAGAAAAAGCCCCACAAAAACAAACCCAAAACAATTAAGAAAATGGTAATAGGAACATACATATCAATAATAACCTTGAATGTAAATGGATAAAATGCCCCAGCCAAAAGACACAGACTGGCTGAATGGATACAAAACAAGACCCATATATATGCTGTCTACAAGGGACCCACTTCAGACCTAGGAACACATACAGGCTGAAAGTGAAGGGGTGGAAAAAAATATTCCATGCAAATGGAAATCAAAAGAAAGCTGGAGTAGCAATACTCATATCAGGCAAAATAGATTTTAAAATAAAGACTGTTGCAAGAGATAAGGAGGGACACTACATAGTTATCAAAGGATCAATCCAAGAAGAAGATATGACAATTATAAATGTTTATGCACCCAACATAGGAGCACCTCAATACATAAGACAAATGCTAACAGCTATAAAAGGGGAAATCGGCAGTAACACAATAATAGTAGGGGACTTTAACACCCCACTATCACCAATGGGCAGATAATCCAAACAGAAAATAAATACGGAAACAGAAGCTTTAAATGACACAATAGACCAGATAGATCTCATTGATATTTATAGAACATTCCACCCAAAAGTGGCAGAATATGCTTTCTTCTCAAGTGCACATGGAACATTCTCCAAGATAGATCACATCTTGGATCACAAATCAAGCCTTGGAAAATTTAAGAAAATTGAAATCCTATCAAGCATCCTTTCTGACCACAGCACTATGAGATTGGAAATCAATTACAAGAAAAAGACTGTAAAAAACACAAATATGTGGAGGCTAAACAGTTCACTACTAAATAACAAAGAGATCACTGAAGAAATAAAAGAGGAAATTAAAAAATACGTAGAAACAAATGACAATGAAAACACGATGACCCAAAACCTATGGGATGCAGCAAAAGCAGTTCTAAGAGGGAAGTTTATAGCAATAAAATCTCACCTCAATAAAAAAGAAAAATCTCAAATAAACAATCTAACCCTACACTTAAAACAACTAGGGAAAGAAGAACAAAGAAAACCCAAAGTCAGTAGAAGGAAAGAAATCATAAAAATCAGAGCAGAGATAAATGAAATGGAAACAAAGAAAACAATAGCAAAGATCAATAAAACTAAAAGCTGGTTCTTTGAGAAGATAAACAAAATTGATAAACACTTAGCCAGACTCATCAAGAAAAAAAGGGAGAGGACACAAATCAATAAAATTAGAAATGAAAAAGGAAAAATCACAACCGACACTGCAGAAATACAAAGTATTGTAAGACTACTACAAACAACTATATGCCAATAAAGTGGACAAGAATGAAGAAATGGACAAATTCTTGGAAAGGTACAATTTTCCAAGACTGAACCAGGAAGAATTAGGAAATATAAGCAGACCTATCACAAGTAATGAAATTGAAACCATAATTAAAAATTTTCCAGCAAACAAAAGTCTAGGACCAGATGGCTTCAAAACCTCTTCAGTAAGTGGTGCTGGGAAAACTGGACAGCTACATGTAAAAGAATGAAATTAGAACACTACCTAACACAATACAAAAAAATAAACTCCAAGTGGATTAAAGACTTAAATGTAAGACCAGACACTATAAAACTCTTAGAGGAAAACATAGGAAATACACTCATAAACCACAGCAAGATCTTTTTTGACCCACCTTCTAGAATAATGGACATAAATCAGATATTTAGAGAAGAGCTAATACCGATCCTTCTCAAACCCTTCCAAAAAATTGCAGAGGGAGAAACACTCCCAAATTAACTCTACGAAGCCACCATCATCCTGATACCAAAACCAGAAGATATCACAAAAAAAGAAAATCATAGACCAATATCACTGATGAACATAGATGCAAAAATCCTCAACAAAATACTAGCAAACAGAATCCAACAGGACATTAAAAGGATAATACACCGTGATCAAGTGGGATTTATCCCAGGGATGCAAGGATTCTTTAATATATGCAAATCAATCAATATGATACACCATATTAACAAATTAAGGAATAAAAACCACATGATCATCTCAATAGATGCAGAAAAAGGTTTTGACAAATTTCAACACCCATTTATGACGAAAACTCTCCAGAAAATGGGCATAGAGGGAACCTACCTCAACATAGTAAAGGCCATATATGACAAACCCACAGCAAGTGTCATACTCAATGGTGAAAAACTGAAAGCATTTCCACTAGGATCATGAACAAGACAATGATGTCCACTCTCATCACTCTTATTCAACATAATTTTGGAAGTCCTAGCCACAGCAGAGAAGAAAAAGAAATAAATGGAGTACAAATTGGAAAAGAAGAAGTAAAACTGTCAGTGTTTGCAGTTGACATGCTACTATACATAGAAAATCCTAAAGATGCCACCAGAAAAATACTAGAACTAATCAATGAATTTGGTAAGGTTGCAGGATACAATATTAATGCACAGAAATCTCTGGCATTCCTATACACCAACAATGAAGAATCAGAAAGAGAAATTAAGGAAACACTCCTATTTACCATTGCAACAAAAAGAATAAAATACTTAGGAATAAACCTGCCTAAGGAGGTGAAAGACTTGTACTCAGAAAACTATAAAATACTGATGAAAGAAATTAAAGATGACATAAACAGATGGAGAAATATACCATGTTCTTGGATTGGAAGACTCAATATTGTGAAAATGACTATACTACCCAAAGCAATCTACAGATTCAATGCAATCCCTGTCAAACTACCAATGGCATTCTTCACAGAATTAGAACAAAAAATTTTACAATTCGTATGGAAACACAAAAGCCCCCAAATTGTCAAAGCAATCTCAAGAAAGAAAAACAGAGTTGGAGGAATTAGGGTCCCTTACTGCAAACTATACCACAAAGCTACAATAATCAAGACAGTATGGTACTGGCACAAAAACAGAAATATAGATCAATGGTACAGGATAGATGCTCAGAGATAAACCCACACACATATGGGCACCTGATTCATGACAAAGGAGGCAAGAACATACAATGGAGAAAAGACAGCCTCTTCAGTAAGCAGTGCTGGGAAAACTGGACAGCTACATGTAAAAGAATGAAATTAGAACACTACCTAACACAATATACAAAAATAAACTGCAAATGGATTAAAGACTTAAATGTAAGACCAGACACTACAAAACTCTTAGAGGAAAACACAGGAAATAATACACTCTTTGACATAAACCACAGCAAGATCTTTTTTGACCCACCTCCTAGAGTAATGGACATAAAAACAAAAATAAAGAAATGGGACTTAATTAAACTTAAAAGCTTTTGCACAGCAAAGGAAACCATAAACAAGACAACCCTCAGAATGGGACAAAATATTTGCAAATGAAGCAACAGACAAAGGATTAATCTCCAAAATATACAAATAGCTCATGGAGCTCAATATCAGAATAAACAAACAATCCAGTTAAAAAATGGGTGGAAAACCTAAATAGACATTTCACCAAGGAAGCCATACAGATGGCCAAGAGGCACATGAAAAGATGCTCAACATCACTAATCATTAGAGAAATGCAAATCAAAACTACAGTGAGGTATCACCTCACACTGGTCAGAATGGCCATTATCAAAAAATCTAGAAACAATAAATGCTGGAGAGGGTGTGGTGAAAAGGGAACCCTCTTGTATTGTTGGTGGGAATGTCAATTGATACAACCACTATTGAAAACAATATGGAGTTTCCTTAAAATACTAAAAATAGAACTACCATATGACCCAGCAACTCCACTACTGGGCATATAACCTGAGAAAACCATAATTCAAAAAGAGACACATACCACAATGTTCATTGCAGCACTATTTACAATAGCCAGGACATGGAACCAACCTAAATGTCCATCAACAGATGAATGGATAAAGAAAATGTGGCACATATATACAATGGAATATTATTCAGCCATAAAAAGAAATGAAACTGAGTTATTTGTAGTGAGGTGGATGGACCTAGAGTCTGTCATACAGAGTGAAGTAAGTCAGAAAGAGAAAAACGAATACCGTATGCTAACACATATATATGGAATCTAAAAAAAAAAAAGGGTACTGATGAACGTAGTTGCAGGGTGGGAATAAAGAGGTAGATTTAGAAAATGGACTTGAGGACATGGGGTGGGAGGGCGAAACTGGGGCAAAGTGAGAGTAGCATCGATATATTTACACGACCGAATGTAAAATAGTTGGCTGGTGGGAAGCAGCAGCAGAGCACAGGGAGATCAGCTCGGTGCTTTGCGATGACCTAGAGGGGTGGGATAGGGAAGATGGGAGGGAGGCTCAAGAGCGAGGGGATATGGGGACATGTGTATGCATATGGCTGATTCGCTTTGTTGTGCAACAGAAGCTAACACAGTATTGTGAAGCATTTATACTCCAATAATTATCTATTAAAAAAAGAGAGAGAGAAATATGGCAATTACCCCTTGGCTTTCTGCTTGCATTGGTGGCAAGGCCTAAACCTATGGTTTTCAGTGGCTCCTTCAGAGTAATTAGATACCAAAAGACAAATAAAATATACGATGCAGGCTGGGTAGCTTCTCCATCACACATCTCTCCAGGTGGTGCTGGGAGCTTGTGGCTTTATATGTGGGGCAAGTGACAACTCGAGGCCTCTCGTCTGTGGGTCTTTGTAGGTCTATTTAAGGTCAATTATGACAAGCTCTGAACAAAGGATTAATATAAATCTAACAAATCATGTTAGGAAATGTATTTATTGTGTCAGATTTCTTGAGTGGTAGTGTTTTTCTATGCAGGCTGAATGATGGCAGTCAATGTGCATACTTACTCATCTTGACAGCTAACAAGATAAGTATGTCAGCATGTGATTGGCCAAATAATGTTCCCATAAATCTCACGTAGAAGTCGCCAATGGTGCACGCTTTGGAAAAGGGATGAATGTCGGCTCCAAGGTAGTGGCTGTCAAACAAATTTGTTTCTTCCTTCTCTGCCTAGGTGCTTGCCTCTTATGACCAGGTCAGCCACACTTGTGCCTGATTGGTGAGCTCAGGATGAAGCATCATGGTATTAGAGGGCTGCTGGCAGAGAGCTGAGGGCTTGTGGGCACAGGGAAAGGAAGCAGCCGATTTTCAGCTTGGGGCACTTGCTCTGATCTGTGGCATTTCTGCAGCCACAGATGTACAGGAGCTGGGGCACAGAGGGTGCCTGGTACCATTAGACTGACTGAAGAGAGCCAGATTGGGCCCTGGGGAGGACCTCATGGTCTCAGAAGGATGGCTGGGGCCTGGCGACATAGCAGACGGGGGTCCCAATGTGGGCGACTCCCTGAGATCCCTTGCCTTGCCTGCCAGGTATTGATTTATCAGGGACCACTGTATCAACCTCTCCATTTCCCGGGGGGCTGCACTGGCAAGACGGGGCACCTCTGGGTTAATTTGGTCATTTTGCCTTGCCTCTGGTTCCTATCGATGGGTGCCCACAAGATGCCTCCAAGTTCAAGACACAGTGGACCTGAATTTGGAGAACATGCTTTGACAAGGGAGCCATTCCAGTGCCACGGAAGACTCATTTACCCTGCCCCGCCATCTCCTCTCCTCTGATAATTTCCCACCCTCGTGTCTGGTTTCCAGAGTTAGTGTGCAAACTCCTGGATGTGAGGGCCCTGGTTTCCTTTTCATGGCCACCACAATACCCAGTTAGGTTCTTAATACATGGTTGTAGGTTGACCAAGTTCTGAAGAGACTTCTCGTTTTTTGTTTTTTTTTTTTTTAAGATGTTGGGGGTAGGAGTTTATTAATTAATTTATTTTTGCTGTGTTGGGTCTTCGTTTCTGCGCGTGGGCTTTCTCTAGTTGTGGCAAGCGGGGGCCACTCTTCATTTCAGTGCGCAGGCCTCTCAGTGTTGCGGCCTCTCTTGTTGCGGAGCACAGGCTCCAGACGCGCAGGCTCAGTAGTTGTGGCGCACAGGCCTAGTTGCTCCGCGGCATGTGGGATCTTCCCAGACCAGGGCTCGAACCCGTGTCCCCTGCATTAGCAGGCAGATACTCAACCACTGCGCCACGAGGGAAGCCCCGAGACTTCTCATTTTGCCCACCTAGAAGGCAGCCTCGAAGGTAAGGCAAGCTTCCATCTGCTCAATGAGAAGGTTTCCCCAAAAGTGTTTTGTTTTTTGCCAACCTGATTATACAAACCCTAGGGTATAAGTTAACTCATTAGGGATACACATATATTTAAAATTACATAGCACATAAAGTATTTTATTTTCATTTCATTAAAATACTTTATTTTACTACGGATGTCTTTGGCACCAGCGTCTTTCTCTTACCAGAGCACATCCATTTTTTTTTACTTCCCTCTCAGCTGTTGAGCTGCAGCCCTTCTGAATCCATGTAAGATGGACAGGGAACAACCCATTACTTATCTGATGTTATTTCAAGGGGATCTCTTGTACTGTATCCTGAGGGCTCTTGGGCATGCTTGTTCACAATATCTAACAAAACGGGGAGGCTACCATCCCAGGAATAATAACTAAAGCTGTGCCATATTCCTTTACCTTCTTTATTTTTAGCCAAATTTATATGGTCATCTCTATAAACATCCCCATAACTAGCATCTCTGTAAACTAGTATCGACAAGAGGTCATGTCAGCCTAATATGCTTTCTCTAAACAGGCCTTTGTTGGTCCAGATAAAGTCTTAGGGAAAAGGCTCTTTGCTATGAGAAATGAAACTTTCTAAAGGCTCAGATAAGAACATCTCTCCTCTCCCTTTTTTTTTTTTTTTGAAAGGTAATTTTTGTAGGGAAAAAAAGAGCTCAGCTTCTTTGGGGGCATAGCATATATAGTATCTCAAGTTCAAGAATAAGGGAGCATTATTACTACTCCCTTCTCATGGTTGAAGTGCCACTTCTTCCAGGAAGCCACTCTGGCCAGCTGGATTGCCTGCTCCTCCTCTATCCCTGTGGCACCCACCCTGGTCCCATCGCAGCATTTGTCGTGCTCATTTATTGTAATTGCTCATTTAGTTGGGTCTCTCCTAATAGACTGTAAATTCCAAGAGCGCTTTGTTTTACCCTCAGTGTCCAGCAAAGAAGCTGGCATGGTAGGAATTTAGTAGTTTTTTAGAATCTATAGGTGAAGGCGTGCATAAAAAAATTGGTGATTTTGTGGTGTGATGATTTCCAACCCTCCCTCAGCAGACAGGTAACTAATTCCTCCAGACACATGATCGGGGCTGGACAAAGGACTCTAGGGTCCCCTGAGATCGGGACAAGTAGCCCAGAGTTTCAGCTAAGGTGGTGACACCTCCCCCAAAGGCACGGTCAAGTTTACTTCCAGAGCCGACCTAACCCGACGTGGTCAAGACAGCCGAGCCTTAGCCCACCGGCAAGGGCTCTGGACTTGGCACTGAAGGCCTGGTGCTGAGGAATGAGGACCCATGAGTGGGCTGGGCCCACGGGCCCTGTCACACACTGGTTTCCCTTTTTCCCTTCAGGGCTGAGGCCTGCCACCGATGTCAAAGGGCGGGGCCTGACTCACTAACCCTTCGCTATCCCCTCTGGGGTCGAGGGGAGGTGGGGACCGCTCGATCTTTCCCCGCACATGAGGGGAGTCGACTGATGGCCCAGAACACAGTGTGGCGCTTCCGAAGGTCGCCGCTGCTTGCATTTGTGCCATTTTGTTCCCTTGGTCCCTAATTCTGGGGCCAGATGCAGGTCCCCATACCTTAATAACAGCTTGTTAGTGAGTCCTTACCAGGTGCAGAGCAAGCAAGAACTCAGGCAGGCGGGCTCAGGTGCCCAGGGCTGAACCACTGTGTCTGAGTTTCCTCTCTGCTGAGGGGCCGGCTTTCAGCTGGGTCATTTGGACAGCCCCGGAGCCCCCTAAGTGGTCATAACTCAGAGGCCTGATGCCAGGGGGCTGTGGTCTGCCACCCTGGATCCCTGGATATGGCTGGAGTTATTCGCAGAGTTCCAAGAACCATGTAGGTAAAGGGTGGGCGGCTCAGACACGCCCCTGGCCTGGATTATTTGGCCCCAGCACAGAGATCCTCCTCCCGTAGCCCACCCTGGCCACTCTTCAGAAGCACCACAATTCATTATTTGTGATTAGTCATGAGGTGAACCCTCAACTGTGCCTGGACACATCGTCTGCTGGGAAGCAGGGCTGGCCTGCTAGGCCTCGGAAACGGGTGTGTCAGTGACTCACTCCCAGCTGCAGAGGTGGGAAGGGGGTTGGCAGGCAGAAGGGCTGCATCAGCAAAAGTGGGCAGTGGCCACCCACTGGCACTGGCCCTGGCATCAGTTCCCCTGGAAGTGGCTTCCCTTTGTCCTGGAACAACACTGCATGGGTCAGATCAACTGGTAATCACCACCCTTTACAAAATCAGGGCTGCCCCCTGTAGAGGAAACTCCATCTCCAGCGGGTCCGGGCCCTGTGGGTTTCACCTGTGCCTTTCCCAGTGCAGAGAAGCGAAAGGGGCTTTTGTTTGAGGAGCTGCTTGGCAGCACCCCTGGTGGTATTCAATTACAGCCCAACTCAGATGAACGCTTAGGGGCTCAGGTTATGAAATGAATACCCACTGAGCCCCGAAACCTGAGCTCTGAGGCCAATCAGATTTCTCAATGTCACTCTTGAAAAGTGAAGTGACACAGCTCCTGTCTTATCTGGATCCTTATCACTCCCTCTGCCGTTGCCTTCTTGCCTCCAGTTAGGGCTTTTGGAGACTTCCTCACCCTTCCCCCACCTCCCATCCTCTTGCATGTTCTCCCTGCAGAGGGAGCCACATACCTGGCTGGTCAAAAGCAAGGGCTGTGACTCGGGGTAATGCGTGTCACGGGGTGGTTGGTTGTACCCAGGATTTTAGTGGCAGGACATTTCTGTCTTCTATCCCCTGCAAAAGCCCATTTGTCAACGATGTTTCTGGCACTTGCTAATACAGTTCTGGATCTCGTTCATCTTCTGGGGCTCCACTGAGTTAGATGCAGCCATCCAGGGGTTCAGGCTAGCCCTCCCTCTGTCCTCAGATAGAGTAGAGGAAAGCCGTGCCCTCTGAGGCTGTTGTCACCTGGTGGCTGTGCTCTCTGCTAACTGCAAACACATTATAAGTTCACTGCAAGGAGGAATCCTGTATCTTGGAAAGGATGCATTGTTTTGTGAAGCTGTGTTGGAGAATTGCTGGAATCACATACAGAGTGATTGACAAATGTTGTTTGGCAGGGTCAGGACAGTTAACAATGGACGAAGAGAAACTAAGCAAGAGGAGGTTAGGAAAGGTGGTTTAAAAGAGAACATTAAAGGATAAGAAAGGTCTTTGGGGAAAATGATGATCTCAAATATGTGTGCAATGCTTCTGCAGAGGTCTTCATTATGACTGTGTTGCAAATCAAAGCAGAATGCTTTCATGTCATGTTATATGTGTTATTGTATCGGTCACCTCTGATGGCTAGACTCACGACCTTGCTCTTGGCCTCACCTTGCCCACAGCCAGGTCTTTAGGACAGAAGAAGCTTCTCTGTGGACATCCACACTAATGGCTCCTACCCTTCACTTCCTTCCTGGGCTTCTTTGATGTGTCAGCACTGGTGCAGCTTCCAACACACACAAGTAGCCCAGAAGTGCTGGGAGCATCAGTGGCCCCAGGAACAGCCTACAAGCAATGTGGAACCAGGAGCTGGGGGAGAAGTAGTCTCATGGTCAGTGCCCAGGTGGACAAGTCTGCCCTCCTTGGAAGGTCACTGGTGAGACGACGCCCTTGTTTGCCCCCAGGAGTGACCTTGACAGTGCACACACTACGTTGCATTCCTTCTTCTCTTCTACTCCGTGTCCCTCAGCCACAATACTGGGATCTCCCTCTGATTCAAGGAGCAGCACACGAGTCCTTGACTCAGTTTGTCAGAAAGATTCTACCCAGCCCTCCTTTCAGTCTGGGTTCTAAGCATTAGCTCAAAGTTTTAATTATAACCTATATAGTATTAAATATACAATGAATGAACATTTTAGAATTTTTAGTTTAATTTTTCAAGATACATTGCCCATCGATCCGTTTCTTGCTATTCATTATAACAATTGCTTAATGTTTTAAGTGGATTTACTTTAAGTGGCCTTTTCCCATCAGATCATGAGAATCTTATATACACCACCCCCACCCCCCAAATTCTGTACTTGATTTTTCCCCACCTATATTGTATGTCTTTTTCCATTCATCAAATATTCTTCTAAAGTATACACTTCACCGTATGACTGTACCACCATTTATATACTCAGTCCTTACTGTATTTTGAAGTTATTTCCATTTAAAAAAACACAAAGTTGAAGAGAATAATCTCAATGTATGAAGCTTGGGCAGGTTTTCAACTCTTGTGCCTCAGTTTCCTCATCTGTCATATGGGGACAGGTATTTAGCCCCTGCCTCATAGAGCTGCTGTGAGGATTAAATGTATTATTACTTGTAAAGTGCTCAGAACATGCCTTACCCATACTCAGTGATCCATAAAGGTTAGCGATGATGGTGATGGTGACGGTGACGACAGACTCTTATTTTAGTGAATGACATTGTCTATCTAGTTGGTCCAATCAATTACCAAGACTTGTGAATCCTATCAATTTTGTTTACTTTCTCCATCCTGCTGCCAGTACTCTATTCAGGCCACCCTCCCCTCTGCCTGCAGTCCTGTCCCCAAGTGGTCTCCTTGTCTTGAGTTTTGCCCCTTCCAATCCATCTGTCTCCTGTGTTCTCAGTGATCTCTTCAAGAACAAAACTCTGAATAGGTGAACCAATTTACTTCCTACTGGCATTGTATGAGTACCTATTTCCAAAATTCACTAATATTGTCTATTATTATTTAAAAAACATTTTTGAAAAATGGTATCATTTTATATTTCATTTACTTGTAAAAGTTGAACTTTAAAAAACAAATGCTTGCCACCATTATTACTCCCTTTGTATAGTGTCTGTTCATATCCTTTGCTCTAAAAGGGCTTTAATACTATGTCACGGTAAACGCTATCTGTGTGGTAGAGCTTAATTTTGCAGCCGGACAACATTTGCCCCGGCTAGCCTTGGCTCTGGGCCTGGAGCCATAGAGAAAAGCCCCTCTTATGGTTGCTTCGGATGGTCCAGTGTCATGCGCCCATCTGTTTTGATTTGGCTGAGGCCGTGAGGACTTGCGCATAGGACACCTTGCAGCACATAGCCATCCTTTAGTCGGCCCGTTTCTCATCCCTGGATCCCTTTCCGCATCCACCTCCTTCCGGATGGCCATTTTTAGCCCAGTTCACCACACCATTTTGAAGCCTACTGCTTCAGGGGGCTAAATTTAATTTCTCTGGGAAAGGGGCCAACCACAACAGTTTATTTCCATTTGGCCTTGTCTTGAGGCAAGACTGAATATGAGAGAAGTGTGGAGCCAGCGTGGAGACCCAGCATGGCCCCGCCGAGTGCCAACCACCACTGCACAGACGCCTTTTGGTGACAAAGGGGAGCCAGAGGACAGGTGCCCCGCTCCTACTCTCCAGCCCCCAGAGGGGAGAGGCAGCTTAGTCATGACCTGCGGCCAGGTTCTTCTGGTCTGAAATGACAGGGGAGTTTGCGTGTGTGCCTCCTCAAACCTTGCTGGAAGGTTCTGCCTGAACTCAGTTTCTCCTGCTGGTATCTCCTGCCAGGATAACACAGGAATTATACTCAGTTCTCCAGCCGCATTGAACAACTCCAGATCCCTGAGTGCACCGTGCTGTTTTACAGATCCATCCTTTTGCATGTGCTATTTTCTCTGCTTGGGTTACAACTGGAGAGCTTGTGCTTATCTTTCCAAATCCAGACTCAGTGCTCCTTGAGCCACGGAAATAGAAGTCATGATTACTCCCATGTCTGAGTAAGGTGCCCAGTTCATACTTTGGTTGTTTTAGCACTACATTTTCTATGCTTGTGTCTCCTCTATGGGAGTGTGAAAAACCTTGAGGGCAGAGATGTCTTCATTCATTCAGCCGTTCAACAAACATTTGTGGGCACCCACCTTGTGCGGCGTGTACTCTTACTTACCTTTGCATACGTTCTGCTGAGGCTGGTGCTGGAACATAACAAGTGCTCAAGGGTGGATGGTGGATGGGATTGAGTTATGGAGAATGGCTACCCAGCCCATTCCCGGCAGTGGAGGGTTGCCCTCAGGTGCAGCGCATTTAGTTAGCCTGGGTGTCCCTCACTCCTCACAGGTGAGGGTTCTTAATGTGGTTCCACCATGTGGGAGAGATGTGCCATTGTCTCCCCACCTTAGAAAAATTCACCACTTCCTGGCCACCCAGCCTCACTCCATGTCTAGAGTTGCCAGGTGCCATCAGGAGAATCACCTGAATTCTCACCTGCTCTTCCTCCCCAGTTGACTTGCTTTCCCAGTGGAAAGTACACATCATGTTGCACCTAGAAGGGCCAGAGTGTGCCCAGTTCATGGCACGACTCAGTCCCAAGTCCTGGGAGCTATTCCAGGGAAGCACGATACCAACGTGTAGCAGATAATAGGAAGTGGATGTTGGCAGTAGTCACCATTTTTCATTGAAGAGGGAGGATTGTAAAAACAAGGGTCACAAAGATGGGTTTTAGTGACTTGAGTCTTGATGGTGTTTGGAAAGGCCTGTAACTGGGGATGGAGTTGAGGGGAATGGAATGAATGTGAGTGTGGAACAGAGAAATGAGAGACACCCCCCCCCGTCTATGTACCATTTACAGGAGTGTGAGCCGTGCTTGTCTTTTGGAGGCGTCTGCCACTTGCAGACTCTTGTTTTCATTCTTGGTTTTCCATACTCTGGACCCACCGCCCATCCCTCCCTCTACTGAGTCCCTCTGTCAGCCTGGTCTGTTTCCCTGGCAGCTCCAAACAAGCGTCCATGGAGGAAACTGTTTGTCCTCGAACTGATCTGTGATTGAATTCTACACTGGTCATTAAGCATAGATCAGCATTCTATAACCATTAATTTTAGTCAATTATTTGTTTTTTCCCTCTTTTTGTGTCTTTTTTGGTATTTGTGTTTGACATATTTTATGCTACTTCTTTAAAAAGAATAGATTAAGCTCTTCCCTAATATGTGGTTCTATACTTCATTTTCCCCCCCAAAGTAATATTTATTATGTAAATTCCACAGTAACTGTTTCATTTCTTTACTCTTATTTTAATGACTGATTTTGGAGTTAGTATGTTTTGAAATGAGATCTCAAAACCAGATCACAATTTTTTTCCAGTTTTATTAAAAATAAAGTTTTATAACATTAAAATATGCTTTTCATTTTTTACATTTAATTTTAAAATATGTTTTTGGAGCATCTGTATTAAAAGATGACTTTCAGTATTTTTAAACAGAATTATTTTTAGGATGTCCTAAGGACCTCAAATCTTGCTTTAAGTTGCTTTCCAAAAAACAATAATTTTCTTTATAAAAGTGTCTCATTTCAGGTTCTTTGTGGGAATGTTGGGGTGATCCCTCTGTCCTCTCCTCTGGGTCTACCATCTCCTGCAACAGGCTGGCTTCCCAAGATCTCAGGGGAGCAGCCAGGGGTCTGCTTCAATTGGACATCCGGGTCACCTCTGCTTCCCCGACAGTGTGATTGGTCCTTTGATATGTCCTCTCATCCAATCAGAAATCCCTACATGGTAATCAAGTCTTAGTGATGCTTTTCACTGTTGGGGGAAAAGTCACATCACAGCCTAATTTAGAGGATCACCGAGCCACTCGCTTTCAGCTTAAGTTCCTAAATCCCAGGTGTGTGAGAAGTTAGTCCCTGGACATTTCGGGAGATACAGTGCACACTGGTAGATGTGAAATAAAGGTCCATTCAGGCAATTTGCCCTTTCAAGTGTGATTACCCAACTGTACTGAAGATCGCACAGCAGGGACAGTGCATCCCACTCTGTACCCCTGGTAAAATGGAAAACAGACAGGAGCTCAGACTTTATCTTAAAATATTAAGCTTTTACTTTCCATTTCTTAGAATGAAATTCATATGTGAATTCCATATGTGAATGGGTAGAACCAAGTGTTCTTGAAGTCAGAAAAACCCAATTTAAATCCTTAACTCCACACTTCTTAGCTGGGTGACCTCAGGCATAGTGTTTCACCTCCCTCAGCCTCAGATTATTCACCCATAAAATGACATGATGACACTGACCCCCTAGGGCTGTTGAGGAGATTCAAGGAGACAAAAGTATGTACGCAGCACCAGATGGACTGTACCCAACAGATAGCAGAAGGTAAAGAAGTGAAAACGGGCCAGGCTTTTGAAAGACCTGGAGTATCGAAGACAGAGTTTCCAGTTTAATTTAGGCTTGGAGACTCCTGCTCTTACTTGGTGCCTCTTCTCATCGCCCTTAAGTTGATGGTGAGGGCAACCACAGTAGGACCACAGCATTGTGGTCCATGTGCAGGGGCACATCAGGTCAAGGTTCACAGATGCCATGTGCCAGCACCTCACTTTACTGTCACCCCAGCTTTTCTGTGGAAGGTTGCTGCTTTATAATAAACTCCCATTGCCTGAGGCAACTTGGAGACATTCTTTAGAGTTAACATAGCTTAAATAATTCAGGATCAGAGATTAGGTGTTAGAAACCTTTTTCTGTAAAGGGGCAGATAGAAAATATTTTAGGATATGTGGCCCATGCAGTCTCCGCTGCAGTGACTACATCTTTGTAGCACGAAAGCAACCACGTACTACACGTGAATGAATGGGTGTGGCTGAGTTCTAATAAAACTTTATTTGTAGACACTGAAATTTGAATTGCATACAATTTGCATGGATCATAAAATATTCTCCCTTTTATATTTTAAAATATAAAAAAGGAGCCGTACAAAAAGAGGTAGTGGGCTATTTGGCTCACAGGTTGTTTTGCTGACCCCTTGTCTAGAATGATGTCTTGTTAAAGATAAAACGAGGGAGTCTGCTGGCTTTAGCTTTCTTCCTATTAAACGTGTGTGTTTTTTGAATGTGGACTCTGGGCCTGCACTGGGTTAGCGTCACATTATCAGGATTTCAAGGAGAAATCAACAAATCCACCATTATAATGAAAGGTTTCAACACACTCCTTCCCATAAGTGACCAATAAATAAGATGTACATTATCTTTTTTCATCTTTACTCAACACTGCAAGGTAGATTTTATCACCGCAATTTTGCCACTGGGGAAACAGAGGTTCAGAGTGGCTGCTTAACTTGTCCAGGGTCACACGTGAGGAAGGGGTAGAACCGAGATTTAGCTCAGGATCATGTGCTGTCAAAGCCCAGGCGCTTTGCACTGGCTTTCGTAGCCTCCCTTCACCACCAACCTCGTGATCATGTACGAACTCATGGGGGAGCAGAGAGCTGCAACGGCAGGGCTGTGTTGACCCATGACCTCCCTTTTAAAAGCCCAAGTCAAGGGTTTTTCCAGAGACTTGGGTTCTGGTGGGGTAACACTGAGGAAGTTTGATCAAACGGCCAGCAACTGAAATAGCTATTCATACTCGGTTTTGGTTTTTCATCACATGAGCAGGCATGACTATTAGCCAGGAGTCAACGGCCACACACAGCGAGAGACACCCAGTAGTGGAGCAAAAATTACGGAGGCAAAAGATCCCTGTGGGGCAAAGCTGACGCCGGGGTCTGGTCATGGACGGAGCAGGTCAAGGAGGCTGAGCTGCCCTGGACGTAGTTCAAGGCTGTCTGTATCAGAGGATGCCAATTAAACTGAAGGAATTCAGAGACCAGAAAGATAACTATTAACAGCTCTGGAAGGGGTTGAGTCGGGAAGACCAGCTTCTGATCTGACAGAGTTGCAGTGGGGAGAGGTGATGGGAAGGTTCCTGAGAAGAGCCTTATTTGGCTTGAGAGTAGAGCAAGGGGGTCAAACGACCAACTTGAATTGTTCTAGAGGCCGTTATCAGGTCTCTTCTGAGGAAACACGCACACACAGGAAAAAATGGGTAAAAACTGAGAAAAAAGGAAAACAGCAAGAAAAGCTTGAGGTTTACCATTAACTGGCCTTGGAATAGCTTCTGAAAGGAAGAACATGTGTTTGTTGTGGGAGAAGTTAACCAGGGTGTAACATGAGATAATAAGCAAACAGGAGGAGACAGTTTTGTCTGACCAAGAACAGTAAGGAAGTGTGGAGATGCCACATCCGTTTTCTCACACTATGACCAAAGGCACCAGATTTCAGGGTGTGAACCTGCCACAGCGGAGTAGAAAGGGTGTGTGGGAAACATAGGCAGACCCAAAATGATGACAAGAGGACGTCCTAGCTTGGGCTGCTCCCCAAGGCAGACTCTGAGACAAGTATTTGAGTGCAAATAGCTTTGGCAGAGGTGATTGTGGGAAGCAGTGAGGGGTTGGGGAAGACAGACAGACGGGAAGGCAAGCCAAATAAATGTACATCCTCTAGCAAGTCCACCACGGTGGTCCATCCTCCACTGGGGACAAACAGAGCTTAATCCCACCAGAAACGCTGGGGGCCAGTGTGGAACGTGGGCTTTGGAATTATTCCGCCCGAGGAGAGAGGGAGCCGGGCGTTTGTCCATCGCCGGTCAGCAGCTAGTCAAGGGCCTTTTCCCACATGGTGTGTGACCCTTGACCCCTGGCGGGCTGCAGTGGGCACAGCAGGCACAGGGGGCTTTTGCAGCCATAGGGGGCCTTTGGGTGAGCATCACAGGTGCTCGCTGGTGGCAGGAGTTATGGCAGGGGTGAATGCTGAGGGGATACGGCCAGGGCACTGACAGCATCTCAGCTGGGCACCTTCCAAAGACGCATCTTGGAAGTGAAGGTCTAAGGGTTATGGCTTTCCATGTACACATGTCCCTGGTTAAACAAGCAGGGGGTGGGTGGGAGCGAGGAGAAAGAGAGACGAATGCTGTAGAGCGAGAGAATGACTACAGAGAAAAAAGCAAATTCAAGTAAGACCAGAGGTGTCAGACTGAGGACCAGAGCTGAAAAACTGAGTGCTAGAATTTTCTTGCCAGTTGCCCATCCCTGTGACAAAGGAAAACTGGATATTGTCCATTGAGCCTGATAATTCAAGTCTTCCCTGTTGTCATGCCAAGTATTGTGCTGGATACGAAGATAGATGCTTCTCTTCTCAAGAGTGAAGCTGGACATGGGAGAAAAAGTTTGCCATGGCAAAAAAATTAAGCTGCTTTTGTTGGCATGAAAAACTCCACAGATTAGGGAAAACAGAACCTCTGAGTCCTCCTTTTAAGTGGTCTAGTAGTGAGAGCGTTTTCCCCAAATGAATTCCTGGGCCAGTATAAACCTCTGCTGTGGCCAACGCTGCCGTTCCTCTCTCCACCCATTTCCCCAGAAGCGTGAACCCAGCCAAGTCCTCTTTCAATACCAGCTGAGCTCTTGGAAGGCATCTGAGAGTCAGTCTTGTGTAGTGAGAGGGTGTCTCTGCTCAACAAACATGCCCCATTCATCCTTCGGGTCTGGGAGTGGCTCTCTCAGGTGCCCAGGGGACAACATCTCTTTCTATCAGTGGGGCTGTGGCTTTTGCTGATTTTTGCTCTTACCCAGGGGATGTTGTGAACTCCTCTGAGCTCAGGGCATCAGCCTCCCCTGGGAAGCCAGAGGTATCAGGTCCTGATTCCTGGAAACTGTAAATATTACTCTATTTGGAAAAAGTGTGTATGTAGATGTAAGTTAAGGATCTGGAGATGAGGATATGATCCTGGATTATCCAAGCCCTAAACGCCATCAAAAGTGTCCTGGCAAGAGAAAGGCAGAGGGAGATTTCACACTCATGGAGAAGAAGGCCATGTGCCAATGGTGGCAGAGACTGGAGTGATGCAATCTCTGGCCAAGGAACACTGACAACCACCAGAAGTTGGAAGAGGCACAGAATGGATTCTCCCCTGGACCTCTGGAGAGAGGGTGGTCCTGATGATAGCTTGATTCAGGACTTCTGGTCTCCAGAGCTGTGAGAATAAATTTCTGTGTTTTAAACCAAGCTGTGGTTATTTGTTACAGCTGCCACAGGAAAGTAATACATGAAAGTATAAACTTGCTTCCCACTGGTGGCACCTATATGCATTAATAGACGATATTTGTTTTTCTTTTTCTGACTTACTTCACTCTGTATGACAGACTCTAGGTCCATCCACCTCACTACAAATAACTCAATTTCGTTTCTTTTTATGGCTGAGTAATATGCCATTGCATATATGTGCCACATCTTCTTTATCCATTCATCTGTCGATGGACACTTATGTTGCTTCCATGTCCTGGCTATTGTAAATAGAGCTGCAGTGAACATTTTGGTACATGACTCTTTTTGAATTATGGTTTTCTCAGGGTATATGCCCAGTAGTGGGATTGCTGGGTCATATGGTAATTCTATTTTTAGTTTTTTAAGGAACCTCCATACTGTTCTCCATAGTGACTGTATCAATTTACATTCCCACCAACAGTGCAAGAGGGTTCCCTTTTCTCCACACCCTCTCCAGCATTAACTGTTTGTAGATTTTTTGATGATGGCTATTCTGACCGGTGTGAGGTGATACCTCATTGTGGTTTTGATCTGCATTTCTCTAATGATTAGTGATGTTGAGCATCCTTTCATGTGTTTGTTGGCAATCTGTATGTCTTCTTTGGAGAAATGTCTATTTAGGTCTTCTGCCCATTTTTGGATTGGGTTGTTTGTTTTTTTGATATTGAGCTGCATGAGCTGCTTGTATACTTTGGAGATTAATCCTTTGTCTGTTGTTTCATTTGCAAATATTTTCTCCCGTTCTGAGGGCTGTCTTTTCATCTTGTTTATGGTTTCCTTTGCTGTGTAAAAGCTTTTACGTTTCATTAGGGCCCATTTGTTTATTTTTGTTTTTATTTCCATTTCTCTAGGAGGTTGTACCACATCTTCTTTATCCATTCATCTGTCGATGGGCATTTAGGTTGCTTCCATGTCCTGGCTGTTGTAAATAGAGCTGCAATGAACACTGGGGTGCATGTGTCTTTTTGAATCATGGTTTTCTCTGGGTATATGCCCAGGAGTGGGATTGAGGGTTCTTGCTCTTGAAGGGCAAGGGCTTGACCCCAGTCGACCTTGAAGGCAGGGCCGTCTCTTGGACATCTTTATGCCCCGAATCAGTCAGTGTCCAATCGGCAAAGCTGAAACCTACCAGAGATTTGAAACAGAATCTGAAATCAATCAGGGAATTTATTGAAAAAAATCCTGAATAGCACAAGGAAAGGGTAAGGGAAACCAAATATTAGTAGCTGCAGGAAGCTGCTAGGGGGCAAAGGGCAGAGAGTGGAGTGGCTGTAGTCTTCACTGCCTTGATCCCCAGTATGACCAGAGCCACTGCTGCTGCTGCTTCAGGAAGTTAGAAAGCATGACTTATCCTGGATTGGGGTGCTTTCTCAGGGAGAAGCCTGAGAATGACGCAGAGGAGGAGTGAAGCTGAGGATGTAGCTATGGTGACAAGGCTCTGTGCATATGTGTACGTTCGTGGGAGCAGGTGCTCTTCACTGCTTAGTGCCCAGATTAGGTAATTAACCAGGCTCCCGTAGCCCACTGTCATCCTCATAGCACTTGATCCATGACAGTTACTCCAGCTATGATTTTAATTATGCATTTTACTAGCTTCCTATCTAGACTGTTGGCTCCATGAAGTAAGTCCTCACCCTCTTGCTTTCTCTCATGTCCCCTTGTGCCCAGCACTCAGTGGCTACTCAGTGCACGGGTGTTGACTGACCACCAACCAGGATCTCTAGAGATACCTTTTCTTTTCTCATCAAAAACACACACAGCACATCAAATGGTCTCATGGGACTGCCTGGTTTTTGAGAAGAAAGCTGGATTTGCAGGCTGTGTTTTTCCTCGGCTATGGCTGTATCATTCAACTTTTCACAGAGAAAAGGCAGCAAGAATGGGTAGGCAAAAGGCAGTCAGAAATAGAAGCTGGGAGGACACACACTCCTTCCTGGGGGCATCTCTGAGTAGAGATTGGGTGGTCACTGAAGCAGGCAGAGCTGGGATGCCATAGCAGCAAGGCGCCAGCCTGTACTCTCCCATCATCCATCTCTCCCTCCGACCATTATTTACAGCCTGCTGCCCTGATCCCACGGGCTCGTCTTCACTCCCAAAGGAAAAAGACGTGAAATAGATTGATATGAGAATCTGTGTGTTTTGTCCCTGAGCCCAGTGGGAGTCGGCATTCTGAGAGCAGTTCTCATTCTCCCAGAGAGAATCTGACCTTCTGGGTGTGGACTCTCCCTGAGAAGCTGCTCTTTCCCTCTCGTGGCTGAAAGTGAATGGACTGAATCCTATGCTCGGTGGTGTTAATTAAGCTCTAATACTGAGAGTTTATGAATGTGACTGTCAGGTCTGCTGGACGATCACAGCTTGGGCTCCCCCAGATGCATTTTAATCTTGCCCCTGAAAATGTGCTGAGCAGACTTGCACTTGTTCAAGAGGCTGCCGCCTATCCAACATTTGACCACAATATAACCTTGACACATCTATAAGATACATGCTTTTTTTTTTTTTTTAACCCAGATAACTCCTGTATGGGAGGGATATAAAATGCATTTTATCTTGCATGTCCACTTTGATCATTTGTTGGTTGCCCGGGGCACTGTGTTGAGAAGGATTCTGAAGCACTGTGATCAGTAAATTATGGGCACCGTATTTCTTTTATAAGAAATATGCTAAAAACCAAAGGCTCAATAAGGTGCATTTCTAAGCTTCCCTGGGAGGAATTCTGCTGCTCCTCTAGAATGCAGAAGGGGCTATGGTTGTTGCTCTTCTTTCTTTCTGTTAATAGCAAAATTTCCCTTCCTGTCACACTTGCCTGTCAGCAGACGTGACATATTTCATGGTATCACTGAATGTTAATGCTGGGTGATTCTTCAGAGAACATTTAGTCTAAGCAACTTGTTTTACAGAAGGTGAAAATGAGGCCGTAGGAGTCTGATTTTCAAAAGGTCAAACAGCTGGTTAATACAGGTCCTCTGTCTCCCCTTGTCTTCTTTTGGACCCTCTGCTTCCAAGGCAGGAAATCTGTCTTTACCTCGGCTCTCTGCTCGAAAAAATGTGGGCTTGTGCAGGACGGGGACCTTGGGATGTCACAGCAGCACCTTCCAGCCCCAGAGCCTGGCTCTCTCACTTGATAGTTGAGTAACCACGAGTAAGTGGCTTAATCTTGCTAAGCCTGAGTTTCCTCACAAGTTAACTGAGCATGAAGATTGTGAGGTTTTAATGAGATAACTAATGTAAAGTGTGTAGCACTGGACCTGGCTCCACAAACACAGGCTACTGTTAACATCTGTAGGACAATCTAGCTGGGCTCAATGATTCCTTATCCTGAAAGCCTACACTTTGGAACATCAGCTGATAATACACAGGGCTGCCTCTGAAATACCTGTGAGGAGTTCCAGGTTTCCATCAAATGAGATGATACGTGGAGAGTGAGTTCTTTGCTAACTAAAAAGCATTTTTCATTGTTTATTTCAGATAACATATTTATCGTCATCATTTTTCTTACTACTACTAATCATTTCAAGGTATATTCTGTGAGTATTGCTCTGATTCCATGACAAGTTTCAAACCCATGAAGGACTCTCTGGAATTCTTAACCTCCTTAAGGACAACCTCTTTTTGCCAACATTTATTTCCTGACTTGTGTTTTTAAACTGATTCTTCTCAACAAGGTTGTGTTTTAGGCAGATCCTTATATCCTGCTACAGTTTTAATTAGTATCACAATTATATTTGCTTTTTTTAAATTGATAGCTTATTCCTGGTTTGTATCCACAGTCATGTCCTAAAGGACACAGTTTTTAAAAGCCTAATAAATAAATGGTAAGTGTGTGTGTGTGTCTAGGCTTAAGTCGGCACAGCTTCTGAACAGTGAGCATAGGTATTTGTGAAGGAGAGTGGTGTCTTGAGGCAGAATCATCTCTTATGCCTTGGGATGTTGTCTGGGCACAAGTCCCAAAATATGCCATTCTCAGTGAAACACACTGAGAGCGCAATTGGGACAGGCTGGGACCTGGGACCTGGGACCCTTTGCTGCAATGCTTGCATCTGCCCAAAAGTCTCCTCAAGTAACAAAATATGAAGGACGTATATAAGGGACTAAAAGTAACTTCGGGTCTGTGCAGTTGGGGCAAATTATGGACAAACAGACACAAAAAGACCAAAAAGCCCAACTGCCACTTCTGAAGAGCCGGGAGCAAAATCAGGGTGTCGGGAGCAAAAGCAGGATATTGCACATGTCCCCTGCACACGTCACCACCAAAGGGGTGAGCAAACTACTCCAGCCCGAGACCTGGACACACCCCTACCCTCACCCTATATAAGGAGCCAGCTTGCCCCCATTCGGGGAACAAGCAAGCAAGGGAACATGTTTCTTCTTGTTCCCCACTGCTGCAGCAGGGGCCGCAATAAAGCCTTGCCTACATTTCTTGTCTGGCCTCTGATCAATTTCTCTTGATTAAGGATGCCAAGAACCCTGGTCAGTAACACAATCATCGTGATCTTGTAGTCTTGACCCACGCGGCGTGTACCAGGAAATCGACCGGGAAGACGCTGTAGACAACTCAATTGATGTCCCATCATAAGGTATCTTGAAGCCCCAGCGAGTACCCCGCGTCTGCACTTCATCCTGCTGGAGATGTGCTCAGTGAACAAAGTCCAGTAGTGGGGCTTGGCAACATTCTGACAGGCTGGGGAATCTGAAGTGTCCTTTATGGCTGGGGCTCTTGGATCCACCACGGAAAACTCATTGAATTCTAGGTCTATTATTTTTTTCATGCAAAGTAAGCATAAAGACAATGAGGAAAAAGAAGGCTTTGTGATCGGAGACCCTGGGTTAGAGTCCTGGTTGGCCCCTGCCATGTTATTAGCCATTTGATGCCAGGGCTGGTGCCTCCGTCTCCTCCAGGGTCAGTTTCTCCATCTATGAACTGGGGGAGGATTGTACTTCCACAATCTTCCAGACTTATGGGTTGTTGAGATAACAGCCACAGAAGGATTTGTAAGTTCTTAAGTCATTTTCAAAAATATCTCATGATGGGCTTCCCTGGTGGCGCAGTGGTTGAGAGTCCGCCTGCCGATGCAGGGGACGTGGGTTCGTGTCCCGGTCCGGGAAGATCCCACATGCCGCAGAGCGGCTGGGCCCCTGAGCCATGGCCGCTGAGCCTGCGCGTCCGGAGCCTGTGCTCCGCAACGGGAGAGGCCACAGCAGTGAGAGGCCCGCGTACCGCAAAAAAAAAAAAAAAAAAAAAAACTCATGATAATCATAGCAATTTTAGTGATGCAAGGATAGTCCCACCCTGCATTCAAGTCCCAAGAGCAGAAAGGAGGAGCAGGAGAGATATAGAAAGAATAAAAGACACAATCTCTGCTCTTAAAAGCTGCAGTCTAGACTGAGCATGTGATCCTGCTGGTGAAACACCAGTGAAGCCTGGACCTCAGGGCTTGTCAGGCAGGTCTCTTTCAGCCATGAGTGATAGAGCCCACGCCAGCATGGCCTCAGCAGAGAGCAACTTATTGTCTCTCATCGCGGACAAGATGACAGCTGGATCCAGAGGCTCAGTGGCATCGGGCCCTGGTCTCCCTCACTCAGTCTCTGGCTCCACTTTCCTCTTTGTTAAGCTTTAGTCTTGGGCGAAACCACAGTTCTTGTGTTGGTCCCAGCAGTAAAAGAACTCATTCCCAAGTCCTAGAACTTGAATCCAGTCTTGAACGGAATGGCTTGGGTCATGTTGGCCACGTTTCCTGAACCAACCACCATTGCCAAGGGCCTGCAATAAGCTCTTTCATTCATTTATTCAACACATACTTATTAAGCATCTACTTTGTTCCTAAAACTTTTCTGGGAGCTGAAGATAGAGCGGTGAACAAAACAGACAAACAAGTAAGTGTACAAATAAACAGATAACTTCAGACACAGGCTCAAATTTAGAGGTTCTGGGTGAGGGCTAAGGCTGCATTTTAACAGGCTCCCCAGTGAGTCGATGCCAATGGCATGGTCCCCACTTTATTAGATCGCATGAACACAGTATAAAGAATGTGCTCCAAAGAACTAGTGAGCAGTGTCCAGCCGCAAGCCCCCTTTTCTTAGGCTGGGGAAGTTCGTGTAGACATGAACAGAGTAGACAGCAACACATCAGTGACCATAACTTCAGGATGGACAGGGAACAGTCTGCTTGCTCAAAGGGCAGCAGCTGGAACTATAATTGTTCAAGGCATCATTTCTCACCCTGGAAGGCTCCAGCATCACCCAGGCCAAAACTCAGATATTTCCTGCAGATATAAAAATGAGGATTTTTTTGCTTTCTCCCTTTCCAGCTTAAATATTTGTAAAGGTTCAGTCTGTGTGGGAATGCATCATTTTGTGCTCCAGATGCGGGGTTACATGTTTAGGGTCCAATATTATGTATTATGGTTGATCATTATTTCACTAGCTGTCACTCCTTCTTCCCTTCAGAACAGGCTCTAATATCTCATTTCTTTCCCATCCCCTGAAAGGCAGATCCTTGCCAAAGATGTGTCTATATGTGGAGACCAGAGGCTGGTTTCTGGAAGTGAAGAGTGAGTGATGCTTTGAAATCTGGTTTCACAAGCCTCCCAGTTTTACCAGAGGTAAGAAACCAAAGCTGAGTCAGAGCAAAGCCAGATATCGCTTCTGGAACCTCCTCAGGTAGAGCTGTCCTGAGGCTATTTCTGTGAGTTTCTCCTTCTCCTTTCCCAGCTTCTCCTGTTTGCTTCCCTGGGGAAAACATCTTTATACAGTGTGACCTCCTTTTCTTCTGAATTTTCTGTCTTGATATCTAGCCTTTGGTCACTATCTTTCCTCCTCTGAAGGTCAGAAATAGGGGCCTTGCCATGCCAGGTATGTAGACATGTCCATGGATGTTTATCAAGAGGATGAACTATTGCTGCAGTTGAAGGTGGGGAGTGGAAGATCATTACGATGGGAGGCACACAAGGAAGGCAGGGTGCAGACCTCAGCTGAGGAAATAGGCGAGAAGGCAAATCCTTAGCGGTTGCATTAAGTATTCTACCTCGGCAAGTGACTGATGTGATG
This sequence comes from Delphinapterus leucas, assembly GCF_059928025.1. NCBI lineage: Eukaryota > Metazoa > Chordata > Mammalia > Artiodactyla > Monodontidae > Delphinapterus > Delphinapterus leucas. Next base: position 40,001,573 of record NC_143145.1, read on the forward strand.
GCACTTCTGGATAATAAAGCAAGGAGATGGTTAGAACCGCTCTTTAGAACCTCCTTCTGGATCATTCACAGACCAGTCGCTTAAACGGAAATGTAGATTAAAGGTGGAGACCCAGAATTAGAAGAGGACAAAGTGGAAATGTCCCAGCGCTCATCCTGTGGGGCTCAGGTACCAGAGAGGAAAGTGAGTCCAACAAAGGGGGTGACCTGACCAAGGTCAGCCAGGACCTTTCGGTGACAAAGCATTGCAAGGCATAGGCTGAAGCCAGGGCGGCCAAGGGCAGCTTAGATTCACCTGGGTGCACAATTCCTAAAGTCTATCAAGTTACATAATAAAGAAAAAAAATGATATCATTTCGTCATTTATGGATAAAAGAATGATATGAGTGAAATGCTGACTTTACTCAGAACTTCTCCGTCCGCGGCAAGATGCTTGGTGGAAGGTGGACGGCTCCATCTGTAGAGGAGAATAGTGGTCAGTGAGATGGCACCTCCTGACTGCCCTCTGTAACTGACCAGCCTCCTGAAGGGTGACCCCTGGTTCTTTTGGACCTAGCAATTTCCTCCCTTTTTAAAGAGCTTCTTGAGTAGAATTCGAATCCTAATTTTAAAAAGCAATGATAAAACAAAAAGATGAAGAATTAATTCAAATCACACATCACTTCCCGCCTCCAACCCTCCAATCCAAAGGCCTTAGCAAGGCCTTAGCCCCTAATCAGTCTGCCGTGCCACCTGACTTCTGACCTCTCGGAGCTACCGGCTCCATCCTGTCTAAGACTAAGTTATGCATTGAAATCATCAAGTCTGGAAAAGTGGGTTCTCTGTTGCAGCATGTGAGAAATTGTCTCCTTTTAAAAAATTTATTTTAAACAGTCAGGTGAGTTGTCAGTATTCATGCCTGGACTATGAGAGATGAATTCAAACGAAATTGTAGTGGGGGGCGTGCGCTTGGGGAGGAGAACAGAAATACAGTCCAGCATTCACTTAAAAATATGAGTTTGACCTTAGGTATTAAGGTGAATGGGGGTAGACTTTCCGGAAGCCAAGTTCAGATATGACCTTTCCTAAAGAGGCCCAGTTAAGATCATAAATCAAATCAGCTCCCAGATTTGCATGTGTAAAGGAGCAGTTATGGTTGTAGCAGCCTGTTTGCATGGTGAATTATGTATAAGGAGCTGTGCCTTCCTTCTGTCATCAAGACACTATTTCAGCCATTTCCGTATTGATTTTGTAGACTGGAAAGCCCTTGTTGCCATTAATTACATCTGTTCAAAACAGGAACGAGTGGCGACAGATTGGTAATAAAATAAGACAAGGCAGAAAATCTTGCAGAAGACCTCCACCAGTGCTGGGAAAGGGCTGGCTTGGAATTATCTGTGCAAGGAATCCAGGCTGCCAGAGGTCAGGAGGACAAAACTGTCTCTCAGGGCAGAAGACACTTTTCAGATAACTTGTCCCTGTGTCCTCTCCTCTCATTCCCCCAGGGGCAAGCTTGTCGGAGTCATTCCACAGCATCGGGCAGCATCCTTTCTCTCCACCTGTGTGATACATCACTAGACACCCTCCTCACTCCATCAGCAGCATGTTCTCTTGGCTCAGTTTGGCTAACAACACTCAGGTAGGTCCATCCCAGCCCAGATAAGTACTTTGGTTCTCAAGTTGTCCACGCATTAAAATCGCCCAGGGAAATTTTAAAAAAAAAGCAAAACACTGTAGATTTTCATTATTCTTATGGTTGTTTGATGTTTGTATTTGGTTTGTATTAGAAATCTATGACTATTCCCACTGCCACCCTTAAGTAAAATAAATCACCCTTAAATAAAACAAAACAAAACAAAACACTGATGTCCAGGGCCCTGTCACCCCCTGAGAGCCCGATTTATTTGGTCTGGGTGGGCCCAGATGTTCAGTTTTCTGTTCTGTTTTTTTTTAGCTTTTCCCATTGATTCTAATGGATGGCCAGGGTGGAAACTTAATGCATTTACGAAAAGCATGAATACTTCAGGGAAGCTGTTGCTTTTCCATAATTGTGTTTTGTTCAGGCAGGGAAGCGTGCTGTATGGGGAGGCCTGAGCTCCTCTGGGCTTCTCACCCCCACTGGCCAAATGCCTCAGCCTCGCTGGGCTCAGGTTCCTCTCAGATGAAATTAAGAGTCTTCATTTCCCCTGGTTCTTAAGGAGGTGATGTTGCCAGAGCTGCTCCAGGTCTTTGCTCAAAACCCGTCAACCCCCATCTGTAGCAGAGTTAACATAAATCTTTAAGTTAAAGCGTCCAGAGATAAGAAAGGAAGCTACAAACAAACACCCACATGGAACCAGCTGGGACCAAGGTGGTGAGGAATCCGACCTCCAACAGAGCCTGAGTCTCATTATAAGCTGATTTTACTACGGGAGCATATTAAACGGCACACCTGTCGGTGACCATGACAGGACATTAAGGACCAGAAAAGAATAAAAAGGGGGTGGCATCTCACACCCTGGAAAAGCCCTGCCCCTCCCCCGGTAGACTAATGCATATGCCTCTCCATCACTGGCCTCACTCCTCCTCCCTTAGCCTTTACTCTTTAAAATTAAATCCCTCTGGCCAGGTGAGATTTAATTGATCTGTGAACTTAGTTCCTGCTTCTCCATTCTTTGGCCACTGAATAAAGTTTATGCTGTGTCCACCTCAGCTTAGGTTTTCTTATTCGACGGCTTGAAAAAGAACCCTCCCCAGTGGAGGCAGAGAGCCTGGCCAGGCTAGGGCCCGAGCAGGGTCTATAGGGCTTAATTCTGTGACAGTGACTCTGGGACTCCTGCAGGACTTCCGTTCCTCTGCCTGACCGAGGTGCAGTGAGTAAAACCAGCTTTCGTGCCTCATTTAGCCCAGTTTGTAAAAGGGACTCCACTTTGCTCTCTCTTCCTTCAGATTTCAGTTTTATAACTCTAGGTTGGCGATTACATTCTCTAATCAAAACATCTTCTTACATTCAACTCTAATTCACTTGAGATTGGCATCCACGGCCTGACACTGGAGGAAAAAGGTAGGATGTTGGGTTCCAGATGGCAGGCCAGCTCAGTCCCCTATCGGAGCTAAAAGCAGGCAACATCACACCTCAAAAGGCACCTTGGACTTAAGCTCTCTAGCCTGGCAGCCCAGATGCCCATGACACTTAGAAACTTCTAGATTGAAAAAGAAACTTCAATTTCTTGGAGGCATAAAACTCCCCCCAAATCCCCGATTTAAACACAAAAGATATGAATGTCTATTTAGCCCTAGAAGACAGGATGTCACACAAGAGCAGCTCTATGAGTTAATACATTAAAAAAAAATGGGTTAATAAATCTTAAGGGCAAAATTGAAGGGCAGGCAAATTAGAAAGATGCACGTTACGTTTTCCCTGAAATGGAGCACACAGTAAAAAATAAAATAACACAAGGATTTGGGACTGAAATACGCTGAGGTCTCCCTGATCTCGTGCTGTGCACAAAAGCAGTCCTGATGCTTATGTATGTGAGGACGTGCGTGGCTCTTTTCCTCTTCCTGAATCTGCTGGTGGAATCTATCGTCCTGTCCTTTTGCATAACCTTCTCTGCAGGGTAGATGTACTCTCCCAACTGGGGCTCTATTTGCTCAGCCAAATCCCATTCTGAGAATCAACTTTCCAAATGGCAGCTTCACAGGCACACAAATGTGGCTGAAAACTAGGGATCCACCTACAGGAATGGCCTGAGTTTGGAAGTTAAAGAGACTCTAAGCATCCCTGTGGAGCAAGCTCATATTTCCTGAGGACTCTGATGGCTTGTGCCGGTTGAGGTGACCAGTCTCTCCAGATGGGACATACCACTCTGTGCACTGGGCTGTAATTGCCCATGACAATTGCAATCTTCTTACTACACCAAGAAGGAGAGATATGCCAACAAAAGCAACCAGAAACCCACACTGTTTGAGGCAGATTTCCTATGAAAACTGTAATGTTCTCCATTAGAGAAATTCTTCCCCATGTTCTCATTCTTTGTTTCAAGTACCTATTTTTCAGTAGTCTTCCCCCAACCACTTCCCTCAAATCTCCTGGTCTCTTTTTTGTGGAAGAGAACCAAAGGAATTGCTAATCTTGAGTGCTCTCACAGTTCAGATAAGTAAGAAAGTATTTTTCTTGTAAGTTTCTCATCATACAGACCCTTGCCCTGGGCATTGCATTTTTGCATTCATTCACACATCCATCCATCCACCCAGCCCATCCATCCATCCATCCATCTATCCGATATTCATGCATTTACTGAACTCATGAAAATATCAGTTGTTTTTGCCTGCCCAGAGATGTTCCCTCTTCTCTTGGCAACAACCCCATTTTCCTTTAGGAAAATGTTCTCATTTATTTTCAATCTGTGTGGTTCAAATAGGACTGACTCTACAGCCAGCAGCAAGGGTGCATATATCACCCAGGCCTGGCCACTGCCCCTCAACAGTGACTGGATTAGCTGGGCAAATCGGAGTCAGTCTGCCTCATTGGTCTGTGGCTGGAACGCTTGGGAAGTAGAATCTCTCATAGAGTTGATCGCCAAGCTATAGGAATGTCAGCTTAGAGTTGACAGTAGTGAAGTAGTGAAGAAACAGAACTGAGAGATGATAGATGGGCAGGCAAATCCTCCCTGCCTGGCTGAGCCCACGGATCCAGCTGTTTCAGTCCTATTCCCTAAAATTTTCAGGCTTGTGAGTGAATATATATCCCTTTTCACATTTTGCCTTGAGTTTCTGTTACTTGCAAATGAAAGAGTTCTGTCCGCTCTGTGCTAGGCCCTGAGACCAAGACAAACCACTTTCAGAAGCCAAGCAGCCTAGTAGAGTGGTTGAGTGTAAACTCTGTCACCTCATTTGAATTCTGGCTCCACCACTGACAGTGGGTGACCTCATACAAGTTCCTTTGTGCCCTCATTTACTCATCTACAAAATGGTGAAGGGATAAATAGTGCCTACCTCTGGCTTGTAAGGATAAGCTAATTCAGCTAGAGTGTTTAGCATGGCATCTGATCTGCAATGAGCATTCAATAAATACAAGCTAGAGGCAAATTGTGGTCAGCACTGTCTGGAGGCAGTGAATGAGATCATAGCCATACCGATATGCTCATGCATCTGCCTTCTTATCTTTCTTCTCCTCTTTATCCCACTTGTATAGATTGTATTATTGTTCCTCCACATTTTTTTTTTTTTTTTTGCGGTACGCAGGCCTCTCACTGTTGTGGCCTCTCCCATTGCGGAGCACAGGCTCCGGATGCGCAGGCTCAGCGGCCATGGCTCACGGGCCCAGCCGCTCCACGGCATGTGGGATCTTTCCGGACCGGGGCACGAACCCATGTCCCCTGCATCCTTTTGCTGTAATAAGCGTAACCAAGAGTTGAATTGCTTTTCTGAGTTCTATGAGTCCTAGAAAATCATCAGCTCTGAGGGTAGTGTTGGGGATCCCTGACACAGGGGCCCACAGATGGTGGGTACCCTGGGCCAATGTCACATACTTGTCCTCCTAGAGAGTTGTGGCGTGCCTGGCCTAAGCTGTTGCTCGCCAATTAGCCTGATGAACAGTTATGAGTTCTATTTGAGTTTCTTGGGCAGAGGACACGTGACCTGAAGCGTATAACCAGTAGGTTTCCAGATAAGGAGATCATGAATATTAAAGGCTCATATATATTTAATAAGTCCTGATATTTAATCTCATGTGTATTTAGTATACTATGAATATTTAGCACTGAGGTGCATCATACAGATTAGGTATTTCTTGGTTCCTCCATCCTTCGTTACCTGTGTTTAACACGCACATGTTCTACGTGTTGACTACTTATCTTATACTTAACACGTCCCATGAATTCTGCCAACGACTATCACACTTTTTGCTTAATAGCTTATTTATATTTAAACATCTTAAGATAGTTTGCCTATGTTTGTAAACTACAAGCTTCTTTATTTACTAGAACTGAATAGTCTCAAAAGTGTGCACATCACAGGGCACAGTCTGATCAATGAATTAGGGGAGGAGAGGCAAATATATCACTAAATGCTTTTGTGCTCCAAGCACTTCAGTTCTGGAAACGAACGCACACACTCCTGATCCCTGGCCTCCTACCTGTGGTTCTTGTGGAATAATGATAATCATGATAATGACAGCAATCACATACATAGAGCTACTACGTTCCAGGCATTTTTAAAAGCACTTCACGTAAATTAATGCTTGACAGCAACTCTATGAGGTAGGGGCAATTTTAATCTCATTTTTACGGAGGAGAATATAAGATGCAGGTGAGGAAGGTACTTGCTCCATATCAACAGCAGCTGGAGCTCAAACTCAGGAGAGCTGGTGCCACAAACACTGCATTCACGGCATTCTGCTCACTTCCACAACAGTGTCAGCCCCTCATTTGCTCACTGCCTTGGCTGCACCCAAGTGGAAATGCCTCAGGAACACTGCTAAATATAAAATATCTGAAAATTAAAAATGCTTCAGCTGAATGCTGATAAGAAACTAGAGTGACGGTAGAATGCATTCATTCATATTAACCTGTAACGACACCATCCTTCAGGAGGAAGTTTTATCATTATTTTAATTGCAAAATGGACATGAAGAGTAGAAGTGCAGAATGGTAGAATTCCATCCAGTGCTAGCACAGTGAAGAAGACTTTTTTTTTTTTTTTTTTTTTTTTGCGGTACGCGGGCCTCTCACTGTTGCGGCCTCTCCCTTTGCGGAGCACAGGCTCCGGACGCGCATGCTCGGCGGCCATGGCTCACGGGCCCAGCCGCTCCGCGGCGTGTGGGATCTTCACGGAACGGGGTACAAACCCGTGTCCCCTGCATCGACAGGCGGACGCTCAACCACTGCGCCACCAGGGAAGCCCGCCAAGAAGACATTCTTAACAGGTAATTTGATTTGGAAGTGTTAGTAGAAAATAATAGTTACTTATCCATAGCAATAGTGAAAACACGGTAATATACATGGAGCATCGACACATGCAACCACTCCAGATTGGCCAGGTATTTGTCGCAAGGTTTGTCTGCCTACTCATGTACTCAAAAGCTGGAAATATTAAGGAAAAGAAAAAAGGTCCAGAAGCGTAGATAGGGTGGGTGAGATCAGAGGGCGTCACCCTCAGAGGGAGACATTTTCACATTCCTTCCCTTAAGCTATGTACTTCTGAATGCTAATGGCAACGGTTTCTACTTCCATTGAAAGTCACTGTCTGGGTTATTCTGTTGAGACAGGGCCAAGGGGTGGCCTAGGACCAACCTCAGTCAAAGGACTTGGGTAAAGATGCCAGCTCTGCGCTCATCAGGTGGCCTTTTGCGGTCTGCGAGCCTGACTCTCAGTGTGTCATCTGCAGAACTGGTGACCGTCCACGTGTGCTCGGGGGTCCGTGTGCTGTGGGCATGGTGGAGGAAGGCCAGGAAAAGTACTTTGCACAGGGTCTGGCACACAGTAGGTGCTCAGTGATGGCAGTGGAATCTGAAGTGTGTATACGTTTTGTTAAAATATTCCTTTTGGAGGTGAGCTCCTAAATTTTGCCCATCCTGGCTTCCTATTTGTCGTCAGAATGTTGGAGGGGGATGGGTGGGGTGGGAACTGGGTTCCTGGCTCAAAAGAAAATGTTCCTGACAAAACACAACGTTTAGTTTTTCAAGGGCTTCTGAAAGAAAATATCTCACGCAGTTTCTTGGAAATAAGCGCTCCCCACCTGAGCGTGTTTTCAGCCACAGCTGAAGCACAGGACATGGAGGAGAGTGGGGAGGAAGACCTGAGAAAGCTGTCTCCACCAACTTACTGATCTGAGGGGTCAGGGAGCCAGCCCCAGGCAAAGTTTGTTTGGAGTTTCACCAAGATCCTAATTTTAGAAAATGAGTAACTTTGCTGCTGTGTCATCAGCTTGTCTTGCTCCTGCCCCCTTCCCGGCTGCTACTAGTTAACGATCCCTGTGGGCAACAGTCCCCTTAGCTAATGAACCCAAACAAGATCAGGCTTCCTGGTCCCTACACAAGCCCAAATGTGGCACATGGTAGCAGACTCCCCATTAAGCCTTTGCCAGGGAGAGGGCTGTGGTCACCAAACGTGGCCCCCTCACTGTGAGTCACTAAAACCCCTCAGCGTAGGCCAGGGAGTTTTCCTCATAATTAACCTCTCTTTTACAGCTAATGGTTCTTACAGCTAGGCCTCTAGTGTAAGGCAGTAATTCACTTGAGGGCTTCTTTCCATGTATAAACCAAAGCATTTTTAAAGAGTCTTTCTGTGGCCCAGCAGCACCTAAAAGTTGCTTAGAAAGCTCATGGTAAAGGCCTTTATTACTCTGAGGACAATTCCACTGGACCTAAGTTGTGTTTTTGTTTTTTTTTTTTTAGCGTTACGCGGGCCTCTCGTTGTGGCCTCTCCCGTTGCGGAGCACAGGCTCCGGATGCGCAGGCTCAGCGGCCATGGCTCACGGGCCCAGCCGCTCTGCGGCATGTGGGATCTTCCCGGACCGGGGCACGAACCCGCGTCCCCTGCATCGGCAGGCGGGCTCTCAACCACTGCGCCACCAGGTAAGCCCTGGACCTGCGTTTGATTTCCTTGTTCTTCCCCCCACTTTTTTTTTTTTTTGAACAACAGAAAGAATCAAGTTCATTCCCATTTAAGTGTGTTGTGTGATTGCAAATGGTGTCTTCTTGTATTCCTGGGACGATCTGACTGGGGGTTGCTGGAAGCTGAGACTTCAGAGAACTTCCAGCCTGAGAGTGATATGGTTCTTAAGAAACTTTCAAAGATAGGGAAGCTATACCATTCACCTGTGAGTTCAGGCTGAGGCTAAGGGAAAAAGGGCTACAACCTTCCAACAGATAACCTGCTAAGAAATAATTCCCACCAGAATGCCAAATAAGTAAATGGAAACAAAAACAAACATACAGATGAACAAAAATTCCAAGATCTTGAAACAAGAAAGAAAATGAGTGTGGCATCTCCCAACTCTATTTGTAAGAGTAATTGATTTGGTGATACTCACACTAAGAAGAGCTAACGTTTATTGCCAGTTGAGGCCATGCCAGACACTATTGTAAGCAGTTGGTAATGGTTCCCTCATATAATGCTCAGGACAACCCTATGAAGTAAATGCTGTTAGTCCTATTTTACAGATGAGCACACTGAGGGGAATACACACAAAGGCAGAAAATGTTGGCATGTGACCAAGAGCTGGCTCTTGGCCATGCTTGAGGCAAGTTCATACATCTGCCTGGGTAAGGATGTCCTCTGGGGGCCAGTCTTGGGTGATCTGCTGACCTTCCTGGCTGTATGTGGCATCTGATGTTATATTTTCTATTGCACAGCATTATAGCTCCAGGAAAGTTTTCCTTTTTAAAGCCACATCTCCAGTCTGTTCTATCTAGCCTCTCCTCAACCCAGTTGGTTTCTAGATACAAATCCTGCAGCTATGCCAAACCAGAGGGTGAGTAAGAGAGAGTATCATGCAATGAGCACGCCCTGGATTCATGCAATGTGTGGGCCTCTGGGACACAAAGATGGAAAAGCCAAGGTCCTGGGACTCAAGGATTTCATAATCTGGTGGTGGCGACAGACAAGTGAACAGACCATTCCAATACATGCAACAAATGTTATTATAGTAAGTACAAATAGCACTTAATTTGTACCAGGCACTCTTCATAGCAATTTTCATAGATTTCTCTCATTTAATCTTCACAGCAGTCCCATGAGTAGCTGTGGTTATCATTTTGCAGACATGGAAGTGGAGGCACCGAGAGGCTGTATGACTTAGCTGTAAGTGAAAGAGACAGGATTCTGAGTCCAGGCAGTCGGGTCCCAATCCTGCACTTTTAACCGAGCTGCTCTGTGGCCTCTGTCCTGATGGAGGCAAGCATGGAGGACTGTGGGAGCACAGAGGAGGGACTCTCCATCAGGCAGGGAGGGGCCTTTCCAGATGAGGGGGCTCCCAAGTTGGATGAACTGATCTGTAGAACCTAGTCCATGACTAGCCCAGACATGTGTTGGGGGAAAAGTATTATAAAAGGGTGCAGGCACATCATAGGGTATATTTTGTGGTTGGAAGCAATGGTCTGGCAATGTGGTAACATGGATGTACCTTATGAACACAAGACGGAATGGCAAAAGGAAGACAAAGAATGGGACCTGTAGCCCAATGTCATATATGTAAAGATGCATGCACAAAAGCAATATATATACATTATATAAGAATGTATATAAATGAAATGATTCCTATCAAACAGAGTTGAACGGCTGCCTTTGGGGATGGGAGGAGAACAGGAGTGGAGAAGAGGGATAAGATGAAATAAAGCAAGAGAAGCATGTTGATGATAATGTGCGAATAACTATGTCAGTCTTGGGCCCCTGAGAGAGGAGGAAGATGATCCTTAGGAGCGTCTGTGAAGCGCTCCTTTGCTAAGTTTTGCCCCTTCCTCCCTTCTTTTTTTTTTTTTTTTTAATTAATTAATTTATTTTTGACTGTGTTGGGTCTTCGTTGCTGCACGCGGGCTTTCTCTAGTTGCGTTGAGTGGCGGCTACTTTTCCTTGAGGTGCACGGGCTTCTCATTACGGTGGCTTCTCTTGTTGCAGAGCACGCGCTCTAGGTGCCAGGGCTCAGCAGTCGTGGCTCGCGGGCTCCAGAGCACCGGCTCAGCAGTTGTGGCGCACGGGCTTAGTTGATCTGCGGCCTGTGGGATTCTCCTGGACCAGGGATCAAACCTGGGCCCCCAACATTGGCAGGTGGATTCCTAACCACTGCACCACCAGGGAAGCCCCCCTTCCTCCCTTCTTCCATGGGTGTAGCAGGAGCATCAAGTTGCTTCTTCCGGTGTAATCCCACCCCCTTCTCATCGTTGATTGGTGCAGGGATGGGCACCTGCCTCAAGCACAGCCAATCATTTCACTTCCTTTTATAGATGGATTTAGTGCCCAATAGAGGTGCTGTAGCTGAGGGTTAAGGGCAAACTCGAGTCAAAGTAGATTCAAACCCTGTCTCCACCGACTTCCATGTGACCTTGGGTACGTGGCTTAGCCTCTAAGTCCCGGGTTTTCTTGTCTGTGAAGTGGGAAAATATAATACCCAACTTACAGGGTTGTGTGAAGATTTAATGAGTGAATGAAAGGCATGTACGGTGCTTAGAACAGTGCCTGCCATACAGGACTCAAAAAATGTTGGCCATAATTGCTTCCTAAGAACTTGGGAATTGGGAGACTAGAAAAAGGGCTGTATGGGTAGCTGATCAGTATGCCAAGGAGTAGGTCACTTCCCGTTGTGTGGAGCATCCTCATTATTTTATCCCCATGGGCCATAGAAATATCATCATTTTATCTAATACTGGCAGGTGGAAAAGGCTGGGAAGCATTGCTGAGCTGGAGTCAGTCTCTGGTTCAATTCCTGGAGCCTCACTATACTGAGACCTTGAGCTCAGCTCAGTATTTTTCCATTCCATCTAATATCCCTCCCCACCTTTTATGCCGAAGTTAGTTTAACTGTATTTCTGTCGGTAACCTATAGAATCCTGGTAACGAGGGTCATAATGACATTGAAGACTCCAAGCCTCAGCCTCTTAGCTCCTCTCCACATGTGGTCACTTCCACAGTGTCATCCTTACAGTGAGAATCATCCTTACATGCTGATTACTGAGTTAAAAATTCTTGAAAAACAAGTACAAAATCATATATCCCTCTTGCTGCCGTGATCAAGTCCCAGTTCACACAAATGGTGGCGTAACAACCTTAGCACACAGAATTTTGTAAAATCTGGATTCTACACAGAATTTTCTGGGGTAATGACACATTTGTGACTTCATGAGCTTTAAATATGTTGATAAAAGAATCAGTTCCTGCCCTTACGCATTTACCCCCATTCTGGTAAAGTTCTATTTACCATTTCCCAATAGAATGTTTATACAACTGTTTTGGAAAAAATGTTTCAGTTTTTGGAAAAGATGGTCAAGGCTGTATTGGGAATTCAAACTTGTATATCAAACAGATAATTGACGGATTTATTTTTTTTTATCTCAAATACTATTTTTTGAGATATATTTTGAAATATATTTGTTGTTACAGTATTATGTTAGTTTCAGGTGTACTGCATAATGATTTGACATTTGCATACATTATGAAATGATCACCGTGATAAGTCTAGTAACCATCTGTCCCCATACAAAGTTGTTACAATATTACTGACCACACTCATACACTGTATATTACATCCCTGTGACCTATCTATTATATAACTGGAGGTTTGTACTTCTAAATCCCCTTAACCTATTTCACCCCACCCCCCCACCCCCCCACCCCCCCGCTGCTTCCCTCTCTTTTGGCAACCACCTATTTGTTCTCTGCACCTATGAATCTTCAAACAGATAATTGATGGATTTAAATCTCCTAGAACAAAAGTACCGAGGAGAGATGTGAAAGTGTTTCAGGAAGGAGAAACAAACAGAAAACCTTCCTTGACTTTTGAAAGTCAGAGAATAATCAACACACTGATTTAGGCAATTTCACTGCTTTGAAGGCTTACAAAGAAGACTGATTTCTGTTTGTTCAGCCACCATTTGGAAGTGCAAAGATCAGGAACATCAAAAGCTTTATCTGAGCTTCTAAATGTGTTTGTGAAACCGCTAATATGCCATGGAGGCATTTCTCAGAGATCTGCATTGTGGCGGTTTATATCTTTGTTGGTTTGACAGGTGCCATCTGATAGAGTGGGTGGCCCTTCCGGCATGCCAAACGCCTCCGAACGCCTTCCAAAGGAAAGCCAGAGAGAAAGGAAAACCAGCCATTTCCTGTGACTGGGAGTCAGAGGCAGCCGAAAGGGTCTGTAATGACTTCCTGAGGATGTTTAGTCAATCACTACTGTGGTTAAAAGGTTTTGCATGAAGTGCATAGTCTATACTTCCCAAGTAGCAGTATTAAATCTTCAGAATCGTAAAGAAGTTTAGTCACCCTTCAGTAGGAAGTACAACGTCAATAAAGTTTATCTGAGGGAGTCAGTCCAGGGCTGATAGCGTACTCCATAGTCTCAGGGACCCATAGTCCCTCCTGTTTGCTTCTCTTAGTGTGCTTCTATCCCCAAGTTCACTTCATGGTTCAAGTCTGCTGCTGCTCCTTCAACCTTCCAACAAGAAAGAGGATGGAGGAGAAGGGCATGCCCATCCCCCCAGCTCCCCTTAAGGAGACTTCCTGGAAGTTTCTCATGCTACTTCCGGTTATAACCCATTAGCCAGAATTTAATCACATGGCTACATCTTGTTATGAGGTGGGTTGCAGGATATAATCTAGCTAAGATTTAGGGGGTCTGTTACCATAAAAAAAGGTAGAATGGATTTTGAAGGACAGGTAGCTAGCTCTGCCCCATCATCCTTCAGGACTCAGCTCAAATGTCCCTTCTTTAGAGAGACCATCTGAGCCCATCCTTTTGGTAGCAGGCTATCCTCACTCTCTAAGACAGAACCTATTTGGTTCCTCCATAGGAATGATCCTTTGTTTATTTCTTTACTTTTACTTTTTATGGCCTCACTCCTCGACTAGAATAAAGTTCCTTGAGTCCAGGAATCTTATCTGTCTTGCTGCTCACCACGCTACCCGCAGTGCCTCACAGTGCTTGGCACCTGGCAGAAACCTTATAAACATGTGGAATAAGTGAACAAATCATGAATGAGGGCCCTTACAGAGAAAACCACTGTGGCACTGAGATTAAATATATAAGCTCTGGGGCTAGACAGTCTTGATTAAGATCTTGCCTCACCTCTTATTAATAATGTGACTGTGGTCAAGTGACTTAACTTGTCTAAGCCTTGACTTCTCTATTTGTAAAAATGGAGGGGAGGGCTTTTGGAAGAATAAAAGGAGTCCATACATGTGAAATTCTTACCTCTCTGCCTATTGGAGAGCAAACAGTCAATTTTATACACGACCATCAAAATAATTTTTATTTTTGATATTATTGGGATCTATCTAGTCCAAAGATTCAAAGGAGGCTTCTTGGAAGAAGGGATCTTAGAGATGAGTCCAGTGGACAGGCAGGAGTTAACTAGACCGGAAAGGGGTGAGGAGGACATCATAGGGAGAAGGAAGCGCTAGGGCAGAGGTCTTGGAGCAGGAGGGGTTATGTTGGAAGTACTAGAATAAAAGCCAGTGTGGCCAGAGTGAAGAGAGGAAGAGCAGTACATACACAGAGATGGGGAAGGAAGACAGGGCTAGAACACGCAGGGCTTCCATATTGTGAACTTTGTCCCAAGTGCAAAGAGAAGTTACCAAAGGGTTCCAAGCAGGGAAGTGCATAATCAGATTTGTAAAGTATAATATCGTCCTGGCTGCGGTGTTATCAGGAGGGGGATGGGGTTATCACATTAGAGTAATTTCCGTAGATGAGAAGTCTACTGTATTCGCACTTTCAAACTCAAGTCTGCCCCTATCAAACATTTGCGAGGCTCTGGGCAAAGAGAGCGTAGAGCAGCAGACCAGCCTGGGCTGGCTATTCTTGGGCTTCTTGATTGTGAGAAACTTTTAGATATGCCTAAATATTTAAACAGTATAAATGAAAATTAACAAACTGTTAAACTAAATGTTTTCTAGCATCCTGTTTTGAAAACTATACATACATAATGACTAAAAGTCAGAAAAATATCAGAGATGGTTGAATTTAATTATTATTGTCCATGCTTGGGTATTCTGTTATTGGATCAGGCATACATAATTTGCAAATCATTATATATGTATTCTTTAAACTTTATTTTTCTTGTCTTCAATTCAGCAAAATCATGAATTGTGTTCTTTTTAAAAATTTATATTTTATTTTTGGCTGCGTTGGGTCTTCGTTGATGCGTGCAGGCTTCCTCTAGTTGTGGCCAGCAGGAGCTACTCTTTTTTTTTTTAATTAATTAATTAATTAATTTACTTATTTATTTTTGGCTGTGTTGGGTCTTCGTTTCTGTGCGAGGGCTTTCTCTAGTTGTGGCGAGCGGGGGCCACTCTTCATTGCGGTGCGCGGGCCTCTCACTGTCGCGGCCTCTCTTGTTGTGGAGCACAAGCTCCAGACGCGCAGGCTCAGTAGTTGTGGCTCACAGGCCTAGTTGCTCCGCGGCATGTGGGATCTTCCCAGACCAAGGCTCGAACCTGTGTCCCCTGCATTGGCAGGCAGACTCTCAACCACTGTGCCACCAGGGAAGCCCATGAATTGTGTTCTTATAATCCAGGTTTTCACTTAGTTTGTACTCCACTGAAAATAATGTTCTAAAGGACTAAAAAAATAAAATGAATTTGTATTCAAAATCTAGAAAATTTGAATATATTTAATAAAGACATAAATTAAAGTGAATGTAAACAATTAAAAACATTTTGTATATGTTTTCAAAAAAGTTATTCTTCTTCTACAATGTTCAAAGTTAACTACTGAAGCCAGGGCAACTAGCCAAGAAAAAGAAATAAAAGGCATTTAAATCGGAAAGGAAGAAGTAAAATTATCTCTGTTGCCAGACGACATGATCTCATATGTAAAAAAACTCTAAAGATCCCATAAACTGTTAGAACCAATAAATGAATTCAGTGAAGTTGCAGGTTACAAAATCAACATATAAAAATCAGCTGCATTTCTATACACTAACAATGAACCATTCGAAAAGGGAATTAAAAAAAATTCCATTTACAATAGCATCAAAAAGAATGAAATACTTAAGAATAAGCTTAACCAAAGAGGTAAAAGACTTGTACACTGAAAACAACAAATTGCTGCTGAAAGAAATTGAAGTCACAAATAGAAAAAGACATTTGCTATGGACTGAATGTTTGTGTTCCTCCCAAATCCATCTTTTGAAGCCTTAATCTCCAATGGATGGTATTTGGAGGTGAGGCCTTTGGGGAGTAATTAGGGTTAGGTTAGGACATGAGGGTGAGGCTCTCATGATGAGATTGGTGCCCTTATAAAAAGAGGAAGAGACTTGAGATCTCTCCATGAGCACACACCAAGGAAAGACCATGTGAGCGTGCATTGTGAAGGTGACTGTATACCAGCCAGGAAGAGGGCCTTCACTGTCTGTTGTTTAAGTCACCCAGTCTATGGTATTTAGTTATATTAGCCCAAGCTAAGTCAGCAGCCCTTATTTGTGGATACTGTTAAGATGGCAGTACTACTCAAAATGATCAACAGATTCAGTGCAATTCTTATCAAAGTCCCAATAGTGTTTTTCTGCAGAAATAGAAAATACATCCTAAAATTCATATTTAATGAATTTTAAATATGGAATCTCAAAGGACCCCAAATAGTCAAAACAATCTTTAAAAAGAACAAAGTTGGAAGTCTTATACTTACTTATTTTAAAACTTATTATAAAGTTACAGTAAATCAAAACAGTGTGGTACTATAATAGAGACAGACGTATAGATCAATGGAATAGAATACAAAACTTAGAAATGAACACTTCATTTTATATGGTCAAATTATTTTTCAGAAGTGCGCCAAGACCATTCAAAGGGGGAAAAGACAGTCCTTTTCAATAAATGTTGTTGAAAAAACTGGATATCCACACTGAAGAGAAAGAATGAAGTTGGACGCTTACCTTATACCGTATATAAAAATTAACTCAAAATTGATCAAAGGCCTAAATGTAAGTGTTAAAACTATAAAACTCTCTGAAAAAAAAGTAGGGGAAAAGCTTCATGACATTGGATTTGGCAGTGGTTTCCTGGAAAAAACACCAAAGGAACAGGCAACAAAAGTGAAAATAGACAGGACTACCCTCAAATTTAAAAATTCTCTGCATCAAAGGATACAATCAACAGAGTGAAATGGTAACCCATGGAATGAGAGAAAATATTTGCAAATCACGTCTCTGATAAGGGGCTAATATCCAGAATACATCAAGAACTCCTACAACTCAGTAACAAAAAACAACCTGATTAAAAAATGGGGAAAAAATGTCTACTTGAGTACACATTTTCCCAAAGAAGATATACAACTGACCAATAAATACATGAAAAAATGCTCAACATCACTAATCATTAGGGAAATGCAAGTCAAAACCACAAGGTACCACCTCACACCCATTAGGATGGCCACAAAAAACAAACAAAAAACAATACACCCCCCAAAAAAAATTACAGGGAGAAAAAGGAAAATAACAAGTGTTGGTAAGGATGTGGAGAAATCAGAACTCTTATGCACTCTTGCTGGGAGTGTAAAATGGTGTAGCCATTGTAGAAAACAGTATAGTGTTCCCTCAGAAAATGAAAAACAGAACTACCATATGATCCAGCAGTTCCACTTCTGAATTTAAGCAGGATCTGGAAGAGATATTTGTACACCCATGTTCATAACAGCATTATTCACAGTAGCATTATTCACATTATTCATAACAGCGTTATTCACATTATTCTGTCCTGGTTGATCCACCAAGAATAAATCAACATCGATGGATGAATGGATAAACACCATGTGGTATAAAATACAATGACACATTATTCAGCCTTAAAAAGGAAGGAAATTCGGACACATCCTACTACATGGATGAAACTTGAGGACAAGTGAAATGCCAGTCACAGGACAAATACTATATGATTTCACTTATATAGGGTACCTAGAGTAGTCAGATTCAGAGAGAGAAAGTAGAAAGGTGGTTGCCAGGGGCTGGAGGCAGAGAGTAATGGGGTGTTATTGGTTAACTGGTACAGAGTTTTAGTTTTACAAGATGAAGAGTTCTGAAGATGGATGGTGGTGATGGGTGCCAAAAAATGTGGAGGTACTTAATGCCACTGAATTGTACATTTCAAAATGATTAAGATGATGGATTTCACGTTCTGTATATTTTACCACAATTAAAAATAATAAATGTTAAAAAAAGAGAAATATAAATTATAATGAATAAATATCACATTTTTAAATAAAAATATTTAAAGTGAACATTTTCTTTCTCTTAACATCTTTATTGGAGTATAATTGCTTTACAATGGTGTGTTAGTTTCTGCTTTATAACAAAGTGAATCAGCTATATGTATACATATATCCCCATATCCCCTCCCTTTGGCGTTTCCCTCCCACCCTCCCTATCCCACCCCTCTAGGTGGTCACAAAGCACCGAGCTGATCTCCCTGTGCTATGCGGCTGCTTCCCACTAGCTATTTATTTTACATTTGGTAGCGTATATATGTCCATGCCACTCTCTAAAGTGAACATTTTCTGCTTAGATTTAAAAATGTTTGTTAGATATTATTAATTTTACAAATATAAAACTTTGCAATTCTAGCATGAAATGTCCATCTAGTTGCCAATTTAAGTTACGGATATTAAATAATATTGAAAATATTAAATAATGCAATATGCCACCATGTACAACTGTTGCGAATACCATGCTTATTCATGAGTGTGTTCAGAACCACAAATTGGAACAGGATGAGAATCAAGAAAACGGATGCTCCACACTTCTGGGAAACAGTACCTAAT